>NW_026889803.1:51795000-52265000 GCF_033153115.1 Saccostrea echinata
TTTCTCAGCGCAATAGCGACCTAGAATATATTTTTACTTTAAACAAAACCTTGGAGTAACTCAGAATTTCAGGATTCTGAAGTCAATGAATTTAACTAAATATTTCTTAAGTTGCAGGCACGTAGTATAGGTTTTTAAATGAGGGCCGGGGGAGGGGGAATCAAACTTGAAAATCCTATTTCGTGGGAGGGAGGTCCAACTTCTCAATCTCTTCCACATCGATTTTTTTTCATACATCACTACATAACCCTGCAACAAAAGGGGGAGAGGAGCAACTAGCCCTTCAATGGACATTTTCGATAGAAAAGGTAATGTTCGAAAAAAGGGGACCCCCCCCCCCCAGTACTTCGTGCCTGAGTTACATGTATCATTACATCCTGGTGATATAATTTCTTATTATTTTGCTGTCCATTGATCTATTTTGCAAGAATGATTTAATACTTTTTTAAAATTGTATTGATTAATCTCATATAGGGCGATTTTCGGTATTATAATATTATAATTTGAACCTTAGTGCAAATAGGTCAAAATTAATGCTAAAGTTAGTAAGTTATTTTTCCTCATTTACTGTTCTTGTTTGTTAATAAAAGCTTCATTTCAAGCATCTATTTGCATTCTCTATCTATTTTTTTAAACATTCCAGAAAAAATAAATTTATTTGTGGAGAAAAACACACTGCACCTTATGCAAGCAATTTTGACTGCAGTTATGATATTCGGATATATCGATACTATGGAGGTCATTTATTCTTTAAAACATTCTTTTTTGTACAATATTTTCTTGAAGTAAATAAACTATCCAATGTATACATTTTAATATAAGATTTTTTACGTATAACATACATTGATACATTACAGTTGTTATTTAAATGTTCTTAATCGACGGCGATAATGACGTCATAGTGCTCAAAACGGTTAAATGAAATAAAATACATTCCATTTTTAGAGGGCTATTGCAACTAAACTATAAAAGATAGGTAAAAATTGTTGATATATTTATAAAGTGTACATCCTCAAGTCATTTCTTTATAATTGTTTTAAATTTTCAAAGAAGGGCTGATTTTCACTACTAACGTACCTGGCTCTTTGTCCAATAAGCCAACTTACACCGTAAAATGTAATTAAAACTGACAATAAACTTTTCAATTGAAGAAGTTAAAACGAATCATTGACTGCTGATCAGTTATAGCGTATCTTGCTGTTTGACGATAGGCAATTTCCTGATAAAACTAATTGTTCAATTTTTGAAGCAGGCATGAAGTAAGGAGCTAATCCTTTGCGTCACAAGTTCAAATCTTTATGCGCGACGTGGAGACTGGTCCTTAGAGACCGTACAAACTTGGGTACAGTTTCGCAGTGGAAGCTGGAACGAAAAAGATCCCTCAATGCTCAATAGCTAAAGGCGTCGAAAAGGGGCTTATATTTGAAACACTCCATCGGCAAATGGTTGCGTCCCAACATACGATTGAACAATTTTCGAAGGGACTTAAAGCAAAGAAAGAACCAATATTCAAAGGCTTAATTAAAGGAATGTACATGAGATATATCGGGAAGCTGTATCATAAATCAATTTTAAAGATGTCAGAATCATTTGGAAAAAGTATTTAAACAATATCAAATTCAACCAAACCATATGTAAAAATGATAAAATTGCCGTACCCCACGTTATGGTAACGAAGTTTAACCCATGTATAAAAGCAAAGGTCGCGAGAATTGGAGCTGATTTTTCAACGTCAAAGTTGCGTCATTCAACGATAAAAGTTGACGTCCAAGTGTTGGAATATAATTATATCTTTCATACTGGGAATAAGTGATTCAAAATTGCCCTGGTCGAGTTTAATCTTATGAATGTAAAATGTTTTCTAATAAACGTTTCCGGCACTGAAACATCCCATTCAGCGATGTTGATTTTTTTTTTAAGAGAACCATTTTCTTTATTATCTTGTATTCCTTACCTCCAATTTTTTTAATCAAATATATTTTTCCTGCTTGTGACAGGTTTGTTTTTTCCTTAAAATGGCAAGTGTACACAAGAAACCCATTTTTGACACCTATTTCATACATGCTGCACGTTGTCTAAGCGCGAAAAACGTTCAAAATTGAATGGGTAACAAATTAGACTAGATATCCAATTTTTGCTCTGTTTTCAAAAACGTTCAACTTGTTTTTCTATTTTTTAATATAAAATTTTATTTATTTTCACATTTCAAAAATAGGATTTTATCTGTAACAAGTCTTCCATTTAAAATAGAATAGAACTCACATTTATGATATACGTAAAACATATACCAAAAGAACATGTTATATAGTAAAAATTCTTTGCCAAACATTTCATCTTTTCCTGTTACTAGTCAAAATCACGGCATATTAGGGAATGCTACCATATTTTACGAACAGTCGGAATCGCCTAGTATTGGAAATTTATTGAAGAATTTTGTACGACACCGTCACAGGACGTTATACGAGTAGAAGATTTTATTTTTAGGGATATATTTTCTTTTTGGTTTAAAAGATTTAGAATTATAAACGAAGAGGACAGCGGATCAAAATGCACACCTGAGGTTATCTGAGGATATAGCGATGATCTGTTGTTCTCCTTAAATCTTTTAAATGTCTTTTATGATATATTGACAACATTGATCGGCTTTAATCAACTACATATATGTGAAAATTCTTCCATATTGATTTGACTAAGGTATCATTGTTTTAAAGAAGCTTTCTTTTTTATTTTTCGCTTATATTCCAGAGAGAGAGAGAGAGAGAGAGAGAGGGGGGGGTAGAAAGATTTGTTTGCTTGTTGTTTAACGTCCCTTTCGAGAATTTTCCCACTCATATTGAAACGACACCACTTGCCTGTGGACGGCTGCAAATTTAGACCTGTACTCAGCATTTACGGCCTTTAAGCAACGAGAGATCTTTTTTGTGTCAGCATATACTGCGACATGGGACCTCGGTTTATACGGTCTCATCCGAAGGATCGGTCTTTACGTCGCACAGTGGATTTGAACCCAAGACGTAAGGATCAACTCCTTAAATCGCGACTCTACTGAGAACAAACGCTCTAACCACTGCACCACGCGGGCGACTAGAGAGAAGAAGAATTGTTTATATTAATCAAGTTTCGTCAAAGTGTCTGGGTTTTTTAAGTCAGTGATTTAAACGGTGCACATACATGTAATTTTGGGACATTTAGCAAAAGTGTCTTAAAATTTTAATGAGAAGAAATACGCAATGTCTTAGAGACATTCGTACATTTTCATGAAAACCGAAAGAACAAGCAATAAGGAATTGCCATCAAAAATATATGGCATACAAAAAAGTTGAGATGCAAGCAATTTTAACCTAAACTGCAAAGAATTGGAGTCAATAAAAATATATCAATATCTCGAAACCAACGTGCACTTGATTCATGTTTTATACATGTACCATTCTCTCCTTTATCAGAGAAAAGTCTTGTCCAAAGGAGAACCATCGAATCTGTTCCAACAAATATGTAAGTCGCTAAATTATACCAGTAAATATCCAGTTCGTCCGAACAATTCAGAACAAAAACAATTTAATCTTCTTTCTTCTAGCTTACGAGTATACATAATTCGTCCGAAGAAAGAATGTATTTATCCACACAAATATTTTATGTGTCTGAATGAATAACTAACTTGTCAGAACTATTATCTTCTTGTCTAATTCGTCCAAACATTTGTAAATTGAAATTCTTTTCTGGGCTTTAACGGCACTATGATATACTACTGCATAATATTCCGTATTTAGAAAAGTTTCATGTTTTCTTTTTAAAGAACAAGGTTCACTTAGGGCCTTTTTCGGCCCTGTAAAGTTCTGAAAAAGTGAAACTGTGTATCTGTCAAAAATGACGCAATTTTCTGGCTAGTCAATATATTACGACGTCATGAATTGCGTCATTTTTTCCATATCCTGAAAATTTCTACAAAACGGCAAAACTTTTACGGTAATTTTCAATATTTTGTATAGAGCGCAACCTCTGATATAAAATGTGCAATTATATAATGATAGAACTGTTTCTCAAAATTATAAAACATGTTTCATCTTTGGATCGAGGGGTGCGCTCATATTGTGTTTCTTCGCTGAAAGTACTCAAATTAACCCGTTTTCTTTAAAATTAAAAAAACATTGCAATTCCACAAAGCCTCTTTTCCAATATCTGGACTCTCAGAGAACTTTTATAAAGTAAATGAAAGCACTCTACTTTATATTGATGTTAGAAATGGGACATTGAGTGTTAGTCAAAAAATCGGTGTATCTACAGGGCTATTTCATGTATAAAGTGAACCTAACTCTTTGTTGAAGTTATCAAGATTCTAAAATTACAAATGTATTTACTAACAAGGTCATAACAATGAACAAGGAATTTTAAAAATGCTTACTTTGAGTGAGGCGTTGAAAGCTCTGTAACATCAATTTATTTGTCTTTATCTTGTCTCTGATTTAAAGTTGATTGTACTCAGACCATGCTCTAGCGTACCGAATAAGTTCAGAGACATAAACCATATGCTGGCGATAGTGGAAAATTACTACTTTAATACTTGTAAGAAGTTGGAAAAAACGATTCTGAAATCATCCCGTTTGATAGTTTCACAAACGTCTGTTATAAGTAAAACATCGAAATATGAAACAGAGTATAAAACAGATTAAGACTTGAATGTATGCTATTGCCAGCAATAGACATACACAAGGAGCCATACATAATAATTACGTGATGGCAGAATTTCTACCTCCCGTACGAAAAAAGAAAACTCTTAACTGTACACAATGATTGTCCAACCGATTCCATGGCAATGGGAACAATTCTTAAAATCTTAAATGTAAACGCATTTGTGAAGTTTCTTAAAGATTGTTCAAACCAACCATGAGAACATTCCTTTACAAAACTTGTCTTTTTTTTGTTTCCATGTCAAGGGAGGTCAGTTTGAAAAATCGAAATATTTGATGAATACTTAGAGTTGTTGATCGTCATTTCTGAAAAGTTTCATTAAGTTTGTCCAAGACATCTCCTAGAAAATACTCAGACAAAATAATAGGACAAAAGATAACACTATGGCTTCCTGACATACGTTCTTGACTACATAATAACAGCTTTAACCAATAGCCACTGAGATCACAATACGTCTAATAGAAAGAAACACATGTAATACCGTTTGATACTTTTTATTGCTTGTTCGTCCAGTATTTAATAACAATAAAAAACGCAAGAAAAATACATGTTGAGACCCAAACCTTGCATCAATAATCTCTTTTTAAACTTTGTATCAGTCTGTAGGGGGGGGGGGTCATTTTTCAACGGGGTTCAATTTCTTGTATGTTGCACAAAAGTCATGTAAAGAACTGACCGCTAGGTTTCTTTTTGTACAAAAAATTGATATATAGTAGAAAATTCAGCTGTTGAAGAACAGCAAGGTTAAAGTGACTCAGGTGACCACTGTGGCCCGTGGACCTCTAGTTATGCTTTTCTTTTAAAATAAACATTCATGTGAAGTATTTGGTTCCGTACTATCTGTTCTTTAACTTTTTCTCCTACTTTTAATCCAAAATGTCTGACATCTTTCTTTCATGTGTCATACTAAATCATGATTGCTAGAGCATTTTAATTCATATCATTGTTGTAAAATTAAGGGGAATTGCCTAACTACCCAGCAAGAAGCTAGGCAGCTAAAATGTATGTGGTGTTTTCCAGTAAAAGTTGTTGAGACTCAGGCATCCGTAATTTATTCATATTGTTTTCCAGAAATTTCTATTTGTCTGTTTCGACTAATTAACCTTGTATTTTATTATTCCATGTTGAACCCTGTGTCACATTAAGCAAGTCTAAAGAAGAACTGATCACTACAGTAACTCCTTCATCAAACTAAATCCTTGGGTATGAAATACAAAACTATTTAAACATTGTGAATCGAAAAACCCCTCAATATTTTTATACTGGTAAATGTAAGGAGCAAATATTAAACACAAGACTGCAACTTGACTGTAGTTCTTTAAACAATTATTATTTATTTTACTGAAATATTGTCAAATCTAACTGTAATTGTGACAAGATAGAAACCTCTGACCAGGAGACAGATTTATTTGCACTCTTTTACACTACATCAACATATTATTTGATGATAAAAGTCTTCCACTAGCAGAAAATATTGCAATCTTTAAATCTGTACAGAAATATAATGTAGCTACCAAGAGATTGATGTAATAAGTTTTTCCTTAGAATTTATTACCTACCCCTCCTCCATGGGAATGCACTTTTAGATTTTAGCTGTACTGAACACTGAAACTGATATGAATACTGAAACCAAAATTAATACTGAAACTGAACTCAACACTGAAACGGAACCAAAAAGAGAAACTGAACTAGTTACTGAAACTGAAATGAACATTGAATTAAAATTATGAACTATAAAACTGAAAAGTGTTACTGGGTCAGAAACAAACTCTTTTAAAATCGACTTCAATCACTAAGTACAAAACAAGTAAAACCCAACGTGAATTTGTTAAAAATGTTGGTTATGCAAAGCGGCGAAAACTTGATGAAAGTGGGAAAAACTGGACGACTGTTTATGAAAATTTTCAAGATGAAATTGTATCCTGATCATGTCTGTTCAGTGTGCTGTAATCTTTTCTTTAGGACACAAGTTCTAATCTGCGAGCCAGGTGTCTTTAAAAAACACACAACCTCTGGGGGAAATCGCTTTTGGGTCAGCCTATTATCCAGAAGGTATTTGCAAGTATGTCCAGAGGACGAGTCACACATTTGTTCTAGTAGATGCTAGCTCTGGGTCTGTTATTCTTACCAAAGGAATCTCTTACCTGGTTCTATGCCAGGAGAATGTTTCGCGAATAAATGAAAAATATACCGATTCCAGATGTTTTACAGGAATTAAATTCTGTAGAACGACGTTTAATTGCACGCATAATGCATAATAACATTCACAAAAATGATGGCTCTACCTAACGGAGGACAATTTGGTGTTCAGGGACCTGTCGTTTGTGTATCTAGTAATGTTTCACATTAGAATCACTGCCACGGCCTGAGAATAAAAATAAGTTAATTCAAGTTCAAACGAAAACTTTCTTTCCAAGGTCATTGCGATTTTAAAGGGACATAGACACAGATTTGGAGTTAATGTTTTCTCAAAATTTCTGTATAATATCATGACTTATATGTTGATATAGCATTTCACACGGAAATATAATAAAAAAAAAACTTATTTTATCTGGAAATTATTGAAACTACGAATTTCGGGACGCGTTTGTTTGACACATCCTTGCACTTTCACAAAGTAAACTTTATCCTTAATAATTAAGAAAAGTAGAAATTTTATTGTGTATTAATGAAAACAATAAAAGATATAATCCACAAAATTCAGAGTAGAAATGTGAGAAAGCAAAACCAACTCACCAGTATTGTCAGTCCGTGCTCAGTGACGTGTGCAGAGTTTAACAAATTGAACACACCCGGTGAATCGTAAACATTAACAATAACAGAGCTCGTGCCCTGTTTACAAAACAGTTTACGTTCCATTTGATGGAGAAAAAATAAATCTACAATCCATAAAAAAAAAAAAAAAAAAAAAAAAAAAAAACAGAGATTCATTGCAGCAAATTATTAAATCAGATCTTTGGCATCTTTTTTCAGCTCTTCCAAGTCTTTTTTATATAAATATTTTGGATTTCCAACGTTTCGGCTTGAGCATCACTGAAGAGACATAATTTGTCGAAATGCGCATCTGGTGCATCAAAATTGGTACCGTATATGATTTATATTATGACCCCTGGGTCGAGGCCTCTGCTGGTGGACTGTTAGTCCCCGAGAGTCTCTACAGCCCAGTAACCTAGTACTACGGTACTAGCTTGAAAATACGCATATATATTTAATTGCTGTGGTAAAATTTAGAAATTTATTTCAAAATTAAGGATTATCTCCCTCATGCATAGCTCTGATCCTATTTTGCTTTAATCTTTGGCATCTTTTTTAAGCTCTTCCAAGTCTTTTTTATATAAATAAATTTGGGATTTCCAACGTTTCGGCTTGAGCATCACTGAAGAGACATAATTTGTCGAAATGCGCATCTGGTGCATCAAAATTGGTACCGTATATGATTTATAATATGAAGGATATAATTTTTTGAAACCAATACGAGGGACTCCACCTTACTGGCAATCTGCACAAAAAGATCTTTTTGCAATGATAAGGCAACTTGGTCTTCCAACATGGTTTTGTTCTTTTTCCACTGCTGAGATGAGGTGGCCTGAAACTTTTGAGGCTATCCTCAAGCAGCAAAATGATGAAAGAAATGTTAATGACCTGACTTTGTCAGAAAAATGGGAAATTCTTAAAAAGAATCCAACCACTGTATCACGGATGTTTGATTATCGTTTTCAGACCTTCTCAAAAAAAAAAGATTTTATCAAATTCAAATTCTATAGGGAAAGTGACAGATTACTTTTACCGAGTAGAATTTCAACAAAGAGGGTCACCTCATCCTCACTGCCTGTTTTGGATTGAAAATGCGCCGATTTTATTGAGACTCATGTTACCTGCGGAATTCCTTCTGATGACGAGACCGTATTTGAGATTATAAAAAGTGTTCAGACACACAGCAAATCACATTCAAAGTCTTGTAAAAAGGGTTTTAAAAAATGTAGATTTAATTTTCCAAGACCGCCGTCAGAGAATACTTTTATTTGTCATCCACAATAAGAAAATATCAAAACTATTGATCTGTGTATGTCTGAAAAAGAATACATTGAAGTCATGATTCATTATCTGAAAGAGACGAAAGAAAGATGCTTCGAAAGATTGTTATCGAAAGTTTGGAATTTCATGAAGGAAAATGATTCGAAAGAGATGTCTACAAAAGAGCTATTCAAACTTTTAAATAATACTCAGGAAGAATTTGAAGAGACAAACAAAATTTTAACAAAATCTACATATGTTGTTTTGAAGACCAAATGAAGCATGGATCAACCAGTACAATCGTCATTTACTTTCCTGCTGGAATACGAGCATGGACATTCAGTATATTACAGATGCTTACAAAAGCTCAAGAAATACTAGCATTCAGGAAAGTGCGTGGTCACAAATTTGTCCAGAAACTGAAATAAATAGATTAGAATGTATTAATGAAAAGGAGGAAAAAGAAAATGAGAAAAATGAATTGGAAGTACGCATACCAGATTTACTGGACAACTTTCCCAATTCAATAGAAATTTCACAAACTTTTTTTTCAAAAGAGGAAGGTACCAGGATAATAAGGTCTTTAAATGAAATTCAACGAAGATTATTTCAGGAAATGAGACTTTGTGCTGTTTTAAAACCAGAAGTGGCCAAAAGCGACCCCAGCTTCAAGTTTTCATTACCGAAGGAGCTGGAACAGGCAAGAGCCATCTGATTAAAAGTATTTACTACGAATTGTCAAGACTATTCGCTCCTCTTTTGACAAACCCTGGTGATATCTTAGTATTACTGACAGCACCGACAGGTGCTTGGTGACACCGACAGGTGCTTGGTGAAGGTTTAACGGACAACCACTTGGTGACGATGAATTAAATTCCATGGGAACAAAACTTGCACAGTCAAAATTGCTCATTATTGAGGAAATCTCCATTGTTGATTAAAAATTGTTGACTCACATTCGCAGCCGTCTAAGGCAATTAAACAGGATGGCGATTTTGCACCATTTGAAAATGTCACTGTTCTGGCTTTTGTCGATTTTTACCAGTTACCACCAGTTAAAGGAAAACCTCTCTTTACGAGGGATTGCCATTGATCTTTGAAATGATTGTTTCAAACTTGTCACTCTAAATGAGATCATGAGACCGAAGGAAGATAAATAATTTGCCGAGCTTTTGAATAGGTGTAGAATTCAAAAAAAAAAAAAAAAAAAAAAAGAAAGAAAGAGAAACTAAGTACAAAAGACAAAACACTACATTCAAGCAGAGAAAGTGATGACATTGTTGATGCAATGCATATATTTGCTACAATTGTTCAAGTCAGTGACTTCAATGCACACGCTTTATCTGCACTTTGCTCAAGCAACGAAGTGGAATAAACAGTTATCAAAGCCGAAGACTGTATTAAAGACAAACGACTAGGAGGAACAAATAAAGCATTGCTGAACTCTATTTCTGTCAAAAAACAGTTTAGATTGATGAGTGAACTTTAAATTTGTGTTGGTGCATGGGTTATCCTGGTATATAATGTGGGTATTGCAGATGTATGGTTTAGTTAATGGGGCATTTGAAACTGTGACCAGGATAAAACAAGAAAGGTGCGACGGGAATACAAAAGTGGAATTTGTGGAGGTTCCCTTTGACAATAAGCATATAAGTAGAAGACGCAGTAAAAAAGAAAATAACGAAACAAAAGTTTTTGTAGAACTAGTAGAAGAAATGGGAAAAGATGATGGAAACATAATAAGAAAACGATTTCCGTTAAAGTTTGCTTGTTCTTGTTCTATTCACAAAGTACAAGGGTTAACTGTTATCAAAGCTGTAGTATCATTGGGAAAAATATTCCAGCCTGGACAAGCCTACGTAGCATTAAGTCGTGTTGTATCTCTTGAAGGTTTAACGATACAGGATTTCAACGAAAAAGCAATACACTAACCCGACTTTTTGAGAGTCCCTTGATTCAATGGAGCAATTCTTTGTGGTAATTTACAGTCTTGTTTCACAATATAGAAGGATTGCAGTCCCATTTAGAAGATCTTGAAATAACAGTTAGAAACCTAGATATTGATTTTATATGTTTAGTTGAGATATTGATATCAAAGGAACCGAAATCCAATACAGATATTGTATGTTTTTCTTTAGAACACCAATTTCGCAAAAATTCATATGCACCAGAGAATTTGATATATAGCCAAGCTAATGGAGGAGTATGCGTTTGCAGAAAAAGCAGTTAGAGATGTACAGTACAAGAGGGTTATTTTCCCAATTGACAATCTCGAGTACATAGCATTTAAAACAAATGAAATATTTGTTATTACAATATATAGACCAACATCATACTCGATTGGAATTTTTTTTAATACAATGAGTGGACTATTGAATGCTGTTAACTCTTCCTTGTGTCGTTCTTGGCGATTTTAATCAAAATATCAAAAATAGTGTCTCTTCCAGGAAACAATTAATGGATAGGAATGGCTTTAGACAATATGTAACGAAAATAACAACAGACAGCTGAACGATGATAGATCATGTTTATAGCAGAGGAGTAGATGTGCTAGTGACCATGATTCCAACATACTACAGTTACCCCGATAGACCTAAAGTGGAAGTTGTATAAATTCTCATTCCAGATAGAAAGAGGAGTAGAATTAATCGGCTGAATTTTTTTATCACTTTAAAAAAAAAGTAAAAATGGATTAATTAAAAATTGATTAATTATTGTTATCAAAGTGCATAATAAAGAAGCATAAAAGGTATTCGAAATGTTTCATAAACTTAAACAACTATTGCGGGGAAACCTGTGACAGATTCTTACTCTGTAAAGACAGAGTAATATTCTGTTACCACCGCCTGATGAGGCCCATGGAGGGGTTGAAATAGCTTTCTATAAAACATTAAATATTTTCAACCACAATTACTTTTACAGACATGTACTATAAAAGCTTAACGAAATTATATCTATTATTTTTCTGGAAAAAATATAATAGCATTAACAATTAAATTTTGTTATTCTATTATTTAATTTCAAAAAATACAACGGTCAGTACAGCACTTTAAAATAAATCAGTATTCAAAAATAATTACTTTCTTTTATCATAAAATATTTATAATATAATACCTACAAACGACCTATTAACAGTTACAAGTAGGTCTTCAGACAGATAGACAACATCGAAAGGAAATAAATTTTAAAACATAAAAAAGAAATACATTTCACCTTTTCCGATACTTTAAAACAGGTTTTAACGTCCTACTGTCCTCTGTAGTTTCTTAATAATTATAGAAAATTTTTAAGAAGTCTTCAATTTTCTCAGTTGGATTTCACAACTGTAATTCAAGTATTTCCTTTATAATTTCACAACTATTCACAAAAGTAAAACAAAACTCCTTTAAAAAAAATCAAATTTTCTAAATTGTTACGGTTTTCTACAAAAACATACTGTACAAAAATAGAAAGAGTTCTTACTAATTGATGGATCGAAAAGCCCTCCGTTTTTGTTGAACGACAAAAATGTCTAGTGCAATCTGTTTTTGTCGTGCGTCGTCCATCGTTCGTCTGTCGTAAACTTTTGAACATTTTCAGCTTCTTCTCATAAACCTCTGAAACGATTTCAACAGATTTTGATATAGAGAATCTATGGGCAAAGAGGGACAAAAAGTTTGAATTTCATGGTTCCTGCCCCCTTGAGCCTAAGAAGTCCGGAAAAAGCCATCAAAATTAATGTAATTTTCAGAAACCTTCTTCTCTACTCCTAGACATCAAACAGTCAAATTGTTGGCAAGATTTTAACATACAATAAGGCCTTTACCAAAATTGTGAAATTTATGGTCCCAGTATCAGGGGTTCTGGAGTTAGGATGGGGCTATATTGCTCATAGTGAAATTGCATTAACCTTCTCCCCCTGTATATTTTGTTTGTTTAACATCCCTTCGAAAAATTTTCGATCATATTGATACCCCTCCACTTGCCGTTGGGGGGCTGCCAATTTAAACCTGTACTCTGCACTTAATGTCTTTGAGCAGTGGGGGATCTTTTTCGTGCCAGCACCTACTGCGACAAGGGACCGCGGTTTATACTGTCTCATCCGAAGGACCATCCCGCAGTGGGATTCGAACCCGCGATTCCCCTGTATACAAAGCAAAAAAACTAAGTGCATGGTTATGATGAGCAAATGTGCCTTTTTCAAAATTGTAAATAATACGACCCATTGGTCAGGGTCTTTGGTTTTATGGTGGGGCTTTATTGCTAATATGGAGAAAATACATCAATTCCTTCACAATCTTCTTTGCTCCTGGGTATTTGGCAGACATACTAAGTGCATTGTTATGATGAGCAAGGGTGCTTCTTTCAAAATTTTGAAATTCATGATCCCTGGGTCAGGGGTTCTAGTGATGGGGCGGGACTGTATTGATTGTAAAGTGAAAAAGCATTATTACTTTGAAAATCTTCATCTCCGCCCATGGGTATTTGACAGAAATACTAAATGCATAGTTATGATGAGCAAGAGTGCCTCTTCCGAAATTTTACGATTCATGGCCCCTGGGTTAGGGTTTCTGGTGTTAAGGCGGGGCTCTATTGATTATATAGTGAAAATGCATTATTTCTTTTAAAATCGTTTTTTCTGTTCCTGGGTATATAACAGACATACTAAGTACATGGTTATGATGAGCAAGGATGTTTATTCCAAAAATTGTGATTTTCATTGCCTCTTCGTCAGGGTCTCTGGTGTTAGGATGGGACTCTTTTTATTATATAGTGAAAATGCATTATTTCTTTGGAAATCTTCTTTGCTCCTGGGTAATGGAAGATAAACTGTGTGGTTATGATGAACAAGGGTGTCTCTTCCAAACTGTAACATTCATCACCCCCGGGTCAGAGGTTCTGGTGTTTGGGCGAGAGTCTTGCAAACAGAGTACAAAGTTGTAATTAGCGAGGGTAATTTTATAAAATTTTGTGAAGTCCTGGATCACTGGGTCAAGTATTTTGTTGCTGGGCAGGGCTCTATTGATCTTGTAGAGAAATTTGTATTGAGAGAAGTTATTCCCCTTCGCTAAACACCTATGAAAATTAATTACTGTTAATAATGTAATTTATAGGACAATTGAATACGAAAATGACAAAGATATTTAATATATATAATACTTAAAATAATTTTAGATTTTTGATGGTCAGGCAGATTTGTATTTAATAGATAAATAAAAATGAGATAAAGATACCTTATCCCTGTACATTAAATGTTCTTCAAAGACCAAGAGAGGCAAATATGAGAGGGAGTGAGTTGAGTTTACGTGCTGAAGCACTATTGCTGTGTTTCGTCAACATGGTGATAGTGACAAATGGAAGTGTACACTGTATTATCACTGGCTAGTGTAGGCAAGTAAATAGATCTAACCATTTTGTTGATCTTACATCTTAATTCTCTTCCCTTTGGGCAATTTATATTCATCTATCAGTTTATTTGTTTTCTTTTATACACGTACTTCAATCTATGGCTCCTTTACAGTGATGTATCATATTCAGGTAGCCCTTAAGGCATCTTGTTTATTCAGAGGCCAAAAATTTTATTTCGGGGCCACAAATCTTTATTTCGTGAGCACGAGTTAAAAATAATATTAATAAAAATAAACCCTCACACCATGTCCTTTAATTATGGAATTTGATATACAACAGCCAACGGCTTACTGCCCCCGCCAACTGCTCACTGCCATTGCTTATAGATGATATTGCCTTTTGCAATAAATAAAAAATGGCGGATTCAGGAATTTTTAAACGGTAAAGGCGGAGGAAAAAGTATTTCATCTTGAAAACACATCTTGCCCCCAAATTTCCATGCGAGGAAAATATTTAACATAATCCAAAGCATGTTTTGACAGGGGAGAATATATGCCGACGTAGTTATTTATATATGTATTAGAAATACATGTACAATGGAAAAAACATCAATACCTTTGCCTTGGGAAAAATATCTTGTGATAATTTTTAGTGTTTCTTTTTTTCAAATATTACATCTATGTCGTTAATCAAAAGGCATTTCACCCTATTCAAAGTATACTTGTGAATTTTCATATGTATTTCTTGTCAATTTAATGGCTAATATCAGGTCTGGGAAACCCGTTAAGGAAGTATCCCCCTGTAATTTTACCAACATATGCTATGCAATAGGAAAAATAGCTAATTTACAGTTGTGTTTACTGATTAATATCGTCTGTGACCTTTTTATTACCTGTCATAGGTTTGTTGTTGTTGTTGTTGTTGTTCTCCCCTGATGTTGCAGCTTACGGGCTTGAATGTTATCTATGAACAATAATTTTTACATAGAATCAAACACCTTGTGATGTAAGACTTAGTATTGGAATACCGGTATAAAAGGCATAAAGATTTCAGAAGACACATTATTTTTACCTATGGCAAAATTATTTGTAATTTTTTTACTTAGAGTTTCTAGTTTATTTGTTATCGGCTAGGGTTACCCAATATCCTATAGTATGTGCCCCCCCCCCCCCCCTTCATTCCCGTCAAAATAGTTTTTGCGTTACTTTGTCAGGAAAGGTTTTGTTTTCAACAGGAAATTCTCCTTTCCTGTATACAGATTCCTGGATCCGCATCTTTTTTATTGTAATATTGTTGCATTCAAGCATGCATGTTAACAAAGTAGGCAATACCATCTGTAAACAGTGGCAGTGAGCAACTGGCAGTGGCAGGAAGCAGTTGGCTGTCGTATATAGAATTCCATATTTACTAGGCACCATATTCTGATATTCAGTATTCATTGTAAATAAGTTGCATGAAATAAATCATGATCAAATTAAGATTTATATGTATGACTTTGTTATTTTCTTTCATTTTCTTCCCCTTCGCAAACTTACTGTTTAGCTACATTAATTTGTTTTTGGAAATATAAATATAGATTGTTATATAATAAACATTCCAGAGTACTATGAATAGCTTGTAACTTCTTCCCCTATGAAATGCTTTAAGTGTCTTTTTCAGTGTATACTCATTCGACGAACGAAAATCCAATCGCTTGTACTTGTGCAAAATAATATTAAATAATTTACCTCTCCTCGTAATTTGCTTCCACATTTGCAAAATCTGTGAACAATATTTGTTTACTCACATTTTTATCAATATAATTTATATTGTGAGACCTCAACTTTCAGCTATAAATAAATAATTTGAATTTCCCTTCCTTCTTCCCTTACATTATTTTAATCGATATACGAAGAACTTCTCGATTTGAGATGCAGATATCTGAATAATGTGAAGGATATATTCATGAGTGCATAATCTGTAAGTAAATTATAATTTCATATTTCACTGGGCTATAACATTTTTATTTTTGTATATCTGAAATCATAACATTACTGAAAACGGTTTCTATTGACATCTAGCCCTTTCTACCTCTCCTTCTACATGTACTTCACATAAACCTCGTGGAGGTTTTTCAACACATTCCTTATCAAATGTCAAGGACAAAAAAAAAACTATATATAAACAAAGTTATGCCAATAAACTTGTTGAAGTTCAGACTCCGTTATAATTAGGTTTGATAGAGGATGTATTATTTTGTATTGTCCGCACAGATGCTTCCAGCTGTAAATGTTTCTAAACTCTGATTTGTACCGCGTTATAAACCTGCAAGGATTTGAGACACATAATCCATGCGTATAACTTGAGGTAAATGAAATGATTGCCTTATTGAGGCTGAGGGCACAAACACAATGCATAGTGCCCTCAGTGGGTGTGCCTTGTCGACAGGAGTTGCTTAAACTCCTTCTAGACACCTGATCCCACTTCTGGAGTTTCCAGAGGTCCGTGTTTTTGCCCTGTTAACAGTTCGTGTTCTTTACTCTATGAGACTGATCATGGTATGCTATCATTACCTTTTACACTTGGCTCAAAGGTTTCCAAAAGTAACCAGAAAGTCAAGTGGTGTGACATGGCCGAAACAGATAGAAACAATTAGAAAAGGTCAGTTTTCAGCCTTTCGAAGTGTTAAATTTTAGTCATGGCTTATATTTAATAAGAGGATTGGTGATGAAAGTCTGACCCCGAACCAAGTTCATTTGGATAAAGGTCTCCTGGCAATAAAATAAAAAATTAAATCATAAATGACGCGAGGATACAGAGGTTTTGTAATGAAAACGGGATTTCTCCTTTTTTTTTTTTAAATATACATGCATGAGACAAAATGTTTAATTCAAGGAAGCTGAAGTAAACTCTCCTCGAGCTCACTCTGATTTTCTTTTCTTTCTTTCTTTTCTTTTTTTTTTGTTTTTTTTTTATTATTTTTTTTCTTTCGTTTTTTTGTTTTTGTCTTTGGCTTTTGATTTAGTTGTTCTTTTCTATGTTCAGTTTAAAAAAAGTTTGTTTGTTCGCACTTCTCATAAATGCAGTCATTTATTCAAATTATGTTTTAGGTGCCAATGTTTCATAATAGTGAGGAAGAGAATGAGTCATATTTAGAAGAAATAAGGAAGCTTTCTTCTTTCTCTCTAGAAACAGAAATTCAATCGATCACTCCCAACAAGTTTGAAGAACGACTAAATAAGCTTGTAAAAGACATTGAATTTGGATTTGATACCACTGAGGAAGCTATTTGTTTTCATAATTTTGTTTCATTCTTATACTGGAAATGTGACGAAAGAAAAGAAGCCATGGAGTTGGCCACAAAGGCTTTTGAACTGGGAAGTAAGATGTCTTCGATAGGAACAACGGGCAGTATAGTTACCATTTGTAATTTGTATCACTTTCATGAAGGAAATGGAGATGTAGTTAAGTCAAGAAAGTTTCTTAGACAGTTTAAAGAATTGTCCAAAGGAGATGATTTCCAAAAACTCAAATATATTGCAAAAGCAGAATTAGCCGTATGCATTTCAAAGCTCGGTCCGTTTTGTGCAACAAAAGCAATTGACATGTTCCGCGAATCTGTTGACAAAATCTCTACAACTGTAGATTGCTGGCAGTTTTATTTTGCATTGACACTAAGAAGAAAAACACATTTACTTACCATTCAGAATAAAACGGATGCAGAGCTAGTAAAGGAAGATAGGGAGGCGTTTGATATATTTATGAAAGTTATTGAAAACACTTCTTCGAGAAACTTGAAATCCAGATCATTGACTGAAGTTGGATCAATAATTTACAATAATCGAGACAAGTATAAGGACATGAATTACATGGAATACCTTGAAAAGGCGGTAGAAGTCAACCCCAAGTCATACCATGCACTCCAGCGCTACGGACAGCACTTGAGATATCAGAAAAATCTGCAGAAATCAAAGGAAATACTTGAAAAATCCCTAAACATCCGAGAAACAACCATTGCTTATCATCATCTTGGTTTAACTTTTCAAAAAATGGTTTTGGTAGAACATAGTGAAAAAAATAAGATAGGACTTTCAAATCGAAAAAAAATGCGAAGACAAGAATCTTTAAAAGAGATAAGTCCATATATGAAGAAGGACAACACCGACAAAACATTATTTGGAGAAGCGAGTCAAGATCCCGGACGAATAAGGGCGAAAATGAAATCAGTTAGATATGTACCACTATATCCAGCAGATGACCGTCTGTTGAGTGCAGAACAAAATCTAGAAAAAGCTCTACTCATGGATGTCTCTTTTGATAAAGCACGATATGACTTGGGACTCATTCAGAGAATGCTTGGAAAAAGTGACAAAGCTCTTGAGAGTTTTAGGTATATAACAAACAGTTACAAAGGAAAAACAAGTAATCAGATTCAACTGCTTTTTGCATATGAACAACAAGCATTTTGTAGATTTGATTTTTTTAAAACAAGTAAGGATGAAAATGATATAATCAATGCAGTAGATGCCTTAAATAGAGCTTTGGATATTTTGTCTTTGTATATAGACGCTCTTCCAGAACTGAAAAGTGTATCTTCTTGCATCCGGATGTTAGAAGAAATAATGAACAAATATGATTGTTTGCACTCGGGAGAAGAAAGCAGAAAAGACAACTTTGCTCGTTTATATGAAAAGTCAAAAGAGTACAAAAAGGCATACGAACTTTACTCTAAATGTGAGCCTAAAACCGCAGCTGTTTTTCAAAAGATGGTTGAAAATTTGAAAGCTGCTGGAGATTATGAAAATGCCATTGGTATATTAAATAAACTAATTGCAGACAAAGACCCTAACATCCCATCCAGACAATTCTTATTTCAGATGTACATGGATGGAGCCTCGCTTTCATTAGAAAATAAAAATTTTGAGGAAACAAAGATGAGGTTCCTACAATGCCGAAAATGCATTCCAGCCTGGGAAAGACATATAGAGAATTGCTATAATGATGAAGATAACATGCTAGATTTTCACATTCTACATATCTGTAAAGAAAGATGTCCACTTGCAGAGAAGTTAGTACAAGTACTGACACAGTCCTTTTTCATAAGGTGGAACGTCACAAAGAATTTAGATGATTGTCTACCAGGACAAAAAATTACAAAATATCACAAAGATGTTATCAAAAGAGCAAAATTCATATTACTCTTTTACCATGAGAACCAGTCGGACTGTGATGATAATAATGGCGAGTTTCTAAAAATCATACATGAGCATCTCAGCATTAGTAAGGAAAAGGATGTGCTGAACGTTATTCAAGGTGATGCAGAACAGCCATCTTACCACCCAACTATCGTCCTCCCGAGTGAATTTGCTATTGCAGAAGATGGTGAGGAAGACCTTGATATGCAAGCCTTGGAGGGTCGTCTGACACTGGACATCCTTATGAAAGCATTTGCACTCCAAGAGAGTAAAGTAACATCCCATATATATATATATATATATATATATATATATATATATATATATATATATACATATATATATATATATATATATATATATATATATATATATATATATATATATATATATATATATATATATATATATATATATATATAACTTGCACGTTACATGTTCAGTCGATGAATAATAACAAAGCTACACGCTTCTCTGCTTTTATTTAAAATAAAAACTCATAACTTGTCATCAATTGACACAGAAATTACTTACGTTAAGATAAAAAATGGAATCATTCATTATACTCATGATTCATGACACATAGTTTAAATAAGATAAGGAATTTAAATTTCTTGTATTGCACCATTAGGTTTATAAGAGGATCGTTACCGATACACATTGCAGTGAAATTAATATTTCTTACTTTCATTTATAAAGGGATTTAAATTTGTTGTATCAAACACCATTATTTTCGTTTTTTAATCATAAGGCCATTCCAAATTTTTTCTATGTTTAGCATCCGCGTGCGCCTTGGTTTTTGACTCCACATAGCAGAAAAAACAAACAAAATCGAAAGCTCTAAAATTGATTATTCCGGTCAAAATCTTTTAAATTCTTTTAATTATATCAATTTCTGTAAATATTTTTCTGCAATATATCATATTATGTTTATTTTAAGCATTTAATACCTTGATTTTGCTAAAGAATAGATCGAAAAAATTAGATTAACGAAATCAAATGCTTTGAATGACGTCATTTTAAGACTATAAAGTGTGTGTTTCATTTTTTGGCTCGTGTGTTTTTTTGTGAATAGGTAGGTAGGTTTTTGAAAGATGGGTGGACGCTAAACAGAGAAAAAGCTTGGAATGGCCTAACTAGAGAAAGGGAGGAATTTTAGATTTTCACTCTTCATACAAATAGCGCTGATGTCAAAAGGGTCCAAGAATCATATGTGCAAGGTCAATGTCACCAGAAGAAAAAAAAAACACAAATGATTCTTGATTTATGACAAAGGAAGACAGGAATATTTAAAAACCTCGTTTTTGGAAAAAAAAATTTAAAAATACCCTTGACAAGAATTGATTTTAGTTCACCTGAGCCGAAGGCTCAAGTGAACTTTTCTGGACGAAATTTGTCCGTTGTCTGTCGTCGTTGTCGTCGTCGGCGTTGTAAACGTTTCACATTTTCATCTTCTTCTCCAGAACTACTGGGCATATTGCAACCAAACTTGGCACAGAGTATCCTTGGGTAAAGAGAATTGAAGTTTCTTCAAATGAAGGACCACGCCCTCCTCCAAGGGGAGATAATTACGAAATAGCGAAAAATTAATGGCAAATTAATGAAAAATCTTCTTCTCAAGAACCAATGGGCCAGGAAAGATGAAACTCATGTGGAATCATTGTCAGGTACTGTAGATTCAAGTTTGTTCAAATAATGACCCCCAGGGGTAGGTTGGGGCCACAGTGGACGATCAAAGTTTAACATAGGAATATATAGGGAAAATCTTTAAAAATCTTCTTCTCAGGAACAGCAAAGCATTGATTGGTCATATTTACAGTTAAACTTCGTTATCTCGAAGTTGACGGGACCGTTGATGAACTTCGAGATATCCGGGGGTTCGACATATCGAGGGTTATAATTCTAATGAACTTCAAATAAACTTAGTGCAGTGAACATGCAGTTAATAGTAGAAACATGTCAAATTCCTTCTTGTTTGAAATTCTGTATACGTTTTCTTTAATATACATGTAATTAGCATTAAAAAGATTTTTACATCCTCTTTATAATTCACAAAATAAAAACCTTGTATAGTATGCACAGACGTATAATCCTTCTACCAATCCGGTAAGTCAACCGCTAGCATCGTTTCCCATGTATACAGAACCGGATATCGTCTATGCATTGTAAATTTAAAACCGGTTGCTCTCAGAATAACGCAAACGAAATATACATTTTTTAAATTGGAAAAACATGTTCATACATGTATAATAATTTAAATAAAATTTTTTACCATTATAAAATCAAATGCAAAAGAAGAAACACGCACTTTTGTTTAACTACAGAAGAACACTGAATAACAGGGCACTATAGCAAAAGTTTTCACTGCGACACATGCTCACATGATGGTGTGTACTGACGGTTGTAAATTCTGCGCGCTTATATACACATGTAGGAAAAATAAATTCTAATTGCATAAAATTACAGAATTTTGTTTCACTTTGATGTTTATAATTTTCGCTTTCATATGCATAAACTGCAAGCGCGCATATTACACATAGCATTAAATAGCGATTATCAAGATTTATAAACGTACCCCAGCCATGAAACAATTAATGTGTCATCCACGCGTATGCATAAGACTAATACACACAACCTTTGGCTTGCATAATTAAAATCAAGGTAAGCCATACATACACCTCGTATAATTATCGCGCTATTATTTGTTGATCAGAGGAACACGAGTAACCCGTGCGTGACAGACAGGTGGGTGTTATCAATAGAGCGGTCAGTTTACCTAACGGACTTGATCATCAGAGCGGAAAATTATCCTGACTTCGAGATAACGCATGTGATTTTAATAAATGGGTAAACAGTTTTACTTCGAGATAACCGAGGTATTCGACATTACCGTGTTCGACATAGAGGGGTTTATTCTAATCATTTATATAGCAAATTTCGTCGGGACCGCGGCCTTACTTCGACATATCCGGGGTATTCGAGATATCCGTGTTCGAGATTTCGAAGTTTAGCTGTATGTGAAAGCATCCTCAGTGGTGTAAAATCAAGTTTGTTCAAATCATGACCCCCAGGGGTAGGATGGGGCCACAATGGACGATCAAAGTTTTACATAGGAGTACATACGAAAAAGCTTTTCAATACTAATCTGATTTTTGCTTTTTTCCTTGCCACAGTGCTCAGGTGAGCGATGTGGCCCCTGGGCCTCTTGTTTATCATATCTTAGGCTCATTACGTAAAAGACAAGGACCTAGATTAAAAAAAAAATTTTTGTTAGGGCAATAAGTTTGTAACAAATAAAAAAAGGAATGGATGTATGCATATAGCGTACATATAACAAACTTCTCTTTCTTCATTTTCATGTGAAACAGCTTCCACCTCTTTGACTTGCTGAATTTAAGAGGATTAACTATTCAAACTAATAAAGTCAAAGTATTGACAACCCCTACTGAAAAATCATGGATCCACCCATTTCCGGTATCCTTTTTAAAATTTCTGAAACTAAAAGTACAAACCTGAATAGAATAACACTATGGAAAATGTTTCAGATTTTATAAATATCTTTTTTAAACTTAAAACTTAGTTCAAATCTTTGAAGAACAGTCTTCAAGTTCTGCTCTGATATATATATATATATATATATATATATATATATATATATATATATATATATATATATATATATATATATATATATATATATATATATATATATATATATATATATGCCATTTATTATTTAGTACATATATCTGAATGTCAGCATTAATCACTTCTAGAGATCCGTTTACACAAGAAATCTCATATGTTTTACTTTCATTTCCATCAAAGATTTTTTTCAAAGTTTAAAATATATTTGATAAGTTTGATCTCGTGTTTTTAGTTTACTTTTTAAAATGATATTGCCAGTGTAACAATCATGATTTTTTTTTCTAGGAAATGACAGATGTTTCCTGTTAATGCATATTCCCTTGAGTTTGGACTTCCGGTGGATAATATTAGAAAAAGTGTACTATAAGTGCTGATGTAAATGTTTGTTGATACATGACGATATTTTATCAATTAAAAATATTCAGTTTGAATTTCTTCGTTGATTCGATATATCCTATTTAGCTCGAAATAAAAGACATTACTGAGTTTGACACAATTGTTAGAAGAGTCCTGTTTGGAAGAAATGAGGAAGTTTTCTTCATTCTCTTTAGAAACAGAAACAACATATTCAGATGTTTTACTCAGGGATGGGGTAACTGAAAAAAGTAATTGTAATTGGGTGTAATTAATTACATGTTTCAGCTAGAGTAATTGGCAGTCATCTGTAATTGACCTTTTTCCAATTACTTGTAGTTGTAATTTAATTTATTTAATAAAACTGAAAAATGCCATGTAATTTCATCATAACTTTTGAATTACATTTCAATTACTCTACAAAATACATATAATACGTACTTATTAGGAAAATAGTTCCGTCACAGTCACATATTTCACCTCTTTTTAATTAATTTAAAGAAGCCCTTCTGTTTTTAAAATCTTAAACTTGTTCACATCCCAATAAATAAATTTGATATATTTGCTTGTTTATGATAATATTAGTTTGCTTTATAATCATAATGCACATATAGGATAAATGCAAATTAAATGTCATCAAAAATTTTGTTCTACCCTTCCGTGGTACAGCCATGGAACATATCATTATTTTGTTGCTTGATTGTCAAATCTAAAAATAGGAAATAGTTTAATATGTCATTAAGACCTGCCTTGTTGCCCTTCAAGCGACAGCTGTAAATTGCAATCAGAACAACCCTGCAAAGTGTTATTAATACCATGCTTTGGTTAACTTCATAGATCACACATACGATCAAGGTGATTAAGATACAATTAAGCATACTCCACTATATATATATATATATATATATATATATATATATATATATATATATATATATATATATATATATATATATATATATATATATATATATATATATCAGAAAAGAAATATTTATCAAATCATTATTTTCACATCTTAATCTTTATGAAATATGCATTAAGTATCTGAAATAGTTTTTACATGTATCTACAGTAAAACAAATATTATTTATTATATGAATATTGTCAATATTTGCTTTGCTTGTTTGTTTGTTGCTTAACGTCCCTTTTTCACTCATATTGAAACGCCACTACTTGCCGGTGGAGAGCTGCAAATGTGCTCGGCCCTTACGGTGTTTGAGCAGGGATCTTTTTCGTGCCAGCACCTATTGCAGCACGGGACTTCGGTTTATACGGTATCGTCCGAAGGACCGGTCTCCACGTCGCACAGTGAATTTGAACCCGCGACGTAAGGATCACCTCCTTACGCCGCGACTCTAGAGCAAACGTTTAACCATTGCGCCACGCGGGTGACTTTAAGGTGTTAAGCCCAGCTACTTGTACCTGTAGAAGAAATATTTTGAGAGTTTTTTTTTTTTAGCTCTACTGGTCAGAAACCAGAAGAGCTTATGCGATAGTAAGGTGTCCGTCGTTCGTCCGTCCGTCTGTGTGTCTGTCCGTCCGTCTGTAAACAATTTTTCAAAACGCTACTCCTCCTACAGTTTTGGTCTGATTTCAATATAACTTGGCACACAGGTAGACTACACTAAGATACATAATTCTGTATACCGGTTTTTGATTTCAATGAACAGTGTTGCCAGGGTCACTAAAAATAGAAATTTCTGTGAAAAATTTTCAAAACGTTACTCCTCCTACAGTTTTGATCTGATTTCATTATAACTTGGCACACAAGTAGACTTCTCTAAGATACATAATTCTGTGTATCGGTTTTTGATTTCGATTAACGGTGTTGCCATGGTTACTAAAACTAGAAATTTCGTTGAAATACTTTCAAAATGACTACTCCTCCTACAGTTTTGGACTGATTTAAGTATAACTTGACACACAAGTAGAGTACACTAAGATACATAATTCTCTGTACCAGTTTCGGATTTTGATGAGCGGTTTTGCCATGGTTACGAAAAATAGAAATTTCCTTGAAATACATTCAAAATGCTACTCCTTCTACATGTTTTGTCTGATTTCAATATAACTTGGCATACAGGTAAAATACACTAAGATACATAATTGTCATTATTGCTTTCTGATTTTGTTGAATGATGTTGCCATGGTTACTTAAATCGAAATTTCTGTAAAATTATTTAAAAAGGCTACTCCTCCTACAGTTTTATTCTGATTGCAATAAATCTTGCCACAAAACAGACTAAACCAAGGATCATTATTCTGTTTATTGCTGTTGCAAAGTTTTAAGTCCAAGTGCTTCTTTTATCTTCCTTTATAAGTACAACCAGTAGAGCTACAGTCTCATCAGAGATTTCTGGTTTCTTTACGATTGATTCATTAACTCTTGAAAATTCGCTTATAATCAAATTTCATAAAGGCTGTCCATTGCTTAACACGTACATGTATGACTAGGTCTTGTGTTGCTGAAACACACTAAGATCAGAGGCACCTGACGTTATTTATTTTAAATGTACCCCTACCTAAAATTAACATGTATTTGTTATTCAAGATTTTTGAAAATAAACAAGTTATTGAAATGTATTTAATTACATTCTTCAACGTAATATAGAGTAATTAATTTTGTAAAAAATCGAAGTCATTGTAATTGCAAGTAATTGGCAAAATTATCAATACATTTAAAAGTATTTAATAACATTTCAAAGTAATCGACACCAACCCTGGTTTTACTACAGAAAGTCATTGATGGCAAACCAACAACTAAACTTTATGATAAAAGTGATGACTTCAACTTTTCTATCTTCAACTTCTCTTATTTATGTAACATTATGCCATTATAACTTGCATATTGAATTTATGTCTCCTAATTGACTCGATATGCAAGAGCATGTTCTACGTACGAACAATTTTAAAACGGTGAAAGCTATTGACAAACAAGTTAATTATACAAGGATATCAACAGTCTCGTTTAAAGTAAACATTTAGTAAATTCTAGGTACGATACAATGACTTTGTCAGCAAATACAGTTTGTTGTTAAGTAGAATGTTGACTGACCTCCTTCATTCAAATTGATAGGCCATTATTTTCACACTGTATTGTCTACGGATTTTGCGGGTGTGATTGGTCGACAAGGGATGCTTACTCCTCCATAGCACCTGATCCCACCTGTGATATTTAAGATATTTAAGAGGTCCTTGTATGCTCTGCTCCTAATTTGTATGGTTTCAATGGGCTTTTGAGCTTGATTACTGTTCGTTATCTTCATGCTTCATACATCCCTTTAAAAAATTCGCAATTATTTTCTAGAATTGAAAGAACAAAAACAAAAGACTTATTCTGTAAGTAAATTAAAACCGTTCGTCTAAGAATGTATAACAAAGAAGTTACGATTAAATCACCAGTAATATGACATAGCGGTTTTATATATTTGCAGTTACATCAACAAAGTATACTAATATAACGTTACCCCTTCACTGTTTAATAAGACTAAGTGTACAATTTTATTATCTCAGGAATACGCTTCTTTTCATAATATGAAACATTAATTAGGAAATAAAAATTTCAAATTGTAGAAATAATTTTCATATGTATGTGCCCATCCGTAGGGCCTCTTATACATTTTTCTCCTGTTGAGAATTATCAGCTGCGGGAGGGGGAGGAGGTGTAAGATGTCTCATTATTGTTAGTTATTATAACAAGATAAAGTGAGAGAAATATCAATCTAGATATTATCTATAGTTTTTCTTATTTTTTTTTCATTAAAAGCTGGTACAAACGAAGAGTGCATTTACATCAATGATCAAATATGCTTTAATTCAATTCAGATTAAATAATCTGGTGATTGTCTTGTCTAGTTAGTTGCTGTGTGCTAAAAACATAGCTTTTTATGTAAATTATCCCACGCAATTTTTACCAAGTTTGATATGTAGCATCGGTGAATTAAAGGAAACAATTGTGAGTATTATGATTTTCGCATACATGAACCCTGGTAGATTGGACCAGAAACATAAAATTAAGGCAACTAAAATTTTTTTGTGTTTACTGATAGCTAACAATACCCCATTTGCATGCGTTGTCTGCAAATCTTTTGAAAAATTGTAACCCTTTGATACAGGTTAACGTTAAATTTGCAAAGTAAATCTATTACTTTTTAATTTTATTTTTGGTTATCAATCAGTCAACTGTTTGAGAACAAGCCCACTCCCAAAACTGGTGTAATCCTAAGATGGGCTATTAAAAAAATGAAATTCAGAAATTGCAAAATTGATGAAAAGTTCAGACCCCATGGCAAGGCTTTGTCAACTAATAAAAAATAGTGCATGTTATTTGATTTTTAAGGGAATAGTTTGAATGATTGAAATATGCACAGAGCTCCTCATCAAAAATTGTAAAGCTTATGTTCTTTGGTAAGGGGTTAAGATGTACAGTGGAGCTGACTTGTAAAATACAAAAAATGTGTTGAAACTTTTCCTTCCGGAGTTGTTCCGCACATTCACTTGCATTTATAATTATACTCTAGTCCACCAAAAAAACAATCAAAAGCCTCCAGCTGTAACCGTTACATATGCACTAAAATGTATCATCATTTCTATCCATTTACATGTACATCAATTATCACAAAATTTGGAAGTCGGCTAAGTAATTGAGAAATATTAGATTCTCACATTTTACTACAAAAGTTAAGCATGACCCACAATCTGAAGCAGCAGTAATCCAAAGTCATTTAGAAAAGATAAATTTATGGCAGTTTGGAAAAAAGTACGAAATTTTCTTTTTTTCTGGTATAATTTAGTCGGAAGAACATTCATCGTCGCAAAAAGGACATCACACAATAATTGGATACTAAATCACACTTTCTTCATATCTACTGGGTAATAAACGATTTCAATAAATTTTTAGCAATAGACTATTTGAACAATGTTTTGTGCAAAATTATGTCGTAAATATACAAATATATATATATAATGGTGTACATATAGTGAGTGATAAATGAATATTGATTGGTATGTGTGATTCACCTGCCCTGTAAGCTCAAATGAGCATTTCTGATCACATGATGTCCACCGTCTGTCCGCGTGCAAACTTTACAAAATTTTCGACTACTTCTCAATTTAAACCGTAGTTGGCACGAAATATTTTAAGGTTGAGGGGGTTAAAATTATTTAAATAAAGGGCCTTACCCATTTATATGGGGAGGAAATTTAAAGAAAAAAAGGAACAATTAGGTTGAGGTCATTAAAAAAAACTTCTCGAAATCACGAGGCAAAGAAAAAAAAAATAAATTAAAAAAAAAAGAAACAAAATAAAAAAAAAAAAACAAAAAAAACAAAAAAAAAAAAAAACAAAAAAAAAAAAAAACAACAAAAAAAACAACCAAACAAACAAACAAACAAACGAACAAACAAACAAAAAGACAATGAAATTTATGTGTAAGCGTCTGATATAGTGCAGATTTTAAATTGTTCACATCATGTTCCCAGGGGGTTAGGGGATCAAAACTTGAATAGGAATAAATAAGAGAAAAACTTTAATAATCTTCTTCTCAAGAACCACTGTGCAAGAAAAGATGAACGAAGCTATGCTAATGATTTGAAATGCATTTCAAACATGTCATTAAATCGTCAACTCGGTTAAGATTTTAATTTGTGAGCTTTGAGTGTTCTCTCAGTTACAAAAGAACACGGTTGTTGTGATGTCAAAAGACTTGGTTGTTCACGTGACCAAACAATAATTTTTTCCAAGTGTTACACATTATTCTCTTCGGCACAGGTGATCAACACAATTATTATTTACTTTTTGTAATATAAATTAAGTCATCATGGCTTAGTGTAACTGAAAATTACTTGTGAAAAGTCATATGCGTAGTTTTAATCTTGTAAAAATATTTAATCAGAAATATAACTTAAACGCACTTTTGAGGGTATTTTCCATCCTGCATCTTAATTTATATGAAAGCTTCAAAATATCGGCAATAAAAACTGTTATGAAAGTAGTTTTCTATGTTTTTCCACAAAATCAATTCAATCTCAATGTGTGTTCAGAAAGAAATGATAAATAGTGTTATTTTTAGTTATGCTCATCTATATCGATCCACCCACTTCAGTTGTCAATAATGAGATACTGTGAGCACTGAGCTCACAAAATGATAACCCCCCGCCTCCCATATGATTATAATGCAACGAAATTCAGTTTTTATGGCATTATGAATAGAAATTGGCATATTGCTTTGAATTTCATAATGTCATGTTCACTGAATAATATTGTTTATTTCTTAAGTATCGAATAAACAAAGGAATAAAAATGAACGTTTTTTTTTTATTTAAACCAATTTTTCTTCATCCAATCAAATGACGTTTACAACAAGAAGTAAATTATTTTTGTTTCGTACGAAAATAATTTAATTGTTCTTTACTTGAGGACACCAAACATTCAGTATGTAGTATTAAAATAAATCGTTAATTCTCTTCTAGAATTGCGAAATTCATGATCCTTCGGTTTAGATGGAGCTCATTAAAATGCACCATATATTGACAATTCTTCCAGGGCATTAAAATGGTTAGCCCCTGGGTGAGGGGTGAAATTATACGGTGGAATAATTTTTAAAAAAAATGCAGTGAAACTTACTTTACTTCCAGAACTGCATAGTTATAGTGCACAACGTGTATAACTGTTACCGACTTTTCTGCAAATCGAACAATTAGAGCCCTAAGTTGTAAATAATCATACACATGTTTGTACATTGAAATAAATTATTACACAGTTTGACCGGCTGATGACCTTGTCATTGAGAAACATTAGGTAAACACTTTTAAAAAAAATAACTGTATAGAAAGAGTTGATCCAGTATCAATTAAGAGTACTGGGAGGGACATGGAGACGATTTTGATTTTTTTTTTTTTTTTTTTTTTTTTTTTTGATAGCCTTCAATATGTTTGAGGTAAAATTTCATATTGCCAGAACAAACTACAGTCTACATGTAATTATACAGTCTAATTTGTCATGAAAATGAGCTTAGAAACTTCTTTTTTCTGAATATTATCGTATCTACAAATTTCTAGCATGTTTGTTTGTTATAATCTAGCATTTTCAAGTATGTACTACAATTGATCATAACTATAAAAGTAAAAGAAAAGTGGGTATTGTTTGGTGCATTAATGAAAATATTAGGGATGTCAACGAATAGTCGACTATTCGACTTTCAGTCGAATGGACCGACGATCGAATAATGAAACGATATTCGAATATTATTAATATTAAATAAATGCAATAAAAGAGTAATAACAAGATGGAATTCTCATCTCAAAATTGAGAAACTGTCTTTCCCCAGAGACAGTCGATAAGATAATTTTTCTCAACAGAAAACGGTTGATTTTCCATGTACTTAAAGAAAGTACAGTAACTATAAGACTTAGTGCTTCACTCCTGCGAGAATTATTTGTCAGTTATGACCTTTGTTGTTTTTGTAATAAATTACCAACTAATATACTGGGCTTTGTTTGTAAAATATTAATTGGACTTAATCTTATGCCATGTACCAATTGCAATTATCTTTTGTTATTTTAAGATTGCTCAAATGCAAGGAACAAACCATACCTGTGACATGTTTTGACACGTTGATAATTATTAAAACAATTCGCTTACGTTTTAAACTGTTTAAGGACATTTTGATAGCCAGTGCAATCAATAATTGAATAAGCAGTTACTGTATCTAACTGTTTAATAATTTCATAGGTACCTGACGTGTAAAAAGTTTGAGATCCCCCCCCCAACCCCAATTTATTTCATAGTATTAAGCTTTAAAATATCGGCTGGCAAATTTTTTTAATGCTTACTAAAATAAAAACTAACTACATGTTCAGACCGATTACTGATTTCTATTGACGGGGAAATCATACATTTTGGAGAATTAGGTTTTTAAATTTATTTATGCCCTCAATTTATCTTTTGGTTGCCAATAAGTCATAAACAATCCCAACATATTTTTTCCAGTCCCATCTTAGACCTGTAGCTCTGTAAATTTTTTACTCCTTAAAACACAACTAAATCAGCTTTGACGAATATTTTCATTTATTAATGACGAATCTAATAACAAACTTACTACAAATAAACTACATTACTAACAGGGAGATCCCGGACAAACACAATCCCGACTTATTGGGCAAATTATATGACCCAGACAGTGGGATCTCCCTACAATTTAAGAGAAAGGAGATGGGTGAACATGACGAGCGATAAGCCTATAGTGTAACAAACATGAAGATGAAAAATTAAATTTCAATTATATCAAAATTTTTCTTGATATTTCGTCTAACATTAAAATATACTTTATGTAAAATCTCTACAATTTGCAAAAATCCCGCAAAGATTGAAATTATTTGCCTGTGAAAAAATAGACACACACTGAAGCGGGCAAAAAGAGTCATTTTCTCATACTATAATACTATTCTTCGATATGAGTGGGTCTTCGCTCCACCTTTTTGAAAGTAAATCCTCAAAGTTTGCATAAAAATATACATTTTTTGGTTACCAAAAATATGGAGCAATGACCCACTATACCTTAAAAATATACTTTTATGACATAACATTAGCATCTTTTCGAGAAATAATTGAAGTCCATTAAGTCAAGGGTCATATCACAAGCATGATTTAAATGCCACTGTTCGTCAGGACTTGTGTAGTCAAGTGGTTAGCGTGCTAGTCTCGAAAGAAAATGATACTCAGGATTTTTATTGCAAGGGTTCGAACCCCATGAATACTACATAAATTTTTTTAATAAAAGAATAAATTTTGCCGAGGAAATTTTCCTCAGAAAAGTTTTGTTTATCACAATTTCATAAATTTCAATAATGAGAACTTTACTCTAAATATCAAATTCACAAACTGAACATGAATTTTTATATATCTGAAGCTATAGGCTTTCTGCTCGCTATGTTCGCCCATCTCCTTTAAGAAAAATAATATTACATAATAATGTATAAGCATTAAATAATGTTAAAGTACATATGATAACATCGGGGATCACCAGGTAACATATTTACACAGTAGTCAAAAACAATTGCAGGGTAATCTCCCCGTGATGTAAAAAATTAAAAAACACGTAAAAATTTAGGTGGCATATACAAAGTTCTGCCAAAACTTAAGGTGGCACATACAATGTTCTCCCTGTGTTGTAATAATAATGGAAATGATAATAATAAAACACATAAAAAATAAGATGGCTTTAACAAAGTTCTGAATACATTATTACATTGTAGTTGGCATATGTAATTTTGGCACAACATGAAAATTTTGGCAGAAATGTAAAGACTATTTGGTACAGAACATTTGGGTTGATATGATGGGGATGGTGGAAGGTTAACTTTCCAAACAATTAATCTGCTTTTGTACATAAAAACGTCCTTCTCAATACAGAGTAAAACAAAAGTGACATCCCACGTGATCATTATGCTGAAATTTCATTGGTTATCAATTGGGTACGAGAACCAATAATTTATAAATAGCTACATAATGGACACTTAGGTTAAAAATAACTATAAAAACCGAGTTACAAAAATAGATACTAGATTAAAAATAGATTGTTTGATACAATGATGACATAAAACATATTATTTGACAATAATATTTCATTATGCCCTCCATTTATCTTTTGTTTGCCTATAAGTCATATACAATCCCAACATATTTTTTCCAGTCCCATCTTAGACCTGTAGATCTATTAATTTTTACTCCTTAAAACACAACTAAATCAGCTTTGACGAATATTGGGTATGTGTAAACACGAAACGAGAAACAAGAAACAAGGAACGCGAAACGAGAAACAATGGAATGTCAGATTCAGCATAAAACACCTAATGACCTTAAAATGTCAACAAAGGGGGGCAGCTTGTGCTTTTGATTTCATTTTGTTAGATAACAGATGCAGAGTGAAATGAAATATCTAACTTAGGTCAGGTTTATCATCGACCCGCACAACTATCTCACACACACAAAAAAATAATAATAAAATGTTGACAGATTTAATTAATACCATACTATTACCTGAAAGAAATGCTTACTAAGTTTTTGCTTAGAATAATAATGTTATCATCAAATGATACAATTTCATTGATAAACTAATTTGATGTATTTCCGTTAGGATACTATATATAATGGTCCAAATTTCTACATCAGAACTCTAACTAAACCTCTGTCAAAAAGAATCAACTGTTAAGTACTGATCATTAGCTTTTTACTACCACAATGTCAAAGAAAATCTTCCTGAAAAAGTCTTATGCAGAAGCAGTGAAAGGTAAGATAATTTAATATATAAAATTTAAAGAACTTATTTAGCAAAGAGGATTCTTTTTTTCATTTGCAAATCAAAGATATGAATTTGAATTTTAACTTTAATTTCATAGGCATAGAAGAAGAAAATTTGAATGAATCTTGTTTATTGGAACTCGAAGAAGTCTACAATCCTGGGAGAGTTGACATTCGTCCAAAGTGGATGGGATTTAAATATTCCAAACTACATGTACCATCAGACTCCTCGGAAGAAAGCAAAGAAGAAAATCCACCTCTTGTGTTGAAAACAAGAAATCCACAAAAGAGAAAGGTCCAGAAAAGAAGGTTAGAGAAGTTAGAAGAAGATGTTGATGAAATTATTGAAATATTGTCATCCCCAGAAAAATCACCATTTAAAGTTGAAACAAGCATGCCTACCAAAAAGGCTAAACGCCATATTATTATATCATCTGATTCTGAGAGTGATAATTCTCTTCCAAGTATTGAATCTATACCAGACAAGGAGGAAAATAGAACACCAGAACCAGTTTTGGAACATCAAGAATTTGAAAGATACGAAGGAGAAACACATTTTGATTTGTATAGATCCTTTACCTCAGTTAACAGAGGATTAATGGCACAAGAAATTTTAGAAATTTTAACAAACCCCAGCAAGTATGAAAAATGTGAAAATATTCCACAATACATTCAAAAACCTGCAGGATTTTTGCTTGATTTGACAAAATTTTCAAATGTAAAAGATGTACATGCTGACGGTAATGGTGTGTGGAGAAATCAATCAAGACCTAAAAGAATATACAGATTAAAAGAAAAAGTTTTTCAAGTATCACGGTCGTATTCTTCAAAAAAAGAAACTCCAAATTTCCGAAGGTTGATTAGAGAAGTTGACAACTTTCCTTTCATCATTCTTCAATATTATTTTATTGGAAATGTTTCTCCAGTCACAATCAAACCTCACGGAAATTCCAAAAGCGGATATGCCCCTCCATATCGAAGACTGGCACCAAGTGCTTTGCAGAAATTGTCCGAAATTACCAAAGAAACAATGACATCAGCAGAAACAGTCATGGATAAATTTATTACAGATGAAGGGGGTATAGAACATATTTCGCCTCAAAATATTCCCAGAAATGAGCAGCAAATTCGGAATATGAAAAGAAAAAATGAGGAAAAACCAGATGAAATCAAGGAAGTTCTACATGAGTTCGATACTCAAACTGATTATTTTATAAGGAAGATTGATATTCGCCCAGATTTTATAGTTGTTCTTTCCTCTAACCAGCAACTTTCAGACTTAAAAAGATTTTGTACCCGTCAACCCTGTAGTATATTAGGAATAGATCCGACATTTCATTTCGGGGATTTCGATGTAACTGTTACAACATACCGACATCCGATGTTAGAGGATACAGCAAGTAGTAAAAGAATGTTGAACAGATGTCCTGTATTTGTAGGTCCAGTTTGCATTCACAAGAAAAAAGACACACAGACATACTACACTTTTTTTCCACTTTGATAGCCAAGGAGAAAGACTTGAGAAATGTGAAAGCAATTGGTTCAGATGGTGAGTTAGCTTTATCAAATGCTTCATTAATGGCATTTGAAAATGCTGTGCATTTACGATGTTTCAACCATATTAAGAACAACATATCTAAAAAGCTGCAAGATATAGGTGCATCACAACAATCAAAAAAAGTATTACTTTCAGATATATTTGGAACTATGTCAGATTTAACAACAAAAGTGCTCGGATTAGTAGACTGTTTTACCCATATTGAATTTGATTAAAAGTTGGAGACATTAAATGAAAAATGGGAGTCTCTTGTTTTTGGATTTTGGCCTTGGTTTAAAAAACATTTGTCGCATACATTTAAGCATCACATGATACAAACAGTAAGAACCGACGCAGGACTACGCAATTTGGAAGTCTACACTACTAATGACAATGAAGGTATGAATAGTGCTCTACAGAAAGTGTCTGGAAAAAATCAACCACTTCCTAGCTTTATCAAAGAACTTAAGCAGTATGTGAGTACACAAGAAAATCAAATTTTACTTGCTATTGTGCAGCAAGGAAATTTAAGATTTAAAGATTCTTACAAAAAGTTTGAAGTGCCTTTGTCAGTATGGTCCACTTGGGGGCAAACTGAACGGTAAAAACATATAGCAAAAGTTTTGAATTCTAGTATTGTTGAAACTTCAAATCAGGATAGTTCAAAATAGGAACATTTAAACCAGAGTACTAATGCATGTAGTTCCATGCAAGAAATTTTCCATCCGAATATGCGTGTTTCAGAACAAGGACAGATTCTTCAAAATATTAGTTGTTCATTAATTAAATGACTCTGGTATTACTGATGTTCAGGAAACTATTTTGGAGGATATTTGGGAAAAATCAAAAACCTTGCTGCAGAAAGATCATGCAATAATGTATATCCCAGAGTATCCATCTGCGCGTAGAGTTTCGAGTCTCTCAAACCCTAAGAAGTGTTATTTTGTAGAATCTAATTCCAAGACAGGCAATATTCAGTGTGAATGTCATATATATAAGCTTCACAAAATCTGTCACCATTCAGTTGCTGTTGGTGAAACAATTGGAATGCTAACAGATTATTTGCAGTTCAGGGGTAAAAAGTCAAAAAACAGTAGTAATAATATGACAGTGTCTATAAATTCACAATTACCTAAGTCATCTGGTAAAAAGCCAAATGAAAAATCAGGATGGAGCAAGAAGAAACCAGCTTTGAGATTATCTGACAATATTTCTGTGTGTGACCCATTTCCAGTTGATACAGAGAACAATTATATTTTTAGGTTTCTAGAAAATACAAAAATAATGGTGTGTTATGGTTGTGGCAAAAAATTTCGAATATCTACAACGGATGTCCCTTGTCCACCAAATGACATTGTGTTGGTCAAAAAGGAATTCAGAAACTATGTTAATGAATATGGTCAGTTAAAAATGTCTGTAAAGAGGGAATTCGTTCATTATCATGTGAACCCAACATGTATTTTAAAGAGAGATGAAGCATTTGATGCTGAAAAAATTATCGTGACACACAATATAAATCATTATTACAAACTGATCATAAAAAATTGTTAAAAGAAAAACTGGGACTAATCATTTAATCTTCTAATACTTTGAAAAAAAAAAAGATTAAAAGAGACATAATTATAATGTTTTGTTCTTTGTGATTTAGTAGTTCTGGTAATACATGTATTATTGGTGAAACTTATTGTCAATGTTTATATAATAGTTTTCTTTACTACATATATATAACAAAAATATAAATATATTACTTATAAATAATTATAATATTCTGATATAGTATCCTAACGGAAATACATCAAATTAGTTTATCAATGAAATTGTATATTTGATGATAACATTATTATTCTAAGCAAAAACTTAGTAAGCATTTCTTTCAGGTAATAGTATTGTATTAATCAAATCTGTCAACATTTTATTATTAATTTTTTGTGTGTGTGTGTGAGATAGTTGTGCGGGTCGATGATAAACCTGACCTTAGTTACATGTAGATATTTCATTTCACTCTGCATCTGTTATCTAACAAAATGAAATCAAAAGCACAAGCTGTCCCCCTTTGTTGACATTTTAAGGTCATTAGGTGTTTTATGCTGAATCTGACATTCCATTGTTTCTCGTTCCTTGTTTCTTGTTTCTCGTTTCGTGTTTTACACATACCCCAATAACTACCTTCTGACTGTTTGTAACATTTGTTCTGAAATCAGAAAACACGAAACGAGAAACAAAAAACGAGAAATGAGAAACAACGGAATAAAAAAGGAACCAATGACCTCAAAATGTCAACCAAGAGGCAGCTTTTGCCTTGATTTTATTTTGTTAGAAAAGAGATGCTGAGTGCAATGAAAACATCTAACTGAGGTCAGATTTATCAGCGAGCCCGCACAGCTTACTCATATAGTCTTGACAGATTTTCAGCAAACTGAAAAGTACTTGATTTAATAACTGGTAAGAGACATATCACCTCATGTTACTATCTGATCTGAAGAATAAACAAAACATTTAATAACATATTTCAATATAAAAATACATATGTAGTATTAGGAAAGCTATTACTATAACATCGACATTAAATTTCACCTATAATATTACCAAAATTACTAAATCACAAAGATTTTCATGGAATTATGGTAGTAAAATAATAATTGCTTCTTTTTTGACAGATTTAGAGTTCTAACATAGATATATATATAGTACCCCAGCGGAAATACATTCAAGTAGTTTATCACTGAAGGTATCATTTGATGACAAATTTATTATTATAAACAAAAATTGAGTAAGAATTTCTTTTAGGTAATAGTATTGTATTGATTAAATCTGTCAACATTTTATATTTTTTTCTGTATGAGATAGTTGTGCGGGTCGCTGATAAATCTGACTTCAGTTAGATGTTTTCATTTCACTCTGCATCTGTTATGTAACAAAATGAAAGCATCCTCTTTGTTGACATTATTGTATATTGAATTTCATTCCATTGTTTCTCGTTTCGCGTTTCTTGTTTCTCGTTTCGTGTTTTACACATACCCTAGTTATTGTTGTACGAACCATACTGACAATGAAGTGGATGAGTAAATGAAGAAAAAAAACAATCATTACCTTCAGATGTCAACAATAGGAATAGCTTATGTGTTTTTGGCTTTTTGTTTTGGGTTTCAGAGACTGGGTGACCCGCATGCACTCCCATCCCAGCAGGCGAGAAGTCTTTACAGATTTAATTACTGCATTAGAAATGCTTACTCATTTGTTGCTTGTAAAAATAAAAATTGCTTTAAAACGAATTGAACAAAATGTAACTGGTTTTGCTTTTGTCGGCAGAAAATAATCTAGAATTACAGCTGGGCGTAGTTTACAATTTGTTATCAATATATAAGAACCAGGAATTACAGTAGAAATACAATCACACATTCAACACACAGTCACTTGTTCAACTTTAACAGTGCAAGTCGTATACATGTAGGTACATGTTACCTAATATAAATTCTATCATTATTCAGGAATCTCCACTGGTCTGGTTATAATTATACCCCTGCTCCGAAGGAGAGGGGGTATACTATTTTATCCTTGTCTGTCTGTCTGTCCGTCTGGCCTATGTGTAAAACACGAAACGAGTAACAAGAAACGAGAAATGAGAAACGAGAAACAATATAGAAAAAAACCAATGACCTAAAAATGTCAACCAAGGGGCAGCTTTTGCCTTGATTTCATTTTGTTAGAAAACAAGTGCTGAGTGAAATTAAAACATACGGTATATAGGACATATTTATCAGTGATCCTGCACTGCTAACCCATAAAGTCATGACAGATTTAATTAAATATCAACAGCTGAAAAGTACACAGGTAACTGGTAAGAGACAGATTCCTTCAAATTATTTTCTGATTTTTACATAATCAAAGTATAAACAAAAAGTTAAATAATATTGATAAATAATTATTTATAAATGATAGATTTATATTTTTGTTATATATGTAGTAAGGAAAGCTATAATAACATTGACAATAAATTTCACCAATAATATTACCAGAACTAATAAATCACAAAGAACAAAACATTGATAATGTCTCTTTTAATCCTTTTTTTTCAAAGTATTAGAAGATTAAATGATTATTCCCAGTTTGTACAAAATTGTATCATTTGGTGACAATATTATTATTTTAAGCAAAAACTGAATAAGCATTTCTTTCAGGTAATAGTATTGTATTAATTAAATCTGTCAACATTTTATTTTTTTGTGTGTGTGAGATAGTTGTGCGGGTCGATGATAAATCTGACCTAAGTTAGATATTTCATTTCACTCTAGCTGCATATGTTATCTAATAAAATGAAATCAAAAGCACAAGCTGTCCCCTTTGTTGACATTTTAGGCACAAGCTGCCCCCTTTGTTGACATTTTAAGGTCATTAGGTGTTTTATGCTGAATCTGACATTCCATTGTTTCTCGTTTCGTGTTTTACACATACCCCCTTCACTACAGATAAAGAAAATCTAGAGATGAATTTTTGATATCATATTATATTATTGAGTAATTCCAGCTCCCCCGACAAAATAGTTTTAGGTTATTTTGCTAGAAATGTTTTGTTTTCAACAGCATATTCTCTTTTCCCTGTATAAAAAGTCCTAGTCCGCAACATCTTCTCTAGCTAAGGGTTTCTGATACGCTACTCTCCTCATAAGCTTATGAGGAGAGTAGCGTATCAGAAACCCTTGGCTAGAGAAGATGAGTCTGCAAATGCTTTTTCGTATTGTAATATTGTTGCATTCAAACAAACACAGTAAGAAAAAGCATCTATATACAGTGGCTGTGAGCAGTTGGCAGTTAAATTACATGTAGCTGAAATGCGTATAACTTTGATATTTTTTTATTTTTCTCCTTATGTTCACAAAGTTACATTGTTTTGTTTTCGGAATTATAAATAGATTGTTATAATAAACATTCCAGAGTACTATAAATAGCTTGTAGCCTTTTTCCCTATGGAATACTATAAGTGTCTTTTTCTGCGCATACTCATTCACCGAACAAAAATGCAAACTCGTGTATTTATGCATAATAAAATTAAATCATTTACCTCTCCTAGTAAATTGTTTGTACACTTGCAAAGTCGGTGAAAAATATTTGTTTCCTCACAGTGTATTATGAGACCTCAACATTCAGCTACCTGTAGGTAATTATATAATCGAAATTTCCCTTTCTTCTTTCCTTACATTATTTTAATCGATAGCTTCAGAATGATGCAGACATCTGAATAATGTGAAGGATATATTCATTAGTGCAAAATCTGTAAGTAAATCGTTTTATTATTGATATATCTTGAGGCATAACGTTACTAGAAACGTTTCTATTGACATCTAGCCTCCTTTATCTTTCCTTCTACATGTACATGCACTTTTCAAATACACCTTGGATTGTTTTTAATGTATTCCTTATAAATGTCAAGGGAAAGACAACATCACTATATAAGCAGAGATATGTCCATAAACATTTAAATTGAGACTACCTTATAATAAGGTTAGATAGAAGATGCTTCCAGTTATAAATGTAGCTATAAATTCTGATTTGTACTGCGTTATAAACCCGCAAGTATTTGAGAGACATCAGCTATAGCTTGAGGTAATTTAAGTGGATGCCTGGTTGAAGCTGAGGCATAGGGCTCACGGCGGGTGTGACTGGTCGACGGGAATTGCTTAAGGGTCCTCCACACACCCCCAGCTTATGTTCTCATATTACTAAGTATTACTTTTAAGAAGCATTTCAACCTTTAAAAACTGGTCAAGAATTGAAATATAATCTGTACTGATTTTAAAAAAAATAATTTCATAAGATTTAAGATTTTTCCCCACCGAGTTTTCATAAGTAGCACAACACATTTTGTGTTTTCCTGGAATATATTATTAAGCCCAAAAAACAAGCACAAAAACTTTAATTTTATCAGTCAATATATTTTTTAAAGAGATTAATAAAAGGTAAAAGAAATAAATAATAACTCATTTACTCTAAAAACATGGAGAAAAAATTATGGAAGACTCCAGATAGTAAAGAAGAAACATTAATAAATTAAATTACAACAAAAAATTGAATTAAAATCAAATTTATTGATTCAGAAAAATTATTTTCAAAATCTGTGGTATCAAAAGTTCTTTTTAGAGTTCTCTTTCCTGTTACCCAGGACTCAAAAACTTTGTTAAGTCTCCGCATACGTCATCATAATCAGGTAACTCAGTCATTATTGACAACTGAACAGGACAGATATAAATGAGCAAAACTAGAAATGCACACTTTATCAATATTTATAAACACACAATGAGGTAAGTATTATTGAAACACATAAATCAGTGTGCAATAATATAAACTTTTCACAACAGTCTGTTACAATGTCGCAGTGGATTTATTAGCCTAAAAGTATAAGTAAACTTAAAAGTTTTCTAGTAGATATACCTGTTATTTACGAATCATTATGCTACAAAAACTCAAACGCCTGCTGTTTTTTATTGAAAAAAAATCGACACCTTTTTCTTTCGGTCACGCCGTGATCATGCCATGTGTTCATTGTTTATGATCAGGGTGTCGCTCTCGATTGACTGCATACTCTTCCTTTGACAAAACCTTTATATCTAAAGTATTTACAAGACTCTCTTACAGGTGGTGCCAGTCAAATTGTCAGTGCACAAACTATATAAAACCGGAAGTAAAAGTTTTTTCTCGATATACGTCACAAGTCATGGGGTGTGGAGGACCCTTAAACTCCTGCTAGGCACCTGATTCCAACTCTGGTGTTTTCAGAGGTCCGTGTTTTTTACTCTATTTATGAGATTGATCTCTGTTTGCTATCATTACCCTTTACACTTGGCTCAAATGTTTCCAAAAGTAACCAGAAAGTCAAGTGGTGTGGCATGGCCGTAAATATATGTCTTTAGGAAAGGTAAGGATTACAGCCTTACAAAGTGTTAAATTTTTAGTCAAGCGTTAGGCATAATTTAGGATTAATGATGAAAAAGTCACGAGTCTTACCCTGAACCAAGACCATTTGGATACTGTCTGAACTCTGAACAGTGAAACTCCTGGCGATAAAAAATAAATTCCTAAATGTCAGGGTTACTGAGGTTGTGCACTGAATTCAGGATTTGCTCTTTTTAGCTCACCTGAGCCGAAGGCTCATGTGAGCTTTTCTGATCAAAATTTGTCCGTTGTCCGTCGTCGTCGTCGTCGTCGTTGCAAACTTTTCACAATTTCATCTTCTTCTCCAGAACCACTGGGCCAATTTCAACCAAACTTGCCACAAAGTATCCTTGGGTAAAGGGGATTCAAGTTTGTTCAAATGAAGGACCACGCCTTCTTCCAAGGGGAGATAATTAAAAATTTGTGAAAATTAATAGCATCATTAAAAAATCTTCTTCTCAAGAACCACTGTGCTTGAAAATATGAAACTTATGTGGAAGCATCCTCAGGTTGTGTAGATTCAAATTTGTTCAAATCATGACCCCTGGGGGTCGGGTGGGGCCACAATGGGCGATCAAAGTTTTACATATGAATATATAGGAAAAATCTTTAAAAATCTTCTTCTCAAGAACAGCAAAGCCATGATTGGTCATATTTATATGGTAGCATCCTCAGGTAGTGTAGATTCAAATTTGTTCAAATCATGACCCCTGGGGGTCGGGTGGGGCCACAATGGGCGATCAAAGTTTTACATATGAATATATAGGAAAAATCTTTAAAAATCTTCTTCTCAAGAACAGCAAAGCCATGATTGGTCATATTTACAAGGAAGCATCCTCAGATAGTGTAGATTCAAATTTGTTCAAATCATGACCCCCGGGGATAGGGTCGGGCCACAATGGGTGATCAAAGTTTTACATAGGAACATGTAGTAAAAATCTTTTTAAAAAACTAATTCTTAAGAACAGCAAAGCCATGATATGCATATTCATATTCATATGGAAGCATTCTTAGATAGTGTACATTCAAGTTTGTTCAAACATGACCCCTAGGGATCGGGTGGGGCCACAATGGGTGATCAAAGTTTTACATAGGAATACATAGGTTAAATCTTTAAAAATCTTCTACCCAAGAACAGCAAAGCCATGATTGGTCATATTTAAATGGAAGTATCCTCAGATAATGTAGATTCAAATTTGTTCAATTCATTACCCCCCCCCCCCCCCCCCCACCACCACCACTTTTATATTTAAACTTTTCAACTTTTCAAGACTGAACTGATTTCTGCTTTTTTCTAGCCATAGTGCTCAGGTGAGCGATGTGGCCCCTGGGCCTCTTGTTTAAATATGCATACAGCAATTCAAATTGTATAATTAATTCAAGGAATCTGAAAAGTCCCCTCAAGTCGCCCACGTGGCCTAGTGGTTACAGCGTTTGTTCTAGATTCCCGGTGTAAGATCGAGTTAATTCTTACGTTGCAGGTTCAAATCACACTGCAGGAGACTGGTCCTTCGGATGGGGCTGTATAAACCAAAGTCCCGTGTCGCAGTATATGCGGGCACGAAAAAGATCCCTCACTGCTCAATGATCCTAAGTGCCAAGTATAGGTCTAAATGTGCAGCCCTCCACCAGCAAGTGGTTGTGTCTCCATATGAGTAATCATTTGGATACGGTCTGTACTCTGAACAGTGAAACTCCTGGCGATAAAAAATAAATTTCTAATTTTCACAAGGGTTACTGAAGTTGTGTAATGAATTCAGGATTTGCTCTTTTTTAAATATACATACAGTAATACAAATTGTATAATTAATTCAAGGAATCTGAAAAGTCCCCTCTAGTCGCCTGCATGGCGCAGTGGTTAGAGCGTTTGTTCTAGATTCGCGGTGTAAGATCGAGTTAATTCTAACGTCGCAGGTTCAAATCACACTGCGCGAGACCGGTGCTTCGGATGGGACCGTATAAACCAAAGTCCCGTGTCGCAGTAGATGCTATCACGAAAAAGATCCCTCACTCCTCAATGGCCCTGAGTGCCGAGTATAGGTATAAATGTGCAACCCTCCACCGGTAAGTGGTGGTGTCTCCATATGATTGAAAAATTCTCAAGAGGGATTTAAACAACAAAAAGACACTCTAGTTTTCTTTTCTGTTTTTGTTTTTCTTATTGCTATCTCTTTCGCTTTTGCTTTTGATGTAGTTATTGTTTGCTTTTGTTGTTTTTTGATTTTGTTTTGTTTGTTCGTACTTCTCACCAGAAATTCAATTATTTCTTAAAATCATGTTTCAGGTGACGATGTTTCATGATAATGAGGAAGACGATGAGTCATGCTTGGAAGAAATTGGGAAGCTGTCTTCATTCTCTCTAGAAACAGAAATTCAATTGATCACTCATGAAAAATTTAAGGAGAGATTAAAAAAGCTCGAAAAAGATATTGAGCATGGATATGACACCATTGAGGAAACTATTTGTTTTCACAATTTTGTTTCCTTTCTATACTGGAAATGTGACAAAACAAAAAGAGCCATGGAGCTAGCTACAAAGGCCCGTGAACTGGGAAGTAAGATCTCATCGTTAGGAGAAACGAAAAATATAGTAACCATTTGTAATTTTTATCACTTTCATAAAGGAAAAGGAGATGTAGTTAAATCCAGAAAGTTTCTTAGACAGTTTAAAGAATTGTCAAAAAGAGATGATTTCAAAAAACTCAAATATAGTGCAAAAGCAGAATTAGCTGTATGCATTTCAAAACTCGGTCCGTTTTGTGCAACAAAAGCAATTGGGATGTTCCGCGAATCTGTTGAAAAAATCTCTACAACTGTAGATTGCTGGCAGTTTTATTTTGCATTGACACTAAGAAGAAAAACACATTTACTTGCCATTCAGAATAAGACTGATGCACAGTTGGTAGAGGAGGATAGAGAGGCGTTTGATTTATTTATGAAAGTTATTAAAAACACTTCTTCGAAAAACTTGAAAACCAGATCATTGTGTGAGATTGGATTGATAATTTACAATAATCGCTACAAACAAAACAGATATAGGGATATGAATCACATGGAATACTTTGAAGAGGCGGTTAAAGTCAACCCCAAGTCCTACCATGCACTCCAGCGCTACGGACAGCACTTGAGATATCAGAAAAATCTAGAGAAATCAAGAGAAATACTTGAAAAATCCCTGAACATTCGGGAAACAGCCATTGCTTATCATCATCTTGGTTTAACTTTTCAAAAAATGGTTTTACTAGAATATAGTGAAAAAAAGAAAGCAAAACCTTCACATCGGAAAAATATGCCAAGACAAAAATCTTTGAAAGTGAGAAGTCCAAATATGAAGAACAACAACTTGGATAAAACATTAATTGGAGACACGAGTCACGGACAAATGAGGGCGAAAATGAAATCAGTTAGACATCCACCGCCATATCCAGGAGATGACCGTCTGCTGAATGCTGAACAAAATCTAGAAAAAGCTTTACTCTTAGACGTCTCTTTTGATAAAGCACGATATGACTTAGGACTCGTTCAGAGAATGCTTGAAAAAAGTGATGAAGCTCTTGAGAATTTTAGGTACATAACAAACAGTTACAAAGGAAAAACAAGTAACCAAATTCAACTGCTTTTTGCATATGAACAACAAGCATTTTGTAGATTTGATCTTTTTGAAACCAGTAAGAATGAAAATGACATAATCAATGCAGTAGATGCCTTAAATAGAGCTTTGGATATCTTGTCTTTGTATATAGATGCTCTTCCAGATTTGAAAAGTGTATCTTCTTGCATCCGGGAGTTAGAAGAAACAATGAACAAATATGATTGCTTGCACTTGGGAGAAGAAAGCAGGAAAGATAACTTTGCTCGTTTATATGAAAAGTCAAAGGAGTACAAAAAGGCATACGAGCTTTACTCGACATGTGAGCCTAAAACTGCAGCTGTTTTTCAAAATATGGTTGAAAATTTGAAAGCTGCTGGAGATTATGAAAATGCCATTGGTATATTAAATAAACTAATTACAGACAAAGACCCAAACATCCCATCTAGACAATTCTTATTTCGGATGTACATGGAGGGAGCCTCATACTCATTAGAAAATAGAAATTTTGAGGAAACAAAGATGAGGTTCCTACAATGCCGAAAATGCGTTCCAGCCTGGGAAAGCTATGATGAAGAAAACATGATAGATTTCCACATTCTGCATATTTGTGAAGAAAGATGTCCACTTGCAGAGAAGTTGGTACAAGTACTAACACAGTCATTGTTCATAAAGTGGAACGTCACAAAGAATCTAGATGATTGTAAACCAGGACACAAAATTACAATATATCACAAAGATGTTATCGAAAGAACAAAATTCAAATTACTCTATTACCATGAGAACCAGTTGGACTGTGATGATAATAATGGCGAGTTTCTTAAAATGCAGCTTGAGCATCTCAGCATTAGTAAGGAAAAGGATGTGCTGAACGTTATTCAAGGTGATGTAGAACAGCCACCTCACCACCCAACTATCGTCCTCCCGAATGACTTTGCTTCTGCAGAAGAAGATGGCGAAGAGGACCTGGACATGCATGCCTTAGAGGGTCGTCTTATACTCGACATCCTTATGAAAACATTTGGACTTCAAGTGAGTAAGGTAACAATCATACACACACACTATCTATCTATCTATCTATCTATCTATCTATCTATCTATCTATCTATCTATCTATCATCTATCTATCTATCTATCTATCTATCTATCTATCTATCTATCTATCTATCATGATAGAAAAAAAATGCTAAAGTCTAGAGAATTTTAGCGTTCAGTATCTTGACGTTATCTATGATAGAAAAAAATGCTAAATGTCTAGAGAATTTTAGCGTTCAGTATCTTGACGTTTTATTTCACTCTGAGTTTCCAAAATGTATATGAGTATTCCCCGAAACACTCCGAATGCGAGCGTTCAGTATCGAAGACCCTTTTTGTAATCAAAACATGTCGTCTTATAAACCGCTTAATGGCAATATTTATGATGGGTAGAAACAGCTAGGTAAGATCTTTTTTCTTTTCTTTTTTCACACATAATTGATTAATAATATAGTACCAATAAGCCTCAATAAGCAAATCAACGCTTGGTAGTGTGTGATATTGAACACTTCTAGAACAGACGCTGATATTACACAGTTTTAATTTAAATATTGAAATTAGAAAAAATCTCATCAATGAGTTATTTAAATTAAATAATAATATAATTAACGGGAAACTATTTAATCTTTAATAAAGAAGATATTGAACGTATATTGGTGAATATTGGCACTTACTGGCTGTACAAAGGCACTCGCAATGTCGTGCATTTGCGCAGCCAAATCGTGACAATATTCACCAATATAAGTTCAATTACCCTATAATATTGCATGTTACATGTTCAGTTGATGAAAAATAACGACATGAACACACGTTCTCTGCTTTTATTCAAAATTTCGTAGCCCCGTCGTCAATTAACGCGAAGGTGGCTTCCGTCTAAGAGAAAATGTGGAATTATTCATGACACTCGTGATTCAAGTTCGTATAGTTTAAATAAAACAAGGAATTTAAATTTCCCGTATAGCACATTTTTTTTTAATCAATACTAAGGAAAGGGAGAAATATTAGATTTTCACTCTTCATAGAAATAGTGCTGATGTCACAAGGGTCTGTCCTGGCAATTATTCAGAATCATATATGCATGGACAATGTCACCAGAAGGACGACAGGGATATTTAAAAGCTCGTTTTTGCTAAAAAAAATAAAATAAAAAAAAAAAAAAAAAAAAAAAAAAAAAAAAAAAAACCTTGACAAGAATGTGTTTTGATTTTTTTAATTAATTTAACTTACGCTCATTTTGAAAAAGACAATGACCTAGATTAATTTTTTTTTCTTTTTTTTTTTGGTTAGGGCAATAAGTTTTTAAGAACTGAAGAAAGGAATGGATGTTTGTATACAGCTTACATGTAACTAATTTCTCTTTCTTATTTTTATGTGAAATAGTGTTAAGGTATTGATAACCCCTACTGGAAAAAAAAAAAAACATCATGGATCCACCCTTTCCCCCTATCCTTTTAAAATTTCTAGATCTTCAGCTTATTAATTAACATGCCAATTCTATTGAATTTTAAACTTCATCTTTGATAATGCATTTTAAAGAAACAATTCGCATTCGTGCGAAATTTCTGATATTGAAAGTACAAAATATGAATAGAATAACACTATGAAAAATGTTTCAGATTTAATACATATTTTTCTTTTTACTTAAAACTTTGTTCAAATCTTTGAAGAATAGTTTCCAATTTCTGCTGTGATAAATATCTTATGCAAATATATTTCGTTTATTATCTAGTACAGATATCTGAATGTGTGCATTAATTACTCTTAAAGATCCATTTACTCAAGAAATCTCATATTTTTAACTTTCATTACTCTCAGAGATTTTTTCCACGTTTTAGATATTTTTTTATAAGTTTGATTTTGTGTTTTTAGTTTACTTTTTAAAATGATATTGTCAGTGTAACAATCTTGAATTTTTTTTCTAGGAAATGACAGATGTTTCCTGTTAATGCATACCGGTATTCCCTTGGGTTTGGACTTCCGGTGACGAATATTGGAAACAGTGGACTATAAGTGCTAGGTGTAAATGACGATATTTTATCAAATAACAATATTCATTTTAATTCCTACGTTGATTCGATATATCCCATTGAGCTCGAAAGAAAAGACACCACAGAGTTGGACTGGTTAAAAGAGGTTTACGTTTTGGAAACTTAAAATGTATGTCATCTAATACCCAAAATTGACGAAATCAAATTGTTGCTTCAAGACAATGAAATATATGGAGATAACGAACAGTATTCAAGCTCAAAAGTCCATTATACAATACAAAATAGGAGCAGAGCAAAACGGACCTCCAAACATCAGAGGTGGGATCAGGTGCCATGGAGGAGTGAGCATCCCCTGCCGACCGGTCACACCCGCCGTGTGCTCCTTGTCATGATCGGGAAATAACGGAAAAATCCGTCGACAATTCAGACAATTCCGTCGACAATTCTTGATATTTTAGGGCTCTGTGAAACATTCTTAAATGATAATTTCTGTGACTCGGGTTTAGATATTAGTGGATTTGCTTTTGAGAGAAAGGATAGAAGTTTTAAGTCAGGTGGGTGAATTGTTGTGTACATTTCAAATGATATTACTTATAAACGTAGAACAGATTTTGAGGTAAGTAATATTGAAACTATTTGGCTAGAAATCAATCTTAAAAAATTCTAAACCTATTTTTTACTGCTCTGTCTACCGTCAACCATCTGCCACTCCTGCTGGGTAGAGGATTTTGCAAGGGAGATAAACCTCGCCTCCTGCTGTGACGACAGTGAAATTATTATTACAGGTGACTTCAACATTGATTTATTCAAAGACCCCCCGCGATGCTGGACATCTGCTTTAGAGGAATTTGGACTAACAGAAGTAATAAATGCACCCACTAGAGTTACTAACACCTCTTGTACGCTCATTGATCACTTTTACACTACCATATCAGATAACATATGTGAAGTAAATGTACCCCCAATATCCTTATCTGACCATTACCCTATTTGTGCAACCCGGAAATCTAATTGCATGCAACGTAGAGACAAACACATAGAAATTATATATCGTGATTTCAAAAACTTTAACGAATCAAATTTCCTGTCTGACTTAAAAAATGAAAATTTTGATAGTCTTGCAAAATTACATGATCCTAATGACATTCTTAATACTTTCTACAAAATGTTTAATAATGTCCTTGACAGACATGCCAAAGTTAAATGTAAAAGAGTTAAAAGTGAAACTAGACCAAAATGGCTAACGAAGGAAATAAATGAAGCTAGACATTTACGAGATTTTTACCACTATAAGGGGAATTTTGAAAATTTCCGAGCATGGAGAAATAAAGTTGTACTCTTGATTGACAATGCAAAATCTTTGTATTACAGATCAGCCATCGAAGATAGTTCAAATCCTAGAGAAATGTGGGGATATCTTAATCAATTGGCATCTAATTCTGAAACTTTTACTCCTACCCATATCATTCATAATGACTCAGAAACAAACAATTCACAAGAAATTGCTAATATCTTTAATGAACACTTTACGAATTTCAAGTAAACTTTTACTTAATCTTCCAAACTGTAAATTTAACCGAGAATTGTTAAAACAATTCACAAAATTTAAACTTGGTAATGAAAACTTTTTTAGCCTTACACCAATCAGTGAAAATGTAGTTAATTTGTTGAACGGGCTTGATGTCAATAAATCGGCAGGCATTGACTTCATAGGACCTCGTCTCCTAAAACTATCAGCTAGTATCATTGGTAAATCAGTCACTCATTTAATTAATGCTAGTATCAGTAATGGTATTTTTCCATCGAAGTTGAAACAAGCAAAAGTCACCCCTGTATACAAAAAGGGCAACAAAGCAGACCCCGGTAACTACCGTCCCATTTCTATACTACCAACATTATCTAAACTAATTGAAAAGCACATAGCAAACCAAATGCGAGATTTCACCTCAACTTTTGATCTTCTAACAAAATCTCAATCTGGATTCAGAGAATTTCACTCTTGTCAAACAGCACTTACTAAATTAACTGATGCTTGGTTGCATGCTATGGATCAAGGTAATCTCATAGGCATAACATTTTTGGATTTCAGCAAAGCTTTTGATTTAGTGAGTCATGACATTCTTATAGATAAATTAAAGAATTACAACTTTGATGAATTGTCAATTAAGTGGTTTCACTCGTATAACAGGACACAATGCGTTAAAATTGGTACATCTTCTTCTGATGTCTTACCTGTCACAGCAGGAGTGCCACAGGGATCAATATTAGGTCCCTTATTGTTTTTGTTGTATATTAATGACCTTCCCTTACATATATGTCATACAAAAATTGATATGTTTGCTGATGATGCAACTCTGCATGTTTATGAGAAAAATATATTGAGTATTGAAACAGCTCTAAATTCTGACTTAGTAAATATTGAAAATTGGTGTTTAGAAAATCAAATGGTTTTAAATGTTGATAAAACAAAATGTATGCTGATGGGAACTCAACAAAGAAAATCGAAATTAAATAATCCAAATCTCAATTTACATGTCTCTGACAAACACCTTGACAATGTTGAAACAGAAAAACTACTTTGGGTACATATAGATCAAACGCTAAATTTTCACAACCATGTTGACTCAGTCTGCAAATCTTTAACATATAAATTATATACCTTGCGAAAAATCAAGAAATTTCTTCCTCTGAAAACTAGAAAACTGTTTTACAATGCCTTTATCCTGCCTTCTATTAATTATTGTCTGACGGTCTGGGGTAATGCACCAGCTAGTTACTTGGAGAGAATTCATAAGCTCCAAAAACGGGCCGCTAGAATTATTCTTGATGCTGCCCCTGATGCTTCATCTAAGGCATTATTTGAAAAATTAGGCTGGCTATCTATTTTTGATTTAGTAACTTTACACAAATGTATCTTGTACAAAATATTTAACAATCAGAGCTCTGCTTACCTGCAAGATTTATTTATTTTTCAAACTTCTGATGCTTACACTTTACGTTCAGAATCTAATTTTGACCTTCGCCTTCCAAAACACCGAACTAATTTGTTTAAAAATTCCCTCCAGTATTCTGGTGTTCAGATTTGGAACAGTTTGCCTTTAGATTTAAGATGTGCACCAACTCTGTCAGTCTTTAAACGAAATGTAGAAAAGTATATCTTCAACAATAGAATTTCATTACTCTGATTTATATCTTTTGTATATGTATATTGTGTCAAATCTTACAAATGTAAATTAATTTATTTGTCATCATAATATATTTGTTTATTATTATTATTATGATGATTGTCATTATTATCATGTGACATTGTGTATTATATTTCAATTGCTACACTGTAGTTGTTAATCTTTGCTACTTTGATGTACATGTGTAATATTGTTGTAATTAGAAGGCCCTGGGGAAGAATAGTGTGTCACACTAATCAGGCTACCTTCTCTAAATAAAGTATTATTATTATTATTATTATTATTATTATTATTATTAGAGTTTAACACATTTGTTTCATATTTGGATGTTTTACTCAAGGATTGGGTAAATGAAAAAAGGTTATAGTAATCGGGTGTAAACAATTACATTTTTTAGAGTAATTGGAAGTAATTTGTAATTGACCCTTTTTTTTCAATTACTTAAAATTGTAATTTAATTTACATTGAAAAAATACCATATAATTTCGACTACTTTTGAGTTACATTTTAATTACTCTACATAATACATTTTATACGTATTTACTAGAAAAAATTTCCATCACAATCACATATTTCAGCTCCTTTCAATTAATTTAGAGCAGACCTTCTGTTTTTAAAATTCTAAACTTGTTTGCATCCTTATAAATAAATTTGATATATTTGCTTCTTTATGATAACATTAGTTTGTTTTATAATCAAAATATTCATATAGAATTAATACAAGTTTAATCTTATAATTAAAGAATGTTCGACCCTCGATGGTACAGCAATGAAACAGCAATATTTTGTTGCTTGATTATCAAATTTAAAAATAGGAAATAGTTTAATATGCCATTAAAACCTGCCTAGTTGCTCTTCAAAAAACACCTGTAAATGCTTTGTTTAATTTCAATTAAAGATATGACCAAGGTGATTTAGATACAATTAAGAATGCTTCACTACCTATAAATTTCAGAAAAGAAATATTTATCAAATCATTATATCTTAACATCTTAATCTTTCTGAAATATGAATTAAGTATCTGAAAAAGTTTTATATACAGTAAAATAAAAACTATGTATTATATGAATATTGTCAATATTTGCAATTTAAGCTGTTAGGCCTAGGCCCACCTACTTGTCCTAAAGATGAAATGATTTGAGAGTGTTTTTTCACGATTGATTCATTAACTGTTAAGTTTGGAAATTCGCTTATAATCAAATATCATAAAGGCAATCCATGGCTAAACATGAACATGTATGACACGGTCTTGTGTTGATGAAACACACTAACATCAGAGGCACCTGACGTTACTTATTTTACATATACCCCTTCGTATTAATTCTTCAATATTTTTGGAAATCAAACAAGTAATTGAAATGAATTTAATTACTTTCTTCAAAGTAGTTAAGACTAATTAATTACATTTGTAAAAAAAAAAAAATCAATGCAATTTTAATTGCAAGCAATTGAAAAAATTATCAATGTATTTGAAAGTATTTAATTACATTTCAAAGTAATTGACCCCATCCCTGGTTTTGCTAGAGAAAGTCATTGATGGCAAACCAACATATAAACCTTATGATAAATGTGATGACTTTTCTATCTTCAACTTCCCTTATTTATGTAGTATGATTGGTTGATTATTATTTAACGCCGATTCGGCAATGTTTCAGCCATATTTCGGCTGATATTTATGCAGTAAATATAACTTGCATACTGAGATTATGTCTCCAAATTGATTCGATTTGCAAGAGCATATTCTACCGTAACGTACGAACAATTTTAAAACGAGGCAAGCAATTGACAAACATAAATGATACAAGGATATCAGCAGTCTCGTTCAAAGTAAACATTTAGCAAATTCTATGGTCGACGCAATGACTTTTTCAGCCAAACATCCTTTGTTAAGTCGAATGTTGACTGACGTCCTTCATTCAAATTGATAGGCCATTATTTTCACACTGAATTGTCTACGGATTTTTCACTCATGACAAGGAAAACACTGTGGGTGTGACCGGTCGATAAGGGATGCTTACTCCTCCATGGCACCTGATCCCACCTGTGATATTTAAGAGGTCCCTGTTTGCTCTTCTCCTAATATGTATTGTTTCAATGGGTTTTGAGGTTGATTACTGTTCGTTATCTTTATATTTCATACATTCTTTTAAAAGAATCGCATTTTTTTCTAGAAGTGAAAAAATACAAAAAGACTTATTTGTAAGTAAATTAAAACTGTTCTCCAAGAATGTATTACTCTGCAAAGAAGTTGCAATTATGACTTAGCTGTTATATGTATTTGCAGTTACATCAACAAAGTATAATAGTATAACGATCCCATTCACTGTTTAATAAGACTTAGTGTACAATTTTATTATCTGAGGAATACGCTTCTTTTCTTAATATGAAATTTTAATTAGGAATGAAAAATTTCAAATTTCAAAATAAAGAAATAATTTTCATTTGTATGTGCCCATCCGTAAGGCCTCTTATACATTTCTCTCCTGTTGAGAATAATCAGCTGCGGGAGGGGGAGGAGGTGTAAGATGTCTTATTGCTAGTTATTAAAACAAGATAAGGTGGGAGAATCAATCTAGATATTATCTATAGTTTTTCTTATTTTTTTCATTAAAAGCTGATACAAACGAAGAGTACATTTACATCAGTGATCAAATATGCTTAAATTCAATTCACATTAAATACTCAGTTGCTGTGTGCTAAAAAACAAAGCTTTTTCTGAAAATTGACCCAAAAATTTTTTACCAATTTTGTATGCAGCATCGGTGAGTATTATGATTTTCGCATACCTGGACCCTGGGAGATTGGACCAGAAACATAAAATTAAGGCAATTAAGAAAATATTTTGTGTTTATTGGCAGCTAACAATACACCATTTGCATGCGTTGTCTGCAAATCTTTTAAAAAATTGTAACCCTTTGATACATGTTAACGTTAAATCTGTTAAGTAAATCTATTACTTTTTAATTCTTTTTTTGGTTATCAATCAGTCAACTGTTTGAGAACCCCAAAACTGATCCAAGTCCTTAGATGGGCTATTTAAAAAAAATGAAATTCAAAAATTGTAAAATTGATTAAAAGTTCAGACCCCATAGCGAGGCATTGTCAACTAATGAAAAATAGTGCATGTTATTTGATTTTAAGAGAATAGTTTGAATGATTGAAATATGCAAAGATCTCCCCATCAAAAATTGTAAAACATGTTCTTTGGTGAGGGGTTAAGATGTACAGTGGAGCTGACTTGTAAAACAAAAAAAAATGTGCTGAAACTTACTTTTACTTCCGGAGTTCTTCCGCACATTCACTAGCATGTATAATTATATTCTAGTCCCCCCAAAAAAATCAAAAGCCTCCAGCTGTAACCGTTACATATGCACTAAAATGTATCATCATTTCTATCAATTTACATGTACATCAATTATCACAGTTTGGAAGTCGGCTAATTAATTGAGAAATATTAGATTCTCACATTTTACGACAGAAGTTAAGCATGACCCACAATCTGAAACAGCAGTAATCCAAAGTCATTTAGAAAAGATTGATTGATGTCAGTTTGTAAAAAGGTACGAAAGTTTCCTTTTTTCTGGTATAATTTAGTCTGAAGAACATTCATCGTTGCAAAAAAGACATCACGCAATAATTGGATACTAAATCACACTTTCTTCATATCTACTGGGTATAATAAACTATTTCAATAATTTTTTAGCAATAGACTATTTGAACAATATTTTGTGCAAAATAATGTCGTAAGTATACAAAAATATATATAATGATGTACATGTAGTGAGTGATAAATGAATATTGATTAGTATGTGTGATTAATTTAAGTCACCTGCCCTGTAAGTTCAATTGAGCATTTCTGATCACATGATGTCCATCGTCTGTCCGCGTGCAAACTTTACAAAATTTTGGACTACTTTTCGAGAACAACTTGGTCAATTTTAACCTAGTTGGCACAACATATTCTAAGATTGAGGGGGTTAAAAATTAAAGGGCCTTACCCATTTATAAGGGGAAAAATTTAAAGAAAAAAGGGAAAATTAGGATGAGGTCATAAAAAAACTTCTCAAGAACCACGAGGCAAAAACAAAACAAAACAAAATACAAACAAACATCAAATAGTCAATGAAATTTATGTGTAAGCGTCTGATATAGTGCAGATTTTAAATTGTTCACATCATGTCCTCGGGGCATTAGGGGATCAAAATTTGAATAGGAATAAATAAGAGAAAAACTTTAATGATCTTCTTCTCAAGAACCACTGTGCAAGAAAAGATGAAAGCAGCTATGTTAACGATTACCGAAGATTTGAAATGCATTTCAAACACGTCATTACATTGCCGACTCGGTACATGTGATCAACTCAATTATTTTTTACTTTTTATTAATATAAATTAAGTCATCATGGCTTCGTATAACTGAAAATTACTTGTGAAAAGTCATACGCGTAGTTTTAATCTTGTAAAAATATTTGATTAAGGAATGAATTTAATAGCTACCCATTTTATACGGTATAAACTGGGTTTGGAAAGTTTACGCTTTATAAACTGCGAAGCGGTTTATATAAAAGCGTAAATTGTTCCAACCATTCCTTATCATGTAATTTTCATTCATTGGTGTTAGAAAAAAAATGATTGTCCTTAAAAAATGACTACAATTTGTTCAAAATTTGAATGTAACGTCAGGAGGATCGATACGTTTTTGACGCAAGCCATTGTGACATAGGCAACCCATTTTATACGATATAAAGTAATTTTTATCCAATCAAATACAGCTTAGATCGAGTTCATTAAAATGCACCATATATTGACAATTCTTCCAGGGCATTAAAATGGTTAGCCCCTGGGTGAGGGGTGAGATTATACAGTGGAATAATTTTTTTTAAAAAATGCAGTGAAACTTACTTTACTTCCAGAATTGCATAGTTGTAGTGTGCTTTGTACATTGAAATAAATTATTACAAAGTTTGACCCGCTGATGACCTTGTCATTGAGAAACATTAGGTTAACAATTTAAAAAAAAATAACTGTATAGAAAGAGTTGTTCCAATATCAATTAAGAGTACTGGGAGGGACATGGAGACGATTTGATTTTTTTTTTTTTTTTTTTTTTTTTTTGGTTGATAGCCTTCAAAATGTTTGAGGTAAAATTTCATGACTTACATATTGCCAGAACAATCTACAGTCTACATGTAATTATACAGTCTAATTTGTCGTAAAAATGAGCTTAGAAACTTCTTTTTTTCTGAATATTATCGTATCTACAAATTTCTAGCATGTTTGATTGTTATAATCTAGCATTTTCAAGTATGTACTACAATTTATCATAACCATAAAAGTAAAACAAAAGTGGGAATTGTTTGGTGCATTAATGAAAATATTAATAAAAAGGTTAAGAGTATAATCAAAGAAAATCAGGAAAGAAACTTAAAAAGGCAAAATTACTATAAAAAAAAACAACAAACAAAAACGGCAGGACAGGTGTGGTTATGTCCCTTTTAGTGATTGTACATGTAGAACAGATTGTTTAATCGATGGAGATGGAGACGACATGCACCGTTTGGATGCTGCATTACATCTCTGTCGCCTTGACTGAGTGATAGAACTTTCTTAACAATTTATCTACTGTATTATATACTTCAAATATATTAGCATGATTATAATAAATATGTACATATATACATGTTCTGAGTGTCAAAGGCATAAAACAAGCCCGTAGGAAGCAATACCAGTTGGGTCACATCTGAACAAAAGTTCCTAGCTTGAACGGCAAAGAAAAGAGGTAAAGAGGGAAATTAAATTCACAAACTTACCGTTTGCTACATTGTTTTGTTTCAGGAAATATAAATAGATTGTTATAATAAAAATTCCAGAGTACTTTAAATAGCTTATAGATGGAAAGCTATATGTGTCTTTTTCTGTGCATATTCATTCCCGTCCTCCTGTACTTGTGCATAATGATATTAAATATTTTACTACTCCTCGTAAATTGCTTGCACATTTTTAAAATCGGTCAAAATATTTGTTAATCATAGCGTATAACGAGACCTCAAATTTCAGTAAGGTAATTAAATAATTTGAAATTCCCTTGGTTCTTTCCTTACATCATTTTAATCGATATACGAAGATAAGGTACAGATATCTTAATATTGTGAAGGACATATTCATGAGTGCATAATCTGTAAGTAAATTGTAATTGCATATAAAATTGAGCTATAAGTGTTATTATTGGTATATCTGGAGTCATTTACTTTAATGGAAACAGTTTCTATTGACATCTAGCCCCCTCTACATTTCCTTCTACATCTACGTCACATATATAACGTGGCTTTTTATGCCCCCGTATCGAATATTCGGAGGTATATAGTTTTTGCCCTGTCCGTCCGTCTGTCTGCTTGTCTGTTTGTTCTCAAAAACTTTAACATTGCCCATAACTTTTGATTGCTTAGATCTATGGCTTTCATATTTCACGTTTATTTCTTGTTACAAGACCTTTCTTTGGTTACCATCATGTTTGTCCTTTTGACCTTGGTCTAGGAGTTTGACCCAGTTTTGCAAAATTTTACCGAACTTTAACCTTGGCCATAACTTTTGAACACTTGGTGCTAGGGCTTTCATACTTCACATGTGTATTTCTTGTGACAAGACCTTTCTTTGGATACCAACAACTTTGACCCTTTGACCTTGACCTAGAAGTTTGACCTAGTTTTGAAAAATTTAAACCTTGGCCATATCTTTTGAACGGTTGGTGCTACGGCTTTCATTCTTCACATATGTAATCCTTGTGACAAGGCCTTCCTTTGGATACCAACAACTTTGATACCTTGACCATGACCTAGGAGTTTTACCTACTTTTAAAAATTTTTAACCTTGGCCATAACTTTTGAACGATTGGTGCTACAGCTTTCGTATTTCACATGTGTATTTCTTGTAAGAAGGCCTTTCCTTGGGCACCATTGGTTTTGACAATTTGACCTTGACCTTGATGTTTGACTTACTTTTGAAAAACTTCAATCTTTTCCATATCTATTCAATGGTTACTGTAGGGCTTTCATATTTCACAGGTATATTCCTCGAGACAAGACCTTACTTTGGGTACCAACATATTTGATTTGCATTTGAGAAAGTTAAACCTTTGCTATAAGTTGCCATACGGGGACATCAGTATTTTACAAACACATCTTGTTCTCAATATATTCCTCACTAAATGTCAAGAAAACATCAATATTTCAACAAATATTGTTTATATAATTATGCCCATTAACTTGTTTAAATTGAAACTTCCTTATAATGATAGAAGATGTGTTAATTTGTATTGTTCGCCCGGATGCTTCCAGCTGTAAATATACCTCAATTCTGACTTGTGCAGCGTTATAAACCTGCAAGGATTTGAGAGATCTCAGCCATACGTATAGCATGAGGTAAATGAAGTGGATGTCCGATTGAGGATGAGGAAACAAAAGCATGGCGGGAACCGGTCGACAGGGGATGCTTAATCCTCATAGGCACCAGATCACACCTCTGGTGTTTCCAGAGGTCCTTGTTTTTGTCCTCTTTACGATTCATATTCTTAACTAGATTTATGAGATTAATCACTGTTTGATATCATCACCTTTTATACTTGACTCAAAGGTTTCCAAAGTCAAGTGGTAAGATATGGCCATTAACGTATTTTATTTAGGAAAGGTCAAGATTACAGATTTCCAAATTTTAGTCAAAGCTTATATTCAATACAAGGATTTGTGATGAAAAAGTTACGAGTATGACCCTGAACCAAGTTTATATGGATAAAGTAGGTGTTCTGAAGAGTAAAATTGTACTCATGACAATAAAATAAAGATAAATTGATTCATAGCTGACGCAGGGGTAACAGAAGATCAGAGGATGAGCAGTGAATTCAGGATTTGCCCTTTATGAGATATACATGCATTTAGACAAAATGTGTAATTCAAGGAAGTGAAAATCCCCTTGAGTTCACTCTGACTTTTTTGTCGTTGTTTTTGTTTTTTTCTTATTGGTTTGGTTTTTTTCCTCTTTTGCTTTTGATGTACAATAACTAGGGTGCTTTTGTTTCGTACTTCTCATCATAAATTCTTTTTTTTTCAAATCATATTTTAGGAAACAATGCTTCTTAACAGTGATGAAGAGAATGAGTCATGTTTGGAGGAAATTCGAAAACTCTCTTCATTCTATCTAGAAGCAGACATTCATTTAATCAATCATCGAAAGTTTGAGGAACGACTAAATAAGCTTGTTAAAGACATTGAATTTGGATATGACACCACTGAGGAAACTATTTGTTTTCATAATTTTGTTTCATTTCTATATTGGAAATGTGATGAAAGAAAAAAAGCGATTGAGTTAGCCACAAAGGCCCTTGAGCTGGGAAATAACACCTCGTCGCTAGGAGCAACGGACAATATAGTAACGATATGTAATTTTTATCACTTTCATGAAGGAAATGGAGATGTAGTTGAGTCCTATAAGTTTCTTAGACAGTTCAGAGAATTGTCCAAAAGAGATGATTTTCAACAACTTAAATATATTGCAAAAGCAGAATTAGCCGTAAGTATTTCAAAGCTCGGTCCGTTTTGTGCAACAAAGGCGATTGATATGTTCCGCGAATCTGTTGACAAAATATCTACAACTGTAGATTGCTGGCAGTTTTATTTTGCATTGACTTTAAGAAGAAAAACACATTTATTTACTATTCAGAATAAGACGGATGCAGAGTTACTAAAGGAAGATAGAGAGGCGTTTGATATATTTATGAAAGTTATTGAAAACACTTCTTCGAAAAACTTGAAATCCAGAGCATTAACTGAAGTTGGATTAATAATTTACAATAATCGAGACAAGTATAAGGACGAGAATTACATGGAATACCTTGAAAAGGCGGTAGAAGTCAATCCCAAGTCATACCATGCACTTCAGCGCTACGGACAGTATTTGAGATATGGGTTAAAGCTACAGAAATCAAAGGAAATACTTGAAAAATCTCTGAAAATCCGGGAAACAACCATTGCTTATCATCACCTTGGTTTAACTTTTCAAAAAATGGTTTTACTAGAACATAGTGAAAAAAAGAAAGCAAAGCTTGCAAATCGGAAAAATATGTCAAAACAAGATTCCACAAAGGTAAGAGGAATAAGTAACAGCAACAGTGTTGAAACAACATTTGTGAAGACGAGTCGAGATCCGTTACAAGTAAGAGCAAAAATGAAATCAGTTAGATATGTACCTCTGTATCCAGGAGATGACCGTCTGCTGAATGCTGAACAAAATCTAAAAAAAGCCTTACAGATAGTCGTTTCTTTCAATCAAGCACGATATGACTTAGGACTCGTACAAAGAATGCTTGGAAAAAGTGACAAAGCTCTTGAGAATTTTAGATTTATAACAAACAGTTACAAAGGAAAAACAAGTGACCAGATTCAATTGATTGTTGCATACGAGCAACAGGCATTTTGTAGATTTGATCTATTTAAAACCAGTAAGAATGAAAATGACATAATCAATGCAGTAGATGCTTTAAATAGAGCTTTGGATATTTTGTCTTTGTATATAGACCCTCTTCCTGAACTAAAAAGTGTATCTTCTTGCATCCAGGAGATAGAAGACATTATGAACAGATATGAATATATGCACTCGGGAGAAGAAAGCAGAAAAAACAACTTTGCTCGTTTATATGAAAAGGCGAAGGAGTACAAAAAAGCATACGAGCTGTATTCGAAATGTGAGCCAAAAACTGCCGATGTTTATCAAAAGATGGTTGAAAATTTGAAAGCCGCCGGAGATTTTGAAAATGCCATTGGTATATTAAATAGATTAATTGTAGACAAAGACCCGAACATCCCATCTAGAAAATTCTTATTTCGAATGTACAAAGATGGAGCCGCACACTCGTTAGAAAATAGAAATTTTGAGGAAACAAAGATGAGGCTCCTACAATGTCGGAAATGCATTCCAGCCTGGGAAGTACATACTGAGAACTGCTATGATGAAGATAACATGCCAGATTTCTACATTCTGCATATATGTGCAGAAAGATGTCTACTTGCAGAGAAGTTAGTCCATGTACTTGCACAGTCCTTTTTCATAAAGTGGAATGTCACGAAGAATGTAGATGATTGTATACCAGGACATGCAATTACAAAATATCTCACAGACATTATCAAAAGAGCAAAATTCATACTACTCTTCTATCATGAGAACCAAATGGATTGTGATGATAATAATGGCGAATTTCTTAAAATGGAACATGAGCGTCTCAGCATTGATAAGGAAAAGGATGTGCTAAACGTTATTTATGGGGATGCCGAACAGCCATCTCACCATCCAACTATCGTTCTTCCGAATGACTTTGCCACTGCTAAAGGTGACCCTGAGACACATGATTTGGAGGGTCGTCTGACACTGGATATTCTTATGAAAACATTTACACTTTCAAGGAACACTTAAGGTTACAACTACAACTCAAACATATATATATATATATATATATATATATATATATATATATATATATATATATATATATATATATATATATATATATAGATAGATAGATAGATAGATAGATAGATAGATAGATAGATAGATATTTAAGAAATAAATAACAAGTTTAAAAACTTCAATGGGAATTGAAGTGGGTCGGTCACGTGATCAAATCCTGTGAAGGCCGAAGGCCTTCTCAGAAGATTTTAAGACGAACAATCGAATGTAATCGAATATAAATATTGCACTAACTGTACGTCGTAGATTTTGACAAATTACGCTAGGTGTAAATCGGCTTGAGAAGCGGTTACGCTTCAAATTCATCTGGCAAAGGATTCTGTTTTGAAGGGAATATTCTGTGAAAGGCTACTTGTGATAAATTATAGTGAGCATATAGGTGTCTTGGAATTTTTGTATTCATGAGATCCCATATTCGATGTTAAAAAACACAAGAAACACGTCCGATGTTTGATAATAAAAAGTTGGAGGAATTTCGGTCGGAAAGGGATGGATGGAGACACTTGTCCGGACCAGATAACTTGAAATCAAGTACAAAATTTGATCAAAAACATAAAATCTACGATTTCAGTAAGGCATATTCATTAATTTATGATGTTGACATGGAGACACTGGCGACAGCTTACATTGTTAAGACAACGTCACAACGATCTCGATGATGGAGGTGTGCCTACCGAACTTCCAAAGTGCAGTGTTTGTCAGCTGTTTGTGGCGTGATTGCATTGATATTTTTCAACAGATTTTCAAATTTATTGTGAGTAAAGTTTAATGGAAAAAAAAAATATTGCATTCAGAGGTCTGCGAGAAAAATAAGGGTAAACGTCGCATTGAGACTATGCAGCTCAGACATGAAACTTATAACACGTAGTTTTCTATTCTCTATGTAAAATCGATCAAGAACTGTATTAAATACTCGTTTACATTGTAAATAAAAGTATTATTATTTTACTTGCGTATTTTGTACATTTTTATGCATGAAAAACATGCTATATTGCTAAGTGGAGTAAGTCTTTTTATGTAGATATTACTGCGCTTTGTGATTAGGTTGCGTAATGATCTATGACCTTCAAAAAACTTCATACAGGTATGAAGATATTTGCTCTCTGCATGTTTATATAATAGAGAGATACCACAAATGTATATATATAATCATAAAAGAAAAAGAAAATGCACAGTTTCCAAATTTCATTTAACACAAGCGCTTTCTGGATTTAACAATCCTTCTTCAGGTGAACATACTTTGAACTGATTTGTTTTGCTTGGTAACGTTAACTATGACGTCATGAGTGTCTTTGCAGGGAAGGAATAAATCCATGACGCCATAGTATAACGTAAAAGTTCGGGAAAATTGAATTGTACAATAAATCATGATTTTCTCAGTCTCAATAAACAAAGTATTTAAGAAATTAATTATACAAGAAAGACATGAACTTATCAAAATATTAATGTTTGTTCAGTTTTGGTGAAAATAGATTTATAAAGTAGTTCTCTTTCACTATTCTCATTACGGCTGAAAAAAGTTTACACGTTACTAAATTCAATAAATCCAAGTCTTCAATTTACCATGGAGCACAGTGATTCTTCTATTCCTTTCCTTGACGTCATGGTCATAAAGCAAGACTCATATATCTTTACTGATATTTTTTATAAAACCACGGATACACACCAATATCTAAACTTCACCTCGTGTCAACCTACTCACACCAAAAGGAATATTCCTTACAATTTAGCCAGAAGAATTTGTACGATTGTAAAAGATACAGATACTAGAAGTCGAAGGTTGACAGAACTAAAAACATTTCTTCTTGCACAACATTATCCAGAAAATCTTATCCTTTCTGCCATAGAAGAATCCAAGAAAATCCCGCAACATATATTAAGAACGACCAGAAAAAAAGGACAAAGATCCCTTCTTAATCCCTTTTGTAACAATATATAATCCAAAACATATTAATATGTTCCAAGAGGCGAAAAAGAACTTTACAATCATCGAACGGGACAATGATCTGCAACAACTTATACAGAAATCGGACTTAATTCACAGCCAACGACAACCACCCAATTTAAAAAAATTATTAACCAGTGCTAAATTCAACTCCATTCCTGAACAATACACAGTATCAAAATGCGGTGATCCCAGATGTGGTACCTGCCCTTATATACGAACAGGATCCTCTATTATTTTCAAGTGTGGAAAAACATTTTTTGTAAATGAAAACATGTCTTGTAAAACCAAAAATCTTCTTTATTGTATAACTTGTAACAACTGCGGAGAGGAATACATCGGTCAAACCGGATCCCAATTAACCGCCCGCATGCACGTCCACCGTCAGCAAATCAATAATCCGAGCATTAGAAACACGCCATGCAGTGAGCATTTCGACATTTGGTCTCAAGGAAACTACTGTGTCTTTCCATTTTATAAACTTAGGAACGATTTAGCCGTAATGAGAATAGTGAAAGAGAACTACTTTATAAATCTATTTTCACCAAAACTGAACAAACATTAATATTTTGATAAGTTCATGTCTTTCTTGTATAATTAATTTCTTAAATACTTTGTTTATTGAGACTGAGAAAATCATGATTTATTGTACAATTCAATTTTCCCGAACTTTTACGTTATACTATGACGTCATGGATTTATTCCTTCCCTGCAAAGACACTCATGACGTCATAGTTAACGTTACCAAGCAAAACAAATCAGTTCAAAGTATGTACACCTGAAGAAGGATTGTTTAATCCAGAAAGCGCTTGTGTTAAATGAAATTTGGAAACTGTGCATTTTCTTTTTCTTTTATGATTATTTTTACTGTGTGACATCATCTTTTAACTACTTTTGAAATATATATATATATATATATATATATATATATATATATATATATATATATATATATATATATATATATATATATATATATATAAAAGAAATAATGTATCATTTTTAAACATCTATCGGGATATAAATACGGGTTGGTCACGAGATCAAATTCCATAAAGCCCGAAGGGCTTTATGGTAAATTTGATCTCGTACCAACCAGTATTTATATCCCGATAGATGTTTAAAAATGATACATTATTACTTATATTTACATTTCTGACTTATTCATATTTTATATTTTCCTGATTATAATCTTTAACGCGTGAAATGTTTCATTTTTCAAACTCAACGGCACGTATTTGATCCATTCATTGCGCGTCGACCCTTTATGACGTCACAGAGAAGTTACGTCGAACGTTTATGACGCGAGGAACCCGTGTTTATACGGATATAGATACACGTTGCTTTTAATAGCGTTATATAAAAGAAAACATTTGCAAATGTATATATATATATATATATATATATATATATATATATATATATATATATATATATATATATATATATATATATACATATATACATATATATATATATATATATATATATATATATATATATATATATATATATATATATATATATATATATATATATATATATATATATATATATATATATATATATATATATGTATATATACTTGGTGGATACTACCCATACGATATATCTATGCTTTATCCACGGGTATGCTATATCAATAGCACGTCCGGTTTTGACGCAATCCATCGCTTGAGTTGTTGCGTTATTAAATGAATGCTAATGAGCAAAAGTGTTCCTTAAAATGAGAAAAGGTTCGTTTTACCTCAATGAAATGTCTTTTTTTACTGGGTACTGCGATAACGGGTGTTAACCTCCCCCCCCCCCCCCATCGCAGGCCTAGCAGTGAAGTTGATGGTGCAAGATTCATTTGGCCATGCAGGAAAGTTTAGCCACTTTCAACAATGATTTCTTAAATAATACTATATAACTTACCATGGTTCTAAGAGTAGCTTAACACTGTCGCCATACACAGAATAATTTCACATTTATGATTCCTTGGTCTTTACAACGTACAGTAAAGTTTATATAAAATAAACCTCCAACAGATTGTCACATATGCTTCAAAAGACGCAGCAGATATCATTCCAATATTTCATATTTTATAGGACCTATCTACAAATAACTTTCTTTTGGCAAGTCAACGTCAGCTGTGCGACGTCATCAATTTTTCGCGTCATGATTTGGGTAGAAATCAATCAACATAGTTTCACAGGGGTTATCTCAAAGTTTTGTAAAAAAAGAACATCTATAATTGTATGATTTGATATTTACTTTATCCAACGAGTTGAAATGGTGTATATTCGCGAGGCTTGCCGAAAGTGAGGATACTCATTTTCACCCCAACCCGGGATTGAACTCTTGACCCGCGAAATCTGTCTCCTAGCAGTACTTGAACAGTGCACTAGACCATACGGCTATATAGGAAAGTCACAAAACTTGCTTTCGATGCCGATGGAATTCTCGCGTCGCCGCTCTACACTTCATGATCATTGAAAAAGTAGGTGAGATACAGCTATACTGTACTTTATCTCCATACATTTCAAGCTATATGAACATTAGTTTTATAAGAGGATCGTTATCGATAAACATTGCAGTGAAATTAATATTCCTTACTTCCATTGATAACGGGATTTCATAAGGAATTTAAATTGGTTGTATCAAACACCATTAATTTCGTTTTCTATTCATAATAAAGGGAGGATTATTAGATTTTTACTCTACATACAAAAAGTGCCTATGTCACAGAAATACCAAGAATCATGAGGGTCAATGTCACTGAAAGGAAAACACAAAGAAATGATTCTTGGTTTATGACAAAGAAAGTGAGAAATAATTAGAAGCTTCTTGGCAAAAAAAAAAAAATACCCGTGACAAGAATGTATTCTGATTTTTCAATTTTTCTTAGGCTAATTTTGAAAAGACGGGTACCCTACATTATATATATATATATATATATATATATATATATATATATATATATATATATATATATATATATATATATATATATATATATATATATATATATATATATATATATATATATATATATATATATATTAGGCCTTTCAACTGCCGCTAGGGTTCGATGAAAAGAACGATAACCCATTACCGGATCTTGTTTACAGCGGGTCCGAGGAAGCTAACTGTTTCTAAGCATGTCAAGTTTTAGCATTTTCCAATTGTTTCTTTACTGTCAGCGGAATCCAGTGGTTTGAAAATTTAGCACAAATGTTTAACTTATTATCATGTAGTTACCGACACTGCACAATAATATATAAGTGAAATTTTTAATAAAAATATAAAATGAAATCAACCCCACTTCTTAATTTCCACCTGATTAAATTTTTATATTTGGTCGTTCTTCTTCGTGCTTAGTAAAATGAATAAGATAATTTATTTATGCATTTAATTGTAGAAATATATCTTTATAGACGAAGCACAACAACGCACCCGTAAAATACATGACATTAAATTTTCTTCTACATACCAACTGTCAGAGAGAGTTAAAAATCTTGAATATAGTCCGTTCCCCATTCATTTGATCCCGTTATTTCAGTAAAGGAGAAAGGCCGAAATCTGTCCATTCTGTGAGAGAAAGAACTAATCGAGGTCCGAGATTAGTTCTTTCTCTCACAGAATGGACAGTTTGAGGCCTTTCTCCTACTTAAAACATGATTTCCTTTGTTCTGAAAATTAAATGAAAAATGTACAAAACTGGTATCAGATATAATATGTAGCACACATACAATGACAAGTTCATTGTTTACGGAATGGACAGTCACAGGTAAGGTTGGGATGCAAAGCAGTTTGTTGAATAGCCATTGTGTTTCCAAATAACAAAAGGTCTTTGTCTTAAGAACGGACAGTTACAGGTGGATTTTTAGTATTTATACAAGTATGCGATGTTCCAAAATCAGTTTACAGTTTGCGTTGTAAAGGCATACATGTTTTCCTGTGATGGAGAGAGTATATGACAGAATCAAAATCTAATAAACCAAAATATGCACAAAATTAGTGATATTTGGATCTGGAAACAGAAAAGTAAAAGAAATATTAGCCAAATTTTGACCCAAAAATGAACTTCGACGACAGATAAAGAAGATCAAATTTGAATCAAACCAGGAAATGTTTTATTTGAATTCTGTTTTTGAGGATATATTAACTGCAGCAATGTAATGATGGAATGCAAATTGTGTTCTGAGTGTTCGATTAGCCATGAGCCAATCTTAGACCTGAAAATGTTTTTCGAATCAAATCTGGAAATGTTTCATTTTTATTTATTTTTTACCGAAATATTAACTTCAGCAGTGTAGTGTTCATGGTGCAAACTGTTTTCTGGGTGGAGGATTTAATATTAGACGTACATCTATCTGAAAATGAATTCTCCTCGAGGGAATACTTTTTCCGAAATTTTAATCAAATGTGAAATTGTGTAATTCAAGTTGTGTGAAAATTAAGTTTTGAGTATTGAAATAATGTGCATTATTCATGGATTTAAAAGAGTAAAATCGAGTGGATGCTGTGCAGACATTGTGTTCTGGATTAACTTTGATCCCCGCGTTCTTTTTGTTATTTACATGAAATTTAAGAAGTATTTAATGTATTTGTTTTTGTTTCCCTCTTGAACACATTCCAACGTTTACCTGTAACTCTCCATTCTGTTTATTTTAACTGTCCATTCTTTTTAAAAAAAAACTGTCCATTCTTAAAAGAATGGACAGTTTTCCAAAAAGAATGGACACTTACAGGTAACTTAATGGACTGTTTAAGGATTTAGCTCAACATTAAGCTATAAAATGTAAAACACAAACAAAAGGTTTACGTCACAATCATGTTTTAATGGAGAGTGAAGACATTCCCCTTGTTTTGGTCAACCCTTTTGTGTACCGAACAATGTAAGGAAACCTATTGTGTACATAACAATACCAACTGAAGCAGCCTATATGTCATTCCTATAAACGATAACTCATAAATCGGCATTTTGTTGGTCGTTTTTTACACTTGAGTTACCTGTCCTTAAAACATAACATCGTACAAATCAAATATTAATAATGAATATTTTTGGGATTTAATTAAATCTATGTATAGTTTACTTTTTTTTTTTTGAGAATTTCACGTACCTACAGATCTATCTATAAAATGGTTTTTACCATATGTGCAACTTGAAAAATTAGTTATATCATCAAAAGTTGATGATATAAGGATATCAGCAGTCTCGTTTTAAGTCAACATTTAGCAAAGTCTATGGTCGATACAAGACAATGTTAGAAAATACAATCTGTTGTTAAGTCGAATGTTGACTGATGTCCTTCATACAAATTTAGGCTATTATTTTTAGATTGAATTTGTACGGATTTTTCCCTCTTTACTCAATCTTCACGAAGCACACGGCGGACGTGACCGCTCGACATGGAATGCTTACTCATGGCACCTGATTTCTACCTATTACGTTTTCAGTTTGTATTGTTTGAATGGACTTTTGAGTTTGATTACTTTTGTTATCTTCATATTACATTACACCATTGTTTCCTGCAATTAAATTGTTTTAAACTGTCATGGATGCGTACATGCATTTGGCTTAGCTAAATTGTTTGTATATTGCATTATAAGGGCATTTGTTTCGTAGTTGGATGTTTTATTGATTATAGACGATAAGGGCTTACTTTTGACTTACTTGTATGACAAACGAGATGATTCCATTTTTGCCATCGTCAACTTTCCATATTCATGTAGTAATATTACACTGTCACCTGCATATGGTGTCTATATCTCCTAACTTATGCGATACTCAAGAGAATGCTCTGAGTACGATCAATTTTTAAACTCAGGCAGGCTACCCACAGATAAGTTGACATTACAGGGATTTCAACAACCTCGTTTAAAGTCAGCATTTCGTAAATGCTATGGTCGTCAAAATGACCTAGTTAGCAAATATAACCTTTCATTGGGTCGTATTTTGGCTAACTTGTTTCATAACAATTGTTAGGCTTTTGTTTTTATTTCAAAGACTATGGAATGTACCGTCTACTTGATCAATACAAAGGGCTCACGGCGGGTGTGACCGGTCAACAGGGGATGTTTACTCCTCCTAGGAACCTGATCCCACCTCTGGTATCTCCGTGTCCGTGTTTATGATCTGTTCCCAGATTTGTATTGTTTGTAGATTTTTTGAGATCGGTCACTGTTCGTTATCCTCACCTTTTTCATGGAATAGTGGCAAAGTCAGAAAACAAACTTTGCGGTCACTACTTTTAGTAACATCTCAAAGAATCTGATGTAATGATATAAGAAAATGCAAAGTATCTGTATACCTTCTTTGGATAACATGGTTTCTAATAGCTGAAGGTTTTATTTTCAAATTCATAATCTTTTCTTTAATATCTTGAAATAACATTAATCAACATTGGTACACAATATTTTTGGAAATTTCCTTCTTAATCATATAAGGACCAGAAGATCTTATGATTCATGCAATAAATTATAGTAAAATTCTTTCAAGGCCTTTTATATTGTCGTTCTTCAAGGATTTTAAAGGAAAGACGCTCATCTGAAAAAAAGGCAACTAGTTCTATATATCACTAGTTAATTTTATTGAGCGACTAGACGCCTATCACTGAAAATAGAATTACCTACAACAAATTTGAGATCTGGAAATATTTAGTTCTAAGGAACAGTGTCGCTAGTGGAATTAAAATAAATTACTTTATCTTTTCCAATGTAGACATAAGCATTATAGACCCTCTTTCTACAAATAATTGTTAATTTTCTCATTTTAGAACGAATTAAATATATTCAATAACATTTTTTACGGTGTTCATGATTGATGGTTACCCTGCATCCAAACAAAATACTTAAAAGATTGTAGGATGTACAAAGCAGGTTTAACATTGATACACACCCTTTTAAAAGAATATTTTTATCTAGTATTGGAAAAAAATACAGAAGCCTTATTTTCTAAGTAAATTAAAATCATTTGTCTAAGAATGTATTTCTCTACAAATAAGTTGCAATCAAATTACAAGTAATAAGACACAAATAGGACACAAAACAATCTTTTGTGTTCCTTGGCACCTAACAAGGAATACCTAACTCTGCAATACCTTTATAAACTGTGAACCCTTAGTACAGGTTGGGTTTGAATTTGTAAAAACAATTCTTTAACAAGCCCTCCTCCAAAACTTTCGATCCAAGAACTAGGAAGGGATATTCGAAAAGTAAAATTCATGAGCCCTTGATTAAAAGTTCAGACACAAGAGTGATGTTTAAATAACTATTAAAAATGCACTATGCATTTTATTGGATTTTTTAGGGAAACAGTTAATGATTGAAATGTGCAAAGAGCTCCCCATCAATAATTGTAAAGCTTATGTTCCTTGGTTAGGTTTAAGATCTACAGTTGAGCTGACTTGTAAAATACAAAAAAATGTTTTAAAGCTTTCTTTTACTTCCAAAGATGCACAGTGTTATTGAGCACATTCACTATCATGTATAATTATACTTCAGTTCTCCGCAAAAACAACCAAGAGCCTCCAGTGTAACCGTTATATATCCACTAGTATGTATCATGATGTCTATCCTCTTACATGTACATGAATTTTAACAAAGCTTGGAAGTCGTTTAACTAAGTTCTAGTAATTGAAAAATATTAGATTCTCACCTTTTAAAAACAAGGTTAACTATGACCCGCGATCTGTAGCAGCAGTAATCCGAGTCATTTAGACAAGATCGACTGAAGGCTATTTGGAAAAAAAGGTATGAGATAGTCTTTCTTCTGGTATATTTTAGTATCTGAAGAACATCCATCGGTGGAAAAAAAGACATCATGCAATAATTGGATTCTAAATCAAACTTTCTTCATTTTCAGTGAGTGATAAACGATTTCAACAATTTTTTAGCAATAGACTATTTGAAAAATTTTATGTGCTAAATCAACATGATCATACCGTAAATATAGAAACATGTTTATAAAGATGTGCACATAATGAGTAATAAATGCATATTGGTTAGTATTTATGATAAGACGGCCATGTTGCACAGTGGTTGGAGTGTTTGCTCTAGAGTCGCAAAGTAAGGAGTTGAAATCCAAATCCAAATCCCACCGCGGGACGTGGAGACCTGTCCTTTGGATGATACCATATAAACCGGGGTCCCGTGTCGCAGTAGGTGCTGGCACGAAAAAGATCTCACTGAGCAAAGGTCGTAAGTACAGAGTATAGGTCTAAATTTGCATCCCCCCCAAAGGCAAGTGGTGGGATATCACTATGAGTGAAAAATTTTCGTAGGAACGTTAAACAAACAAACAATTTATGATAATTTTAAGTTAACTTACCTGTAAGCTCAAACTCAACTTTTCTGATCACATGATGTTCGACCTCTGTCAGTCTGTAAAAAGAAAGAAAAGAAAAGAAACATGAGTAAGCTTCCTGGTATAGTGTAGATTTATAAATATTATTCAACCATGTCCGAGGTTAGGGTTGGACAACAATAGAAGATCAAAGCTTTACATAGGAATATATAGGTGAAAAACTTTAACATTCCTTTTTTCAAGAACCACTGTGCCAGAAAAAGATTAACGCAGTTATGTTAAGGCTTACCGGAGCTTTTGAAATGCATTCTAAACAAGTCAGTACATTCTCAACTCTGTTTTGATTTTAATATACAATTACCGTCATTTTGCACTGGGTATTCTCTCAGCTCTATAAAAAACACATGCTGTGATGTCACAGGACTTGGTTGATCACGTGATAGACAATTATATTTTATTTTTCAAATGTTACACACTTTAGCGCAGGTGATTACCACAGTTATTAATTACTTTTAGTAACATAAATAAACTCATCATATCTTAGTTTAACTGAAAAGTGCTTAGGAAATGTTATGGTATTGCTCTTGTTAAAATATTTAATTAGCAATTCAACTTAAGCGCACCTTTGAGGGTATTTTTCACCCTACATCGTAATTTAATTATCATTATCAAAATCTGTTACGAAAGTAATTTTTTTGTGCGTTTCCATAAAAGCAATCTCAAAATGTGTTCAGAAATATTGATAAATAAAGCTTGGGGTAAAAGGCTGAGTGGAGTGGAGTGATGTGGAGTCATGGAATGGAGTATGTATTGTATCAGTACACGAAGTTTTTTTAAAAAAAACGGATTTCTCATAGGTATATACAACCTCTTCCTTAATTGCAAATTAATTTTGGATTTGTAAAAATAATGAATCAGGAAGGTGAAATTGATGCAGCCAAGAACGCTAGTGACCTTTAAATATCCTGATTAATCAAGAATTTGGAAGTTCCCTCATGCTGCACAATCTCACCGCAGCTTTGTATCAAATCAACATCAATGTAGAGATGAAATTTGACATATATCAAAAATGACAGAAATAATGAAAATACATTAATTACATGATAGAAATCAGACCAAAAGCCAATCACACATTACCATTATCAATTTATCCGATCCTCTAAATTTACAGATTAATAATATGATAACTGCAAAAAAAAAAAAATAAAATACATGAAATACATTTCAAATAGATGGCACATCCAAAAAAAAAAAAATCATCAAAAATAAAACACATGTAAATGTAAGTAAGGTAGAAAAACCTGCGGTGGTGTTAGGTGTGCAATTTGTTTTCATATTTTCAATAGCATCGATGAAGAATACACACACACACACACACACCCTCACACACACACACACACACAGAGAGAGAGAGAGAGAGAGAGAGAGAGAGAGCATTCAATACACAAGTGCAATTATTTGCATAATTCTTGTTTGATTTCAAGTCAATTTCTTGTTCTGATTATTTTTTTTTATGTTCTTCTATACTTTAAGAGTTTTCCTAATTTTTCATCCATTAAATTTGAGATAAAATGCCTTATTTTAATTTTTCTGTTTTTTTATTAATTTAAAAAAAATATCGTGACTGCTTAAATTAAGTTGTAGTTATTGCTTTAATTGTGAGCTTACTGAATATAATATCAGATTAAAACAGAATTTATTGCTCTACGTATCATAATTTAATGGAAAAAAATCATAACATTTATGAAATACTTTTTTTTTTTTTATATAAATTAGCATAAAAAATATTTCAATTCTTAACCGTTTTTAATGGTTAAAGAGACAGTACGGTGCATCTCATCAAAAAACAGACTTAATAAATTTTTCTGATAGGATTTAGAATTTTTTTTACTACTCATAAATGTATAAACTTTCAGAAAATTACGAGTTTCCTAACTAAATAGCTTTGATTATTTCATTAAAATTAATAATTATCTATGGACCATAAATATATACCGGTATATTGCAACGTGTTAGGGATTCCACATTCCATGCCATTCACGCATGCGTACTTCTCATAAACAAAACAGCAAAAAAGAGGGTAAAAGAGGGTAGCCCGGTAGGCCTGCTACCTTGACAAAGTCGACCAAGAAAAAAAAGTAAAATAAAGCTTGAAAAAACGATTTTCCTGACCAAGTTTCAGCTGGGGATTAAAATAATCGTTGGTGGAGGAAGAAACGGGGAGCTCGGAGAGACTCACACAGGGCTTGCGAAGGTTCTCCTCGACAGGTTTGTTGATATAAATACATGTTATCATTTCTCATATCTCCATCGCTTTCAAAGAAAAAAGCGGTGTTAATTCAACACTTATGATATATATAAAGATTATTGCCATTTAAAGTGCAAATTTTAATGTAACTGTCCTGAAAATATTTTTGAAGTTTTGCTGCGATAACGCATGATTTGGTGAATTCGTCTGAAAGCAAATTAAAAAGTTCACGATTAATAATTTATCGGAAAAATTATAATATTTTGCTTTTGAAAATTGCTTTTACCTCATATTCCATTATAATTGTAAACTTTACGGTTTAGGCACGTGTCATTCAGAATTCACGTGGTACAAATAAACAGATCTAAGATTGCTTAGGTTTGTACGGACCTTGGATTTCCGGCAGATTCTAATTACATTAATTTTGTTTGAGGAGAGAATATTCATATTTCTCAAACTGTTGACATCAACTTTATGCCTCACTTCTTAATGATATATTGGGTAAATTTGACAGAAAAACACACGTTTTGCAGCCGTATTGTCGCTTTAAAAGTGTTACTCAGTAATAGAACATCAGTTGAAGGTGTGTGGAGAACCTTAATCAAACGGGTGTTAGTAGAACAATTTAAAATAATTTTTTTTTCACTGTAATCAAATCATTAAAATTTAGGAAGCCTTCAAAAGAAGTTCATCTATAAACCTAACTGCAGTTTGAGTGATTATTTCTTCAAATAACTGTTTTGTTTCTGGTAGTATAAAAAGATAATTGCAACTACTTTCTCCTACGGAATACAAGAAGTGTTATTTTCAATGCGCACACATTCATGTGTGTGCATTAAATAATTTGCTTTTCTTCGTAACTTGCTTCACCTTTTCAGAATCGATATTCTTATGCAAAAATTTTATTATTTTGACAAGCTTATGAAATGGGATTCTTTATGGTGTGATTCAATATCAGCAACATAAATATCACTGCTCTGAAATTAAAATATAAACAATCATATTAAGTATCTCATAAAAAAATCACTTGTAGATAACTTGCCAGATAGCATGAATGTTAACATTAAGAGTTATTACCCTTTATTGTGCTCAAAAGATTTATATCTTTCTTAATCAGTTAACATACATGCACAAATCATAATTAAATACAATAAGTTCATAATGTTCTGAACTCTTCTAGACTGAATTATGTATAATTATATGGGCTATAGGCAATTATACATATATTTGATATAGAGCCACAGCTCCAAATATATACAAAGCTAAACTCAGCTGAACTCTATTATGTGATCCGTGTATGAATAATATAACTTTACTATATTGCACACATTCTCTCTGTTTAAAATAGACTAACATAGGAAATCGTTACTCTGAATATTTACATGATATGCCCTAGTCATAAAATAATCACACAAATAATCACTCTTTCAATCTTTATATTAGAATATTAATATTTGGGAATTTAACAGATAAACAATTAAATATATAGAGATAAAAGAAGTAGTAAAAGTAAATTTACATTCTGTCCTGTCTTGGTCAATGTCAACACGAACACATTCATTAAATTCTGAAATATCATAAATTATATATGAAATAAATGATCCTATCACACTTATTTCATTTTTCGCTTGAAATGTCGAGTGCAAATTTCAGTGCATTGTGAGATCACATGATCTAGATTCAGGTCAAAGTCTTCAGATCGCTTTACTCCAACTGATAAACCGGGGGTAGAAAAAATAATAACCTGTAAGTCTGTGGTCCAGATAACTACAGTATATCCCTTCTTGTTTCGTTACATTAATCTTTATACACAAAAATTTTAATCAACACGTGCAGGACTTATCCTGATAAGGACATCTGAGTCATGTGAAGGGTACACTAACGAGTGCATTTTATATTCTGTAAGTAAATGAATTTGTAATTATATTTGTAGCCTATAATTGCAGTATGAAATGTGTTCTTATTCATTGTCATCAAGAATCATCTGACACATGGCATACATAAGAAACTTCCCATTGACAGTCCTCCTCCCCACTTCTTCATGTTCACTTCCAGGATTGATGGAGTCTTTTACGTAAATTATTCTTTTTGACATATGAAAAAACAATGTATTCCACAGAAATCTAGAGTTAAAAATGTACAATATTTGTATTGATATTAATCGAGAGAAAGGCATGTCCTCCGTTTGTTAGCACTGGGACCAACATGTTGTCAGGTTAAATAAAATAAAAGATGTAAACATAAACGTACTTACATCACTGATTAATGTTACAAATCAAACGTATAAGTCACTGCAATAATCATGTGTAGCTAAGTTACTTGAACTGGGTGACTGGCTGAGGTTAGGGATTAGAACTGCCTTAACTTCTCTAGTGGGTCCAGATAAATGGCCATTAGACGAGGCCTCAAATGCTGTTGTATATCCTTTCGACAGCATGCAGTAACGTAATAAACTGTATATAAAAATCCGGGTTCATATAGCTAAGGGTTATTTCCTGGAAGACACATCGAAAACCTGACCTTTCCTAATGACCTCGTTTGAGGGTCATGTCACACCCTGTGATGACTTTTGGAACACTTCTTCGTTATAAATTCATAGTACAGACGAGAACGTTATATTTTAAAACTCTGTGACTTTGGCTTTATTGAGATAACCTTGGTTTTAGAGTCATCAGAAATCCGCTTGTCAAGCACAATCATTAGCCTGTTATACGAAATATTTGACGACAAAATCAAGCAAAACTTAAGGTAATTAATATACCTATACGGTCATCAAAATTTCATGTCAAAATGATGTAAATTGATATGAATTTTGGGTGATTTAAGAGGACATATCATTAAGACACGGCGCAGTAAAATCTTTGACGTCATGGGCATTTAAAAAAAATGTGAGTTTTCATTTTGTCAACATTTTCCCTTAGTATTTGATACTGTACAGTTTGGGTTATCCACTCAGCATAAACATCCTTACATCATTCTGGTCCAGCTTTTAATTTAGAATTTACAAACGTTCTTAACAGTTCAGATCAGGTTTTCGTCGATGATCTTCTTCCGTCCCCTCCCAGATTGCTTTTTAATGGGTCTAACCGTTTTTTACTACATGTATTCGTGAACAGATTTAGGGAACACCGCCTTTTTACTACATGTTGCGTCATATTTTGGGTCTATAATGGCGTTTTCCCGAGCATTACACATAAATTGATAAAAGTGCGTTGCTCCCTCAAATCACGAGACGTTCATTTTTGCAGTTGTTTTCATAGGGATCAGATCGGATTAAAAAAAAAAGAAGATATTTCTGTTAGGCCCTATTACTTTAGAAATCTAAATACATGTACATGATTTAATACAACAATAAAAAGAAATTTTAGAGAAAACTGTCGAATAATATACTCGGTTTCGCCTTGGTCAATACTGATATTTTTCTGGTGAATATCAAACCATATTCACCACCAAAATAATCCATAATTGTTTTTCAACAAACTAACTCACTGAGGCTGCATGACGACAGCAGTTCATTAACGAACTTCTGTTGCAGAATTATAAAAAAAAATGTCCGGATTACAAGTTAAAATTTCCGTGTTTTCCTTCCGTAGAGTGTAAGACATCATTTCCCGTCGAAATGTTTGGATAATAATCAGGAGATAGGCTTGCCCAACGTTTTCATGCTCATCTAGATACACAGCTGGCTCAGGCCATATCGTTTACATTACTTGAGGTGTCGTTCGTCACAAACGCCACTGATCCTTCGGTAAATACGGCTTCAAATCCAGTGAATATGTAGTGTTATGAACCGTTTGCGTATATATAGATTATATAGGGACTATAAATAGACTATTTGATAATATTGGACTTTTGCGAGAAGCGCTGACTTTTACAATCGACGGCTTACTTTTACACTAGGACAATATATGGAAGCTCTTTTTGCGAAATAGATATTAAGCTTAACAGTTAATTAAACGCTGGTAATGGCCTATTTCAAAGCACATAAATAAGCTGTCTAGAAAGGGAACGGCAGCCACCCTTCCCTCAACCTCCACTCTTAACACATTGACCAACTCTTGCTTAATTTTCCTTCCAGAATGTTTTTCATCCTTATTTGATTCCTTCAGAAAATGAATTGAAAGAAGATACTACCGCTCGCGAATAAGTTAATTTAAGTTAATCTAAAATTTAAGTAAATTTGCTTCCCATCATCTCTTGCGTTGATTGCATACCGGTAAATCGCGTTTGTGCCCATAACACCTACCTTTAACCAGGTTTTCTTGTCTATTATCAATTCCGTGCCTCCGTAAATTAGGCAGGTTTAAATACCAAAGTAAGCCGTCGACTGTAAAAGTTCAGTGCTTCTCGCAAAAGTCCAATATTAATTTTATAGAAAATAAATGAGTAAAATTTTGGATTCCAGCGGCATGTTTGTTTTTCAAAAAATTTTCCGTGCTCCCTATATCACTTTCAGCAGTATTAAATCAGCAATAATTTTAGGAGAAACAAAATAAAATAAAATAGAATGTTGCCAAGAAATTAATGGAACTTTTAAAAAATATGTTTCTTTGAAATTGCAATTCTATATGACGTCTATAAAAGTAAATAATAGCAGAGTCTGAGTAATTTTTTAACGGCCCTCGTATAACAGACTAACTGTGTTCCAAAAGTCATCACAGGGTTGACATGACCCTCGTTATTTTGGCCATTAGCTTGCAGAGCATCAGAGGATGTGACATAAAACTAGTACTTGTTCTTCTCTGAAATACCAGTATACATATGAAATTAACCTGTCTGCAGCTATATTTTAAGTAAGTTTAAAAATCACGCCACGCTTATCATATTTTAAAACTTAAAAAAAATGTATCAATATAATGTTTATTTTGAAGTTTTTTCAGTTGAAAAATATGCTTACATTTATCAAATATATAAAGTTTCACTTTTTCAGCTATCCTTGCTTTCGTCACTTGTTTTCTCGTCCTTTTATTTCCAAAGTTTTCATAGAACTATTTCAAGAACTGTTTTATTTATGTACGAAGTTAAGAACGTTTTATCATTAAATTAATCATTTATTCAAGTCATGTTTTAAGTGGCAATGTTTCATAACAGTGAGGAAGAGAATGAGTCATGTTTGGAAGAAATGAGGAAGCTTTCTTCATTCTATCTAGAAACAGAAATTCAATTGATCACTCATAAAAAATTTAAAGAAAGATTAAAAAAAGCTTGTAAAAGACATTGAATATGGATATGACACCATTGCGGAAACTATTTGCTTTTATATTTTTGTTTCGTACCTATATTGGACGTATGATGAAAAAGAAAAAGCAATGGAGTTCGCCATCAAAGCCCTTGAACTTGGAAGAAAGTGTACGTATACATGTACATCCATAGGAGCAACGGACAATATTATAACCGTATGTAATCTTTTTTACTTTCACCGAGAAAATGGAGATGTAGCTGAGTCGAGAAGATTTTCAGGACGATTTAAAGAATTATCCAAACGAGAAGATTTTCAGGAACTCAAATATATTGCAAAAGCAGAATTAGCTGTCTGTATTTTAAAGTTAGGTCCGCTCTATTTAACAAAATCGATTGAAATGTTCCGCGAATCTGTTGACAAAATTTCTACTACAGCAGATTGCTGGCAGTTTTATTTTGCATTGACACTTAGAAGAAAAGCACATCTACTTAACATTCAAAATAAAAGAGACATGCAGTGGCTAGAAGACGATAAGGAAGTCTTTGATAAATTTATGACAATTATTGAATTCACTTCATCGAAAAACTTGAAATCCAAATCATTGTGTGAAGTTGGATTAATACTCTATAATCATCACAATGAACAAGACACGTATGGGGATATGAGTTACATGGAATACTTTGAAAAGGCCCTAGAAGTCAACCTTCAGTCATACCATGCCCTAGAGCGCTACGGACAGCACTTGAGATATCAGAAGAATCTACGGAAATCAAAAGAAATACTTGAAAGATCCCTGAAAGTTCGCAAAACACCAGCTGCTTATCATCATCTCGGTATATCTTTTCAAAAAATGATCTTACAGGAACATAGAGAAAAGAAGACAGCGCGTTTCCAAGGGGAAAAACTGACAAGACAAGATTACATAAAGGTAAGAGATCTAGGAACGATTAACAAAAACAGTGATGAAACAACATTTGAGACGACGAGTCGAGGTCCCGCACAAGTAAGGGCAAAAATGAAATCATATAGATATGTACCGCTGTATCCAGGAGATGAACGTCTGCTGAATGCTGAACAAAATCTAGAAAAAGCTTTACTTATAGATGTAGCTTTTGATAAAGCAAGATATGACTTAGGACTAGTTCAAAGAATGCTTGGAAAAAGTAAGGAAGCTCTCAAAAATTTTAGGTATATAACAAACAGTTACAAAGGGAGATCAAGTAGCCAAATTCAATTAATCCTTGCATACGAGCAACAGGCATTCTGTAAATTAGATCTCTTTGAAACCAGTAAGAACGAAAACGATGTGATCGATGCAGAGGATGCTTTGAATAGAGCTTTGGATATTTGGTCCCTGTATGTAGACTCTTTTCCAGAACTAAAAAGTGTTTGTACTTGCCTCTAGGTGATAGAAGAAATTATGAAGAAGTATGAATGTTGGAACTCGGGGAAAAAAAGTAGAAAAGACTTCTGTGCTCGTTTGTATGAAGTCACACGAGTATAAAAAGGCATACGAGCTTTACTCGAAATGTGAGCCTAAAACTGTCGCTGTTTATCAAAGGATGGTTGAAAATTTAAAAGCTGCTGGAGATTATGAAAATACCATTGGTATATTAAATAGACTCATTATAAATAAAGACCCCCAAACCCCACCTAGGCAATTCATATTTCTGATGTATACTGATGCAGCCTTGCATTCGATAGAAAAAAGAAATTTTGAGGAAACAAAGATGAGGCTCTTATAATGCCAGAAATGCATTCAACGTGGGAGCAACATATTGACAACTGCATTGATGAAGATGATGAAGATAATATACTAGATTTCCACATTCTGCATATTTGTGAAGGATGTCATCTTGCAGAGAAGCTAGTTCATATACTTTCACAATCAATTTTCGTAAAATTTAACGTAACAATGAATGCGGATGACTGCTTACCAGGACGTCCGATTTCAAAATATTACGAAGATACAATCAAAAGAGCAAAATTCGTATTACTCTTTTATCATGAAAGACCTTTTAAGTGTGATTGTATTGATGGCCCATTTCTTGAAATGGCACTGAAGGATCTTAGCATCGATTCAGAAAAGAATGTACTTAACGTGATATTAGGTGATGCAGAACAGCCTTGGCGACACCCAACTGTCGTACTCCCGAATGACTTTGCCACTGCAGAAGAAGATGGCAAGGAAGACGCGGAGATGCATGTTTTAGAGGGTCGTCTGATACTGGATATCCTGAGAAAAACATTTGAACTTCATGTGAGTAAGGTACCTCATTTTAAAAACATTTTATCGGACTGTTTAGTGGCTGAAGAGCAAATACATATGAACGTAAGATGTTTACACTTTCTCAAATTTTATCGTAGTTTTTGATAAATGGCATTCGGCTTGTTCTTTTGGTTTGTATAAACTACCTTTTGTCGTTGTTCAATTAAGAAATAAGATATCATTTTTAGAGTTTCATTGGGATATGACATGAAGTCGGTCACGTGATCAAATTCTATAACGCCCGAAGGGCGTCATGTGACGTCACAATCGGAACTTTCCAAACGGCTCGTGTAGTTTCCTTTCCATACACAAGAAAGTCTGATCATGTGACCAACTGCATGTCATTGAAAATTGAAAGTTAATTTAATTAGTATTGTCATTTAAGGAAAGACATCGGCAAATGAAAATATTTACAATTTAAGGTTAATAATAAGTAAAGCTATATAATTTACCAAAATAATTAACAAATGACACTTATATAAGAGTCTTGTCTAATAGAGTATCGATCTTGTGTTCTATTTGTATATTGGACCTTTCTATTTGTTTATTGGACCCTTACCCCTGAAAAAATTGTATTGCATGATATTTTACAATCTACAAAATTTTAGTGATTGGACTACTTAAACTTAATTCGTTAAACCATAATATGAGTCCAGCCTTATCAATCATTTTATTTCTAACAATTAGTTTAAAATTCTGTAACTGCAGTTAATGCATTAAATCTAAATTAATTAGAAACCTATCCTCCTTTTTATACCCAGTGTTTTGAGCATGAAACTTAAAAAGAACTTTTTCTTTCAAGCAAAAAAAATTTAGACTGAAAGATTTTTCCCAAATCATTAACACAATATACCTGCAAATTAATGTCAACAGCTTTTTTAAATATATTTACTTCGACAAAAAACTAGGTTCATTTAATAATAATTCTTGCTGTAAACATGTACTGATATTAGTAATATAATTTTGGCTACAGGTATATGTATTTTGGTACATGAATACTTCTTTATTAATGCGTCGAATTATTGCAGCCGAAGATCCAGTCCCACAAGAAACCTCGTACATGTACATGGTTATTTTTCTCTCTAATATTTTAATTCAAAATATTTCATTTGCAAGGTTTTAGATACCAATTTATTGGTTCTATAAGTGTTTGTAATTACATTTTAAAAGTAAATCCAGCTTCACATGTCATTTTTTTTGACAGGAAATGAAAGATGCTTCCCAAAAGAACGCTTTTTCTTGAAGTGTGGACTTCCGGAAATGATGGTGAATATTGCAAAAAAGTCCACTATGATTTGGAGATATGAATACCGTATAAGTGGATTTTTAGCAAGAAGCAAATTTAGCGATTTATTAAAAAATGGTATCTTTTTAACGAGAAGTAATTTTAGCGATTTTATAATGTCAAGAAAAATAGCTACAATAACCGATACGGGATAAATTATAAGCGATATTGAATTTTTGCGATCTCAAAACCCTCTCGCTTATAATGCCAAAATTGAATTCTCATTAGAAATTCTGCTTATGCGGTATATATGAAATAGCACTTAGTTATGCAATATTTGGAATTGCTGACCAAAAAAAAACCCCAGCCTTTTTGTGATCTTAAAAACATATAAAATGTGCTGAACTATACATATCTTAATCCTTCTCTTTTTTGAAATCTAAACTGCATGAAGATACTTGCATATCAGTTTATCTAATTGTGGTCCTACTGTTCTTGATTTTTCCTATATACATAGTTTTGATCCCCTTTTGTGGTGCCACCCAAACCAAAGGAACACTTTATGACGAAAATATATTAAGATCACGAAAAAAAAAAATAGATTTATCAATTTTTCCAATAAAAACCCTAGCTGATTTGGGTCCTACCATATAAAGAAAACAACTCTTTCAGATCTGTTGAACCAACATTTTTATGATTTGAATTTGACATTTGCATATCATGGACATTCATGTGTATTTTCTATTTATAAATTCTGGTAAAGAGATTTAACCAACAGTTTTCGAGAAATTGAACTTAAATGTTAAAAGAAAACCCATTTTTTAAAGGAATAATAAAAATTATACCATTCTACTGAACATTATTTTGTTGTATTTTACCTCATACATAATAGTCTAGAGTGTTTAAGTGAAAAAGAAATAATTTGTAAGACAGTTAATTGAAAAATGAGTAAATTGAAATTCATTTGCAAAATAATTTTTTAAAAAATCGTTAAAAATAAAGCGAAAATATCTGCATTCTGGGAATGTTGTAGGAAGTTCTATACAATAAAGAGACATTGGCATGCCGAATTATGGAACGCCTCAGCTACCTTAAGTGGAGAACATTCATTATATGCTGATACTTTTAACATGATGTGATGATACTTTAACATTATATGCTAATACTTTAACATTATATGCTGATAATTCAACATTATACGCTGATACTTTAACATTATATGTTGATACTTCATTATATGGTGCTTTAGAAATAGGTTAAACAACGGGATCTTGATACCAAAATCGCCCAAAATGCATGTAACAGAACGTTTGTGTGAGATCCAAGACAATTACATAAGTTTTTATTATTTGAAATCAAATCAGGTTGAAAATTGCAGGTTGTTCGACGTATCCACGTCTTTTCTCAACAAAACAGGCCGGATTTTAAAGGTTCCAGTCGATATAGATATTTCGATCGTCGTTCACATTCAAAGTCGGATATGACGTCATTTCACGGAGTAACATTGTATATGTATTTTAAAGTATATATGTCTAAATGCCAAAATCTTTAAAGGGTGCTTCAATGCATTTGCATTGATTCTTTTGATAAAAGTTAAGCAGATCCTTGAACCTAATTTTATGAATAAAAGTATCAAGTTTGTCTATTTAAAAAGTTGGTTCTTTTTACGCCAATAAATGTAATTTTAAGCAGTGTAAAGGACAGTGGCAGACATATGTGAAAGCCCCACCTCACCCCCCACCCAACCCCCAACCCCCAAATGAAGAAAAAAGTAAGAAGGTGAAAGAATGAAAAAATTGTAGAAAACGTCATGTTTTTGATATTAAATAAAGAAAGCCCGAATCCTGAAAAAACTTTTGCTCTTATACACTCATTTTTGCTACAAGCGTTTTGAGTTTCTGTTGTCATTAATATCCCCCATATTGAAATCCTGTATACGTCTCTTGAATGTGTTTACTGGCTTACGACTTACATAATTATATGTATTATATGCAAAAAATAAATAGATAAATACAAGTATATATCTTATTACGATTTCTTATAGAGGAATTTATACTGAGGTATAGTTTAATTGAATTTTAAGAATTTTTATTGAAATATTATATTAGTTGTTTGGATGTTTAAAATACTTTTTCTAAGTTTATAATATATTTTTAAAAAAATTTGGGGGAGGGGGAAGGGGATGGGATGGCAAGATTACAACACCGTAAATATTCCAAAGTTCAAACTAACTTCATTAGCTCTCGGTGATATTAACGACCATGCAATACTTGTGGGAGTGGGGAGGCTATCATATTTTGGAAATTAATAATTTGTCCTTGAAAATGCTGAAAATAAGTCAATATGTTCTCCATTGGGATGACTTTGGCGTGGTGATAGCCACACCTCTCTTCCCGAAGAAATAGAGTTTTCGAGTTTGGATAGACTTTTTGTTCAGTGTGTGTGAAAATAAATAATCTGTACCTGGTCATCTAGGAAATGAATAATCTATCATTCGCGTAGTGACATGAATATAAATAATTTGACTCGAAAAAAAATTACACCCCCCCCCCTACAAATCAAATGTTTGTCCCTTAAATTGTAATATTTGCTTTGATGTCCCTGTACCATCATTGATATTTCAAAAAACAGCCAAGTTTTATTACCATGAATATTTCCTGAACTTTCAGAATATCTCAAAATTTTCGCGCAGTACAAGCGCTTTTGTAAAGCTAACTTCGTTTAGTTCACTCTAAATATCCTACATTTTACCCTCTACCCCTTCCCAAATCCATAAGTACCGAATAGTAGGTATTTTTAGAGGGGTGCTAAATTTGGTTTATTTTAGCGGTTTTGTAGTAAGCCGCTAAAATTTTAATCTTGAAATTTTCACCCTTCATTATCACTACTGAATACAAGAAAAATTACTGAAATAACTTTGATTAGTCTGTTGTATAACAATATAACTTTCACCTGGTATCGTAATTACTCAAACGTTCGTGTAAATCGGCATTCAAACGTATATTAAACATACTGAATCTTATATAAAAGATGGACTTCCTCTCTTTTGCAATGTCACTGAACTTTGTGTCCGTCAAAAAAAATCCGCCAAAATTATTAGCATATCTCTGAGCAAGCAAAACGCCAAATTTTACACCCGCTAAAGAAACCGCTATACGGTATATTCAAGACTGCTTACACCTGCCCCCTTTCCTCCTTCGTCCTATCAATTTGCCAGTATATGTATATACTAAAACTATGCAATTGAAAACAAAACTATGTAGTATGTGGTGGATTTCTTTAAAAGAAGCGACGAGGACAGGAAGAAAGAAGCCTCGGATTAAAAATATCGGTCCCGTTGTCAATCCAGTGCCACATATACTCTGTGTAGAAAGTGGGAAAAGTAAACACCTAACATAAAGAAGAAATTATACTTCACTTCATTATCACCTACACCAGACAAGAAGAAAAACATAGAAAAAGAAGGTATGATTTATTCATCTAAGCCAAATTAACGATTAGTCAAAAACATTTGCCAGGAAAGTTATTGGAGTTTCAGTTATTGGAGTTTCAGAATCAAAATCGAAGGTAGGAGGTTTGAATAAACATTACGAAGAGAAAATTATCTCCAATCATCCACTCTGCTCAGATATTATGAAAGAAGATCTGTCGATATTAAAAGCGGAATTTCCAGACCTACATTAAGGTCTGTAATTGCGTCGAAAACAGGTCAGTTTGGGACGATAAAAAATGGATTTATTTACTTATGGATTTACTAATATAGGTTTGCCAAGACCCTACTGCCCAAACACACCATATAATGGCAAATACATGTACCACTTGGTGTCCTCTGACAAGATTGACGACAGTCTATTTCATGGCTCACTCTCACCAACTTACAGATTTGAATGGGGGAGATTTTAAGAGTGTCAGTTCAATTAATTACCATCTATCCATAAACAAACCAATGGCGATAGCTGTGGCCTATTTGCCATTGTCAATATAGTTCAGTATTGTAACGGGTACTACATTGGCAAGAAATTGATCACTTTTGGTTCTCAATACCTTCGAAAACATTTGGAGTGTTGTTTGGAAAAAGGTAAAATGACTTCATTTCCTTTAGTCCAAACTTAACAAGAAGAAGATAGCACACATTGACATCCCTGCGACTGCAGCAAATTTAGTTCAGTCAGGAAATATGATATGACTTTGAATTTGGACTGTGTAAGATGGAGATTTGGATGTCTGGTTTTGCTCACCTCTCAGAAACATCTGAACAACTTTTGAGCGTCAAAAATTAAATAAACATATTGTTATCAGTAATGGATAAACCTGATCCCAAAGGCAAAGAAGAAAGTAAAAAAAATGCAAAGAACAAAAAGGACCTATTTAAGAACCACGACCACTTCCTTGAATGTTAAAACATGCATGGCTAAGAGTTCTATATAATTATTAGATCATGGTAGATTAATAATAGACTCATTCATTACTACGAGTGTGGGATAATGAAATTCCACCGGGGGACAATATTCACGGTCTAGGACGAGTCCTAGACAGTGAATCTTCGCCCCAAGGTGGAATTTTACTATCCCATACGAGTATGTAATGAATGATTATTTTTCTCGCATTATTTTATCCAAAATAACGGCATGTCATCACCATTGAAAAAATCATATTTTTAATTTACTAATAGTATCCAATTAAAAATCTGAATACACCATCAAAGAAATCGTACCTGAAAATGTACACAGTACACACAGTATTTGTAAACTCAGAAAATAAATTTCAGTCCACTTAAATCATTCTGAATCATATAAACTGGATTTTAAAAAAGCCACAGCGTAATCCTTCTGCGACCTACAAATAGTGCCATTTAGAAAGTGAAAATACGACAATCTTTTGAATGAAAATAAGTTTGAATAAATAAATTAAACAACATTTTAAGAATATGGGATTTTTTTAAAGACATTGTTAAAAGTATTATATAAGAAGAAATGTTTACGTTACCGTTCGCAGTGTAGTTAAACACAGTGTGAGACAGAAAAAATTTTCACACTGTTGTCACATACTGGACAAGTCTATCTAACACCGGTGATTATACGAGAAGATAAAATAATTAAAACAGTTACCAAACCATACAAACATAAGGATTAAAAAAAAAAAAAACATAAATGGGCCGGTGAAATGTATTTTGATCTGGGTTGAAAATGGACCCGGGTGGTCATTTTTCATGAATATTTAATTTTATACATAATTTTATTCACAAAAAAGTGTATTTTTTCATGAAATTTTTCATGAATATTGAGATCAAAGATGTTGAATTTAATCCCTAGTTGACTGAAAATTGAGCCGCGTCATGGAATTCTGAACTTAAAAGCGGTTCGAATTTTAACAAAGAAAAAGCACCCCTATTCAATATCCAACCTTGAAAATGAACCCCTGGTCAATTTTGAACCCGGGTCAATATTCTGCGTTAGACGGCTGGGTTCAGAGTAAAGCCACGTTCCCTTCGTTGGGTCTGGAAACATGCATGGATAACGAGTTGTATGTGGCTACGAGTTCTGCAGTAAAATACATTTGTACTCCAACATCAGTTTAATAAATCTTAAAAATTCGATAACAGAAATATATTGAATTTTTGAATATTATTCTGTAACTTCACTTTCATAACTTTCAACGAAACAATGTAGACATGATTTGAATTTGCCATTAACGACAATATATCATTGGTATCAATTGCGCCCCGTTATTAGCAGACCTATTTTTGTATTCATATGAAGCAGATTTTATTCTTAAAGTTCTGATAAGAACAAAACATTTGCTGTGGCCTTCAACTCGACATTTCGATATATCGACGACGTATTATCAATGAAAAATATTTACTTCCATTCATATATATCCATATATCCCAATGACCTTGAAATGAGAAGTTGAGAACACTGGATTAGAAAACTAGGCACGGCCTTTCCATACTGTAGCAATGACAATATCGATAGTGTTTGGCATCTTTCAAGCCCATATGCAGTGTAGCAATGTGAATGTGATCAATGGGACTTTTTAACAGAAGACAGAGACGAAAGCATGGTCATGGACATTGGTCTTACAATAAACGATATTACAATAAACTTATATTATTACAGTGCATACACGATGTCTCCTTTGATCATTACACTACCCTAAGTAAATAAACAGTTAGGCCTTCATCGCTTTTGCACCAAACTTTACTCTGTCCCTTTTGAAAGTTTTGAATTTTGAAAGTCTATTTGTAAAAGTCAAAGATAGTCAATACGTGGATTCTCCAACACCAGCATACAGGCTCGAATCTGTGATTATGGATATTGCAAATCATAGGCTCTTTTAATCGCCACGTATCGCGGAAGAAAGAATACCACCCAAACAACCCGGTTTTTTTCTTTAACTTCAATATACCAACAAAGGAATTGACGCAGTTAATATAAGTAATATGCCTAATCACAAAAAGGTCCAGTCTTGTATTCCACCATATTTCAAGTTGAAGTCCACCCCTTAACTTGTATTTCTTACAAATAAACATCGACATTGCTTCCAAACTTAAAAAAAACTCTGCCTAGACATGGGACATATGAAACAGAATCCTCCAACGTATTCATGTTCTTCACCCTACAACTATAGTCCTGCGGGACACGTTATTATAGGTGAGGTAAATATAGTTATAATGAGGACATTAAGTCACTTATTATAATTATAAGAACGCCAGTCTCCCGCGTGGCGAAGTGGTTAGAGGGTTCGCTCTAGAGTCTCGGGGTAAGGAGTTGATCCTTACGTCGCAGGTTCGAATACCACTGTGGGACGTGGAGACCAGTCCTTTGGATGTGACCGTATGAACTGAGGTCCTGTGTCGCAGTAGGAGATGGCACGAAAAAGATCCCTCACTGCTCAATGGTCCTGAGTGCTGAGTATAGGTCACAATTTGCAGCTCTCTATCGGCAAGTAGTGGCGTCTCCATATTAGTGAAAAATGCTCGAGAGGGACGTTAAACAATAAATAAACAAAATATAAGAACGCCAAAGTCTAGGGAACCCCGATCTTTAAACTGGCGTCATAATTTCATACATATTATGAAATCTGTAGAAGATTACGTTAGAAGATGGGCCAAATATAAAAAAAAAATGAAGACCTTTACATTTTGTCAGAATGGAGTAAATGTATCAGATGCATGTTGAAATCTCGCATTAGAGAAATACCGACATCTTACGAACGAACGTAACTCGTCCTAACTTCCCGTATCTCGGTAGTTTTCCCGGGACCAGTTATTGCACCTAGTTTAGAATTAATAAATCGGAAAAATTAAGTATATGTGTATAATAGAACGGACAGTATTTCAATCACTTTGTAAATGATAATTTCTCCTGTCTAATTTTCTGTAATCACTTACAATGTAATTAAAAGCGGACAAACAGAAGAAAATACGCCAAAATACCTATGACGGGTTAGGAAACACATTTGTCATGCGTCAGTGGTTATACGTATACATGTATATATTAGTGTGCGCTGTATTCATTTGGGGAAAGTTACGTTTTATAGCATGGATGAAATCTAAACTCATACCCTGTATAAATCCATGCAAAGGCAACAAGTTACTAGGTGATGCGCTTAAATAGTGTGTTGTATTTAAAAGTGTACATTTATGTGTTTGTAAGAGAGAGAGAGAGAGAGAGAGAGCACAATGGACAATAAGTGTTGTAATGAATTATACAGTGTAGCATTGTTTTCTAACGTTTCAGAAATCAACCATTAAGAATCAGAAAATAGTTGGCACTTCTCCGGAAAACGTAATATTTTTAAAGTGGTCGCACGTAGATGTTTGTGTACTTGGGGAGGGAGAGGAGGTCGAAGCTCAATTAATCGAATCAAATGTCCATTTTCAATACATTTAAGTAAATACATGGAATACTACGATACTACGATTAAAAGTGGAATGGGGCAATGCATGTATATGCAATAATTTTTTTTTCCATACCGTATCTAGTAAAAGGAAAAGTAACTTCATAAAGAAAGACGGGTAGGTTTTTCTTTAGTTGAAATATCACTTCAAAGAAATAAAAAAGCATTCATATGATAGACAGTGTCTTCTTGGATGATGTTTTATGTTGCAATCTTCACTTAATTTATCTTTCGGCTGCCTTTCATGATATATGTTATATCTGTATAGATATGTGGATTATAAAAGCTGCAAATTATGCATTTTGGTAGGGTCACAGACGTTTTAAATGGGGGGGGGGGGGCAGAGAGAAAACATCAACTTACCTGAAAAAAACCTGGCAAGCAAAAAAACCTTCTTTCGGTACGATTTTTTATTTCATACTTTACTACATTAGCCTTATTTGACTGTACTGTGACAAAAAAAAGGGGGGGGGGGGGAACAAGCCTTTCGATGAACATTTCGAACAATAAAAAGTAATGTGTGCAAAAGGTGGGGCAGACCCCTCTGATGCTACATGTCTGTGGGTGCTGTATATTTATTAAATTTTCTTTGCACTCAAGCTATGTAGCATTATTTCATTGTTTGTTAAGCATGCATTATTCGTCAGAATATAAAATTACAAGATACACTGTACACGTGAAGGGTAACTTTGACCCCGCACTCAGAGTAATTTCGACCGAAGCTCTAATGTACAGAGAAAAAAAAAATATATTCGAAATTATAACTTGCGTCATCTTTAAGAAAAAAAAAAATCATAGATTGATTCAAGTATACTGACAAAAAGATACTGTAGTTCTCAAAATATGAATAATTTGAGGACATCATTCATTAGTCGAATTAGAAACATATAATTTTCGTTTTTAAAAGTGGGAGGGGTTGGGGGTGCCACAGAAAAAAAATCAACTTACAAGAAAAAATCTGAAAAGCAAAAACAAAAACAAAACAAAACAAAAACAAAACAAAACAAAAACAAAAAGGGGGTGGGGGTTTAAAGTCGAAAATCCTTCTTTCATGGGGGGGGGGGGGGGTCCAACTTTTTTGGAACAAAATTTTCTTCATACATTATCATATAGATATTGGGTCGGTAGATAGGTAATAATTTTTTTTCCAGAAAATTTCAACATTCTTATTGATGGAGAAAGAAAATTCGGGAGAAAAAATTATCGTTTCCTCAGGTTAAACAAGTTTTGAGTTGGGTCATTTTTACCCAGTCGGTGAGGGCAAAGAAACAATTTTTTAAAGATGGTCTAACCTAATTTGGCTGATACCACGTGTCTGGAAATTACTTACCGAAGCAGCATTCTTGTGGACAGGGGTTACTGAGGCCAATTTCTACTCAGCTGATTTGCATTGCATATAAATTTGTAAAACCTGAATATTTTGAATGAAATGTGCATGAGTTTCAGTTGCAAAATCATTCTCATATATATCACGTCAGGAATAGCTATTGATTAATTTTCTACGCAGATATTGTCAGAGGTGATAATTCCTTGTAATGGCTAAGAAAACTATCAAAATAAAATTAAACCCGGCTTCAATATACATGCACATGTATTACAGCGATATCATGAATCCGTGGGAAAAAAAGCCCGTTCGTAATTTTTCGGTTGATAAGGCTTCTTCTTAGATACATACGATCCTAAGACGTAATTTTGCTCCATTCTTTGCCCCCTCCCTCCCCCCTTTTCAGCTCTTTGATTTTTTTTCATTAAATATTTCGGATTTCCAACGATTCGGCATGAGCATTACTGTAGAGTCCTAAATATAGGCAAGGAATAAATTATCGCGTAATTACGCGAGAAGCACCACTCGCGAAATAAAATTACTCGCTTTTATTTTTATGGTGCTTTACTGTATGTAAAATCTCTAGATACATCATCCATTCCCGAATTATTGTTCTCGCGATTTGACACCCTTCGGCCATTTCGCGATATTGAGTACTCGCGTAAAATAAGGAATCTACTTAAGAGACATAATATGTTTAAAGAGACACTGTGACGGACAAACGGGAAAATTTACAGAAGTAAAATTTTTGCAAGACACATGCAAATTTAATTCAATTCTTGAAAGTATTACGTTTCAGAAAATTACAGGTTTCAGAACCTAAGAAATCTACTTTTGTGGAGAAAAATACAAATAAAAATAATTTTAGTTTGCTCCAACACGAAAAAGAAAACTTAAAAGAAACACATGATATTGACTCACTATGTAACTTTAAATGCGCCTCTGCTGCATCAAAATTGGCACCGTATATGATTTACATGTACAAAGTTTAGCCAGTAGCGTGAACAAAAAGGACATTGTTTTGTGTTTATTTTTTAACTCTCCCTCGCCCTCTTTTTCGTGAGACAGAATCTTTGACTTCATGCTTCAAAATGAGACATTTTTTGTTTTCCTTTTACATGTGTATTTCCCTTTTCGGAACCCCTTTGCTCGTTTAAATGTCCATTGAAATGTATTGTAGCGTCACGGTAGCGACTACGACAAGAAGTAGTTTTGAGGTATCCTGCGGGGATTTTATCTTTTGAAATCGCAATAACATTGAAGAGTTTAATAATGCAAATGTGAGTACAATGAACGATCCCCTTTTTTGGTTACTTTCGTTCGTAAGATGTCGGTATTTCTCTAATAAGCGATTGAAGGGCAATATGAAAACCATCTATCCTTCTGACTTCGACAATACAGAAGTGAAACAAGAATTGGAAAGATGATATGATCATATGTGCTTGTCCCCGCTGACAAAGTAGGTAAAAACATTGACTTTGTAAGGCTTATTATTTGAATTGTATTTTAGAAGAACTAGAATTTAATTCTGGAAGTGGTATTCCAACTTATATCCATAGCTCCCTTTCTAAGGAAGTAATTCTTCAAAACTATATGTCAGTTTTAAAAATTTAATATTCCCAACAATCAAAATGAATTTTAATTACCATACCTATACTGGATTCCAAAACTCCATTAAAAACCTTATTGATACATAGCGGGTTCCAGTAAATGTTTTGCGAAGCCCCTTTCTTTACTCCTCACCAAAATATTTACAGCAGTGAAGGAGAAACTTCATGAGTGCTGTACAACAGTATATTCGAGAAGTGGTGTAAATCAGTTGTGAATATTTAAAAACTCTTAGGAACTTTTATAAAATTTGAAATCACAAAATTTTACCAAAATCAATAACATCAAAACCTACGACTTTTCAACTCTTAAAACAAACATTCCTCACGATAAATAGAAGCCCGTGCTTTTTAACATCATAGACGGCTGCTTTTTCAATAAAAAACGAACTTGTAAATTTACTTACTTTGTCATTGGTCATTTGCAAAAAATATTGTGTTAAAACATTCTGATTGTACACACAAGTACTATGAACTTAACATTAAAAAATGCTTGAGTTTCTGATTGACAATATCTATATATAGTTTTTGGAAATCAGGTCCTCCAACAATCTGTTGAATTTCCATGAGTACGAATTGCACCCGTTATAAGCAGACCTATTTTTACATTTATAGGAAGCAGAATGTATTCAAAAACTTCTACACGAGAAGACCAGATACTTGCTGTGGCTTTCAACTCGACATTTTGATACATCGACGACGTATTATCAATTAACAATAGTTACTTCCATTCATATATCGACTAGATATATTCCAGTGATCTTGAAATATAGGATATCACAGAGTCTGACACATCTATTTCATGTTTGAATATTTTACTAGAAAAAGACGTTAATGGTAACCTAACAACAAAACTTTATGATAAACGTGATGACTTCCAATTTTTCAATCATCAATTTCCCTCACTTACCGGTATGTAGCAATATACCCTTATCACCTGCATATGGTATTTATGTCTCTCAGTTGATTCGATACGCAAGAGTATGCTCTACGTATGAACAATTTTTAAAACGAGGCAAGCTTTTGACAAACAAGTTTATGAAACAAGGATATCAACAGTCTCGTTTGAAGTCAGTTTTATTGTGGATCAAAGACCGTGTCAGCAAATACAACCTATCATTAAGTCATATGCTGACTGACGTTTTTTCATACTAATTGTTAGACAATTATTTACACATTGTATTGTCTACGGAATTTTCCCGTTTTTCCCTATCATGACAAGGAGCACACGGCGGGTGTGGCCGGTCGGCAGGGGATGCTCACTCCTCCGTGACACCTGATCCCACCTCTGATGTTTTGGAGGGCCCGTGTTTGCTCTGCTTCCGATTTATATTGTTTACATACTTTGAGCTTGAATACTCTTCGTTATCACCTATTTCATCATAGTCCAGTCAATGTTGTGAAAATATGGGTCCAACGTCAAACTAATTGCAACACAAATTATTTTATTATGAAATACAAGTAAATATTTCTAGTAAACATTTTAAGAAAATCTAATGGCGGAAAGCATAATTTTGGCACTTTTAAGTCAGAGTTGGGAATAACTACAGAAAACGAACATAACTCCGTAAATCCATCCGGTGTTTCGCTGAGATATAAACAAAAGATGCATCCATGTTTTTTTTTCGGACCTGAAATATAAATGCAGAATTTTAAAAAAAATAAAATTAATTAAATTTTCGTTAGTTTAAGATTTAGTACATGTATGCATGGATCATTTATCCATCAGTGTCTGTCAGCTAACATCTACGACTGTACCGTTCGCATTTGTTACCTTGTCACTGCCGCTCATTTTTCTTTATGTTGATTATTTCATTGAACGTGTATTTGTGTTTATTTCACTTTGTAACATTGACCTATGCAATTGATAGCAAATATATATGCGGTGTCTCTCCTTTCCTGACGTGACAGAGACATGCAGAATATACTGTACTTTGATGCAAATGACAAACTGATAGGGTGAGAATAAATGCATCAATATGTCTGTAGAATAATTGCAATTTTCATTTTTTTGTTCACAGTGGTCAAAATTGTCTTGTATAACCAAGAATTTTGGGGTCATTAATTCTTATAAATTTGTATATGACCACGAATCAATAGTAACAATTATAAAACCTAACACCGTGTGTTTACCAGGCACCGTTTTATAATTCTGATAATATTTTGCTTTGAAAAAGTTTTCCTTGTAAATAAGTTGCATGAAATAGATCATGATCAAGGTATGTAATGAATATGACTTAGTTATTTATTTTATTTTGTCCTTATTCACACTCAACATTTTGCTACATTGTTTTCTTTCAAGAAATATAAATAGATTGTTATAATAAACATTCCAGAGAACTAATAATAGCTTCTTCCCTATGGAGTGCTTAAAGTGTCTTCTGTGTGCACTTATTTACAAACACTCAATTTTGCATACTTGTGCATAATGATATCAAATAATTTGCCTAAACTGCTTACACATTAAATTTGCAAAATTGGTGAAAAATGTTTATTTATTCACAGTGGTTTTTAGATCTCAACTTTCATCTAGGTAATCATAAATAACTTGAAATTCCCTTCCTTCTTTCCTTACTTTATAAAAATCGATATACGGAGAACTTCTCGATGCGAGACGCTGTGAAGGATATGTTATAGAGTGTATAATTTGTAAGTAAATTGTTATTACATATTTGATTGGGCTATAACAGATTTATTACCGGTATTTTTGGAGTCATAATGTTACAGAGCAGTATCTGCTCTCTCTACTTTCCCTTCTACATATAGTACGTATATACTTCGTAGATTTTTTTTAAAAAGTATTCCTTATTATACGTCAAGTGAAAAATTAAATACATAAACAAGGATATGCCACCAAACTTGTTTATATTGAGACTCCCTTATAATTACGTTAGATAATGAATGCAAATATTTATATCATCCGCAAACTGCTTCAAGCTATAAATGTACCTGAATTCTGATTTATTCAGCGTTATAAACATTCAATGATTTGAGGAACGTGAGCTTGAGGTAATTGAAGTGGATGTCTGACTCAGGCTGGGGGCACAAAAGCCATGCAAAGAGCTCACGTCGGGTGTGATTCGTCGACAGGAGTTCTTTTAAATTCTTTAGACTCTGGTGTTTCCAGAAGTCCTTGTTTTTGACCTGTTCACGATTTGTGTTCTTTACTCTATTTATGAGATTGATCACTGCTTGGTTTTATCACCTTTTACATTTGGCTTAAAGGTTTACAAAATGTAACATGGAGATAACGGAAATAAAAACATTTTTGTAGCGTTAAACCTGCTCAAATATTTTTTTATTTGTCCTGCACTCTGTCTAATAAGTTATCTGGGGTATCCAATGGGATTCAACTTATTGGACAGCTACAGGTAATATTGATATGAAAACAAAGGGGGATTCAAATAAATAAACAGCACGAAAAGGCTTTAATAAATCAAACAATTTAATATGAACAGTATATGAAATTAGTGGTGTAAATTATAAATATTTCACAAGAAAAAAATATTAAAATTGGCAGGAATAATTCACGGTGAACTTAATATCTCGCATGAAATATTGTAAAAGAATTCGATGCACCGATCTTAAGTTTCATAAATTTACCATTCATCACGGTAATTCTGATGAGACCGTATATAACTGAGGTCTCGTATCACAGTAGGTGCTTGCACAAAAAAAAGATCCCTCACTGCTCAATGGCCCTTACTGCCGAGTATAGGTCTAAATTTGCAGCCCTCCACCTGGAAGTGGTGGAGTCTTCATATGAGTGAAAATTCTCGAGAGGTACATTAAACAGCAAACAAACAAACTATACATTTTACAACGACTTATACACGGAACATTACCAAAAGCTTTGCGACAGAGAAGAAGAATCAGATGCATGCGCTTTCTTACACACAATCTTGGACTATTTTGCATAGTGGAGCATCCATTTTTTCGCCATTGACCATTCCACTCTCCAAATTTCGACTGATTCTGTGATGTAAACTTGTATTTTTGATAAGTGATATGTGACCATATCTACGGAAAAATTCGTAGAAAATTACGTGAGAAAACAATGACCTAACAATTTGTATGAACAACGAGAGTCAGCATTCGACTTAATGAAAGTTTTTATTTGCTTACAAGAGGCCCAATGACCTAGAATCGCTCTTCTGATATATAATGCAACCTGTCACTTTTTTCAAGCCTCTTTGTATCCGATATATTTTGATAAAGCCTTAAAATTCAAAAAGTACTATTAGGCCATTGTGAATAACATTTTGGAAAACACTTTGAGAACCTTAGATGCTTCAACTGACAAAGTTTCAGGATTCTTAGCCCCTTATTCTCTTAAATATTCAGATATAGCCATGAAAGTCCAAAAATAGGTCACTGTGAACTATATTTTGGTTAACATACTCCGAGACCCACAGATGCTTCAACTGACAAAGACTGATGATTGTAAGCCTCTCATTCTCTGAAATATTTAGATAAAGCTGTGAAATTACAAAATGAGGTCACTATGAGCTACATTCTATTTACATTCTCAGAGATCCCGAGATGCATCAACTGACAGAGTTTGATGATTTCGAGCCTCTTATTATTTCAAATACTTAAGTAAAGCAAAATTTCAAATTAGGTCTCGGTAACCTATTATTGGTTGACACAATCCGAGAACTCAAGATGCATCAACTGAAAAAGGTCAATGATTCTGAGCCAATTAGTATTTGAAATATTTAAATATAGTCATGAACTTTCCTAAAAAAAGGTCTTGGTAACCTATTTTTCAGTTGAAATACTTTGAAGCCTTATGATGCATCAACTGACAAAGCTGATGATCATAGGCTTCAAAGTGTCCAAAGTGACTGTAATTCAATATGAAAACGAATACCTGCAAAACTTTTTTTAAAAAAAGGGGGAGGGAAGGCCAAATTTGCTAAGGCAAATGGAAATCTAGTTTTTCATATGTAAATCAGGTTTTTCGATGGTCTTTTTTTGTGAACATATATACCATGTGACTTACAAACAGTGCCCATTCCCCTTTTTATGCTAAAAATGATCTTACAACAAAACTACAGTTCATTTGACCAATGCAATGCCGAAATAGTAGAGGTTATAGGTCAAGTTTAGTAGACTAGAGTGTTCCAAGGAATGCTTTATAGCTTCATTAAAGATGTAAATAAATCTAAGAGTTGTCAGCTTTTAATTTACTATTAGCATGATAGTTCATGCATTTGCCTATGGAAGGGAATTACCGCCAAAAGTCTGTTTATCTTGCTTTTATTCTTATTCTCCCTACTTCTTTATTCTTTGTTATTATTGTAACTATATGTCACTTTATTGTTTTCATATTCGTCTTTATTACATTTCACTTGGAACTTTTTTCATTCTTCATTTTGTCCTTACTTCTATGTTGCTTTATTCTTGTAAATTCGTCTTCTTTCTTTTAAATTGATACAGTTTCTTTAATAAATAATTATGATCATCTCTATTACAAATGTAAATTCAGTCACGCAAACCATGAAGCACATTCAACAAAGACGAATACAAATAGTGTGAATTTAATGCGGCATTATAACGCTAGGTGGCAGGGTGTTCGCTGCGAGTGTTGGTAAAATTAGGTACGCAAACCCGGGCCGGGGTTATTCGAGATTTTTCAATTTTTTGTCTTAATACTTTATTAATCGAATCCAAATTTTCAAATGATGTATGTTATAGGTTCAGGCATTTACCCGGTGTCGTTCCCCCTGAAGGCTGGCTAGATGGTAAGACTTCCCCCGGAAGACTAGATATATAGTGAGACTTCTCCAGGGGAAGTCTCGCTATATAGCCAGTCTTCCGGGGGAATGTCTCCCTATATAATCAGTCTCCCCTTCATAGCGAAACTTCCCCCCTTTAATTTAGTTTCCGAATATTTTTTTTATTGTAAAACAATGTTTTTATACTAACGTTTTCAGTGTTTGGATAAAATTTCTCGGTCCTATATGAATGAATAAATAAACACATGAAGAATAATTAAAACATTTTGATAGTGATTTTTATAAAATTTAAAACATCTTAACCATGCAGGTAAACATAGGTAAACTGCACATTTGTACGGGTAATGACCTCTTTACTGTTAAACTAATTATGTCTTTTTTCTTTTGATAAGAATCGTCTCGGAACAATACAATAATCTGCTGTGCACGATAAATTTTTAATGCACACTTTTATATGATTCATTTGAAACTAAACATCTTTTTTAGATATATAAGATCATTACCTAAATATGCAATATATACATCGTTGATGTAAATAAAATCCAAACAAAACACGGAAGGGGAAATCTCACTATGGTCGTTTAGGACGGAAGACTCACTATATAGTCATTGCCCCCCCCTCCCCCCCCCCCCCCCGAGAGGAAGTCTCACTATATGGCCAGACTTCCGGGGGGAAGACTCACTATGGGGAAAGTCTCACTATATGACACCGGTAGCAGGGGGGAGGGGGGAGGGGCTGGCCACCAACATTTTTCTAGCCATAACGTTTTACTACTGAAAATGTTCAATGAAAGTCTGGTTTCCCCCCTCCCACTTTTTGTTGCAGTTTTATCAAATAGGGGCCATGTAAATAGTGTTGTATGAGTAAACTTTGAAAGAATGAATTTGGAAGATGTTTGACCCCCGTCCCCAAAAAATAGAATTTTCGAGTTTGAAGAATTTTCCTCTCTCTTTTTTTTTTTTTTTTTTGGCATGTCAAGAGTTTTAGGTAGGTTATTTTTTTCTCTGGCTGCCCCTTTCAAAAACGAAACTACGTCTCTAAGTTTTATCTGTATTCGTGTAAAAGTTGCCAATATTTATACATGTATACATATGCACATGTATTTATATTTTGAAAATCTCAATATTTTAGATTATTTTGGGCGATATTTGATTTCCAATTTGCTAAAATAGGTAGGTAATATCAAGCCGACATTTTACGTATTTTTTGCCAAACGAGACATTGACAAAATATTTTTTTGAGTTATTCTGATGTCAAACACTGTGTGCTAACTAGAGATAATTATTTCTTTATTGAAAAGTGCTATAATTTCTATACAAAAAATTAATACATATTTTCATAAAAACCGGGGAAAGTTTCTATAGTATTCCCCGGTCTGGCCTGGCTCCGGCCACGCCTACCCATGACTTTCCGCACTACTTTGCAGAGCATTATGGGTTGGCCGAAACCTGAATAGCCCCGGTCCCCAGAAGCCCCAGAATCACGCGTCTGCGCATGAACAGTTACTATCCTGAAATAAAGAAATGTCAGTTCAGTGGAAGCTAGCTAATATATAGGGGTCCTAAAAAACCACTCAATTAATAAGGGCATACCAGTAATTATCAAAATATTTAATATTTTTTATATCAATAAAACTGAAATTCAGTCATACAACAAATAACATGAATATAGAGTTATATTTTTCAGATGACAGAAACTACACAATTATTTTGGAGTTTTCATCATTGGTCCGGTTTTAATGACCCAGGTTTTCTTAAAATGTGTTATTTAAAGCAACAAAAGCACATCTGAAAGAAGAAATGCTTATAAATAGTTAAAATATGATGTTTAACATCAGAATAATTTGTAAATTTATTAGCTTTTTGAATTAAAAAAAAAAAAACCACTAAAAATGTCAGCTTGATACTGCCTTCCCATTTTACCAACTTGGAAATCAAATATCTTCGAAAAAATCTAAAATATTGAGCATTTCGGGGCAATTTTACCGCGTATATAAATAACTTATAACTAACATAACTTGAAAATTTGGGCTCGATTGATAAAGTATTAAGACAGAAAATTGAAAAATCTCGAATTATCTAGCCCCGGGTATGCATACCTAATTTTACCAACACTCGCAGCGAACACCTTGCCACCTAGCGTTATAATGCCGCATTAAATTCACACTACTTGTATTCGTCTTCATTGAATGCGCTTCATGGTTTGCGTGACTGAATTTACATTTGTAATAGAGATGATCATAATTATTTATTAAAGAAACTGTATCAATTTAAAAGAAAGAAGAACGAATTTACAAGAATAAAGCAACATAGAAGTAAGGACAAAATGAAGAATGAAAAAAGTTCCAAGTGAAATGTAATAAAGACGAATATGAAAACAATAAAGTAACATATAGTTACAATAATAATAAAGAATAAAGAAGTAGGCAGAATAAGAATAAAAGCAAGATAAATAGACTTTTGGCGGTAATTCCCTTCCATATTTGCCTGGATGGTATTAGACTGCGATAGAATCTGACAATCAAAGAAAATATGGTTCCCTAACCCTCAAATGAATAATTGAATTGAAATTATTAGAAATAGCTATTTATCATTTTATTAAAACGTGTTTCCAACAATCCTCAAAGAGAGATTTCAGTCTGTCTTCACTGTAATTGTCAGTCTACACGATCCATTGTGGAATACCGATCCCCATGTATCTTCATAGTATTTAAATATATTTTGTTTGTTTGTTGATTAACGTTCCTCTGGAGAATTTTTCACTCATATGGAGACGCCACCAATTGCCAGTGGACAGCTGCAAATTTTGACCTATACTCGGCACTCAAGGCCATTGAGCAGTGAGGGATCTTTTTCGTATCAGCACCGACTGCGACACAGGACCTTGGTTTATACGGTCTCATCCAAAGGACCGGTCTCCACGTCCCACAGTGGTATTCGAACCCGCAACGTAAGGATCAACTCCTTAATTCGCGACTCTAGAGCAGACGCTCTACCACTATTTAAATATAAGTTTGTGTAGTAACTGAATATCATACAATTTCAAGGTACAGTATCATGAGCTCATTAACATGTATAAATGCTAATTTTCAAGATCCTACCTCTCAAAATTCAAAAGTCATAAGTTCAATTAAACTGCCTGGAGTATTTTTTGCAAAGTATGTCAAAGGTCAAGGTCAAGTACTAGTGGATTGTAGTGCTGGTATTTTTCATAATATCTTAAGACAAAATGTGCACATGCTAAATAGCATATACTTACCTCTTAAATGACTAAACTATGCTGTATAAGGGCACTATGAAAGTTTTGAATAGTAGGTCAACAGTCAAGGTCAAGGGTTACGAAGTCAGTTACCATGGTAATTTACAAAAGCCATATGTGCAAAATATCAAATCCATACCTTTTACAGTTCTCGTGATATAGGTCGTGACAGACAGACAGACGCCAGGAAAAGTGATCCCTAAGTGCCTATCTGCTCTGCAGACGACACAAGAAAGTCCATGAAAATAATCTTTTTTAAAGAATTTGATCAAGAGTAATGAAATCAGTTTTATCAATTTGGAATCAATGCTAAAGAATAAAATTGCTCGTTGAAGGCCTTTTAAAATTTTAACCTTTATTTTCATTAGAGCTAAATTGTCTTGAAGGATTCATTATTAAATGTTGTAAGAAATGCAAGTAGGTGATATCACCAATTCGAAATGGTGATATCACCAATTCAAAACGAAAAGGTGATATCACCAATTCGAATATGTGATATCACCTATTCGAAAAGGCGATATCACCTTTTCATTTCCAGTAGGTGATATTACCAAATCGAATAGGTGATATCACCATTTCATTTCCAGTAGGTGATATCACCATTTCATTTCCAGTAGGTGATATCACCTATTTTAGTACATGTAGGTGATATCACCTATTTTAGTAAGTGATATCAGCTTTTCAATTCGAATGATTGATATCGCCTTTTCGAATAGAAGATATCACTAAATGGCAATAAATACCAAAAACAGCGACTTACACACAAGGGTTACAGAGGTATGTAATGAATTGAGCACTTGGTCTTCTTTTAAAATATACATGCAATGAGACAAAGTGTATAATTCAAGAAAGCTTACAAGTCCCCTCGAGATTAATTTGTTTTTTATTTCTGTTTTTTATTTCTATTTTTTATTTTTTTTTTTTATTTATTTTTTTTTTATTATTATTATTATTTTTTTTTTGTCTTTTGCTTTTGATGTACTGTAAAAGTGGAAACTTTGATGGAAACGTTGACGAAATTGACGAATGTTTTATAATCGTCAACGTTTCCACTCGTTAACTTTCATATTCCTGTTAAAGAGCATTGTTAAATACCTGCAGATCGTCAAAGTTTCTTCTCGCCATTTTTATATTTTACTGAAATCGACAAACTTTCAACCCCTCAATATAACCACTTTTACAGTAGTTGTTTGCGTTTGTTGTTTTTTGATTTTGTTTTGTTTGTACTTACTTCTCATCATAAATTAAATCATTTTTAAATCATGTTGTAGATGGCAATGTTTCGTAACAGTGAGGAAGAGGACGAGTCATGTTTAGAAGAAATGTTCGAAGCTTTCTTCCTTCTCCCTAGAAGCTGAAATCCAGTCCTTCTCTCCCCAAAAGTTGGAAGAACGACGAAATAAGTTTCTAAAAGACATTGAATTTGGATATGACACCACTGAGGAATCTATTTGTTTTCATAACTTTGTTTCTTTCCTTTACTGGCAATAAGATGAAAGAAAAAGAGCAATGGAGTTCGCCACAAAGGCCCTTGAGCTGGGAAATGGGATCTCATCGCTAGGAGAAACGGAAAATATAGTTACAATATGTAATTTTTATCACTTTCATAAAGGAAAAGGAAATGTAGCTGAGGCAAAAATATTTCTTAGAAACTTTAAGCGTTTGTCAAAACGAGACGATTTTCAAAAACTCAAATATATTACAAAAGCAGAATTAGCCATATGCATTTCAAAGCTCGGTCCATTCTGTGCAACAAAAGCGATTGAGATGTTCCGTGAATCTGTTGACAAAATGTCTACATTTGTAGATTGCTGGCAGTTTTATTTGCATTGACACTAAGGAGAAAAACACATTTACTTGCCATTCAGAATAAGACGGATGCAGAGTTGATAGGGGAAGATACAGAGGCATTTGATATATTTAAGAAAGTCATTAATAACACTTCTTCGAAAAGTTTGAGATCAACATCATTATCTGAATTTGGATTAATAATTTTCAATAATCAAGACAAGTATAAGGACGAGAATTACATGGAATTCTTTGAAAAGGCGATAGAAGTTAACCCCAAGTCATACCATGCACTCCAGCGCTACGGACAGCACTTGAGATATCAGAAAAATCTAGAGAAATCAAGAGAAATACTTGAAAAATCTCTGACCATTCGAGAAACAACCATTGCTTATCATCATCTTGGTTTAACTTTTCAAAAAATGGTTTTACTAGAACATAGCGAAAAAAAGAAAGCAAGACATCCTAATCGTAAAAACATGCCAAAACAAGAATCTTTAAAAGTGGGGAGTCCTGATATGAAGAACAACTGTGATAAAGAAAAATTTGTGGAAACGAGTCAAGATTCCGGACAAGTGAGGGCGAAAATGAAATCAGTTAGATATGTACCGCGGTATCCAGGAGATGACCGTCTGCTGAATGCTGAACGAAATCTTAAAAAAAGCCTTACAAATAGTCACATCTTTTAATCAAGCACGATATGATTTAGGACTTGTTCAAAGAATGCTTGGAAAAAATTGACGAAGGTCTGGAGAATTTTAGATATATAACAGACAGTTACAGAGGAAGAACAAGTAACCAAATTCAACTGATTTCTGCGTACGAGCAACAAGCATTTTGAAGATTAGATTTATTTAAAACCAGTAAGAATGGAAATGATATAATCAACGCAGTAGACGCTTTATATAGAGCTTCGGATATTTTGTCTTTGTATATAGACGTTCTTCCAAAACTGAAAAGTGAATCCTCTTGCATCCAGGTGTTGTAAGAAATTATGAATAATATGAATGGTTGCACTCGGGAGAAGACTTTGCTCGTTTATATGAAAAGGCAAAGGAGTACAAAAAAGCATACCTGCTTTACTCGAAATGTGAGCCTAAAACTGCAGCTGTTTATCAAAGGATGGTTGTAAATTTAAAAGCTGCTGGAGATTATGAAAATGCCATTGGTATATTAAATAAACTCATTATAGATAAAGACCTAAAAAAAAAACCACCTAGGCAATTCATATTTCAGATGTACACTGATGCAGCAGTACATTCGATAGAAAAAAGAAATTTTGAGGAAACAAAGATGAGGCTCTTACAATGCCGGAAATGCATTCCAACCTGGGAGAAACATATTGACAACTGCATTGATGAAGATAAAGAACTAGATTTTTACATTCTGCACATATGTGAAGAAAGATGTCCGCTTGCAAGGAACCTTATTCGTATACTGAGACAGTCTATTTTCGTAAAATGGAACGTAACATTGAATGCGGATGATTGTATACCAGGACGTCGGATTCCAAAACATTATAAAGACACAATCAAAAGAGCAAAATTCATATTACTCTTTTATCATGAAAGACCTTTAAATTGTGATAGTATTAATGGCAAATTTCTTGAAATGGCACTGGAAGATCTTAGCATCGATTCAGAAAAGAATGTACTTAACGTGATATTAGGTGATGCAGAACATCCTTGGCGACACCCAACTGTCGTACTCCTGAATGATTTTGCCACTGTAGAAGAAGATGGCAAGGAAGACGCGGAGATGCATGTTTTACAGGGTCGTCTGACACTGGATGTTCTGAGGAAAACATTTGAACTTCATGTGAGTAAGATACCTCATTTTTAATACATTTTATCGGACTGTTTAGTTGATGAAGAGTAAATACATATCAAGGTAAGTTGTTTACATTTTTTGTCAAACTTTTTGGTAGTATTTGAGAGATGACACTCGGCTTGTTCTTTTCGTTTTATCAACTACTTTTTTGTCATTGTTCAATTACAATTTAAGGTTGATAACTAATCAAACTATATAATTTACAAAAATAATTAAGAGATAAAACTTATATATGAGAATCTTGTCTTACAGAGTATCGACCTTGCCTGTGTTCTATATGTATATTGACCTTTCTATTTATATATTGGACCTTTTACTAAAGAAAAATACAATTGCATATTTTTCAACCTACCAAATTTTAGTGATTGGACTATTTAAACTTATTACGTTAAACCATAATATGAGTCCAGCCCTATCAACCATTATTTCTAACAATTACTAGTTTAAAATTCTGTAACTGTATAATTATTCATTAAAATAAAATTAATTAGAAATCTACTTTTTTATACCCAGTGTTTTGAGCCTGAAATTTAAAGAAAACTTTTTTCTTTCGAGCAAAAAAAATTTTAGACTGAAAGATTTTTCCCAGATCATTAACGCAATATACCTGCAAATTAAATTTTATCAGTTTTTCATACATTTGCTTTGACTACAGACCAAGTTCAAATATTGTAAGAATAGTCTTTAATTTTTTTTCATAGATAATTCTTCATTAATAATTGTGACATAATTTTGGCTACAGGTATATGTAGTTTGGTACAGGTGTACTTATTTATAAATGCTTACAATTATTACAGTCGAAGATCCAGTCTCACTAGAAATCTCGTACATGTGCATGGTTATTATTCTCACGAATACTTTTGTTCAAGATACATGTATTTCATTTGCAAGGTTTTAGATACCAATTTATTGGTTTTATAAGTGTTTGTAATTACATTTTAAAGGTAAATCCAGTTTAACATGTGTTTTTTTTCACAGGAAATGAAAGATGCTTCCCAAAAGAACGCTTTTTCTTGAAGTGTGGACTTCCGGAAATGAGTGGTGAATATTGCAAAAAAGTGCACTATGATTTGGAGATATGAATACCGTATAAGTGGATTTTTAGCAAGACGCAAATTTAGCCATTTATTTAAAAATGGTATATGTTTTAGCGATAAGTAATTTTAGCAATTTTATAATGTCAAGAAATGAGCTATGTAAATGAGAAATGTAAGCGATATTCAATTTTAGCGTTTGTCCTCGTTTGTAATGCCAAAATTGAATTCTCGCTAAAAATTCTGCTTATATGGTATATATAAAATAGTGTTTGGTTATGTACGTGCGAGTGGAATATATTCGAATTTGAAATTGCTGACCGAAATTTAAAAAAAAAAAAACACAAACAAACCAGCCTTTGTGGGGTGTTGAACTATACATCTGTTAATCCTTATCTTTTTTTAAAATCTAAACTGCATGAAGATACGTGCATATCAGTATATCTAATTGTGGCCCTTCTGTTCTTGATCCCCCTTTGTGGTCCCACTCAAACCAAAGGAAAACTTTAAACTTTATGATAAAAATATATAAAGATAAAAAAAGATAGATATATGACTTTTTGCAATAAAAACCCTAGCTAATTTGGACCCTACCATATAAAGAAAAATAACTCTTCCAGATCTTTTGAAGCAATTTAAATATACTTTTCTCTATCTTTGCTTTCAATTTGACATAAAAATTTTGCATATCATGGACATTCACGTGTATTTTCTATTTATAAATTTTGGTAAAGATTCAACCAACGTTTTTTAAGAAATTGAACTTAAATGTTAAAAAAAGACATTTTTTTCAGAAATAATAAACAATATATCATTCCATTGAACATTATTTTGTTGTAAATTAACTAATACTTAACAGTTTAGAATGTTTAAGTGAAAAAGAAATTATTTTTAAGAGAGTTAATTGAAAAATGAGGAAATTGAATTTCATTTGAAAAATAATTAAAAATTCGTTGAAAATAATTAAAAGTGAAAATATCTGCATTCTGGGAATGTTGCAGGTAGTTCAGAACTTCTGTATACAATAAAGAGGCATTGGTATGCCAAATTATCAAATAGCACCAGGTGTGTTATTCTACCTTTAAACAGAGGCAATAATATTCGTACCGAAACCAAAATTGACTATATATGCAGTGACGCTTAAAATCGCTGATTAGAATTATAGTCACATAGAGCGACTCAGGCTGTTGATGAGCTGCAGAGCTGTACTTTCTGGTTGAGAAAATTAGGACAGATAAATCGCTGGTTCATCTGTCCGGATTTTCTCAACCAGAGAACTTCATTTTTTAATGGACAACCACTTGGTTTTGAGGGGGGACTGGCAAAATTTAATTTGTCGAGTCAGAATTTTTTTCTATGCCAGTCAAGGACATATTATTTATTTTCAAAAAAGATAATCAAAGACAGATTTAGAAAAAAAGGAAACACCTAATCTCCTAAACTCTCTTTCGTGAGTGGGTATCACTGGTCAAGGACAGGTTATGAATTATTTACTTCCTTTCCAGTCGAGAACAGATTATTTCCAAAATCTGCCAACCAATACAACCCCCCCCCCCCCCCGAACAAATGGTCGTCCCCGAACGAGTTTTTTGTTTCATACTGATTTCTCGATTACATCTCGGATTATAATTAATTTACTAAATTAATCAAGTTTCCTTAAATCTTAGATTTAAGTGTTTCTTTTTCTGATTTTTAAGGATATTTATCCATCGTCGAAGACTTTAAGAGGGTGTTATATATTTGGACAATTTTTCACTTTCTCTTTTCATTTTTAATCCCTCATCCCACACTGTATAGTGTTTGCATCGAGAAATTTCCCAAATAGTGATGTCTCCCTACCCAGAATTAAGTCTTCATCCAAAAAATGTCTTTCTGTTATTCTTTCATAGATATTTGTTGATAGGTTAACAATAACGTCTTCTAGTAGAATATCTAAATGGTAATAATATGTGAATATACAAGTAAAAGTTCCATTTATTATAATATAAAAAATGTGCATGTATGAATTGGAGAACATAAACTATAACAATCTGAAATCCATAGTAAAAATACTTCGATTTATTATAGTAAAATCTTTGATTTACTAAAGTAAAAACTTTGATACTATTAGTATAGTTAACTATAGTATTTTTTGTTAGGGCAATGTCAATCCAATGCCATGTATACTCTATGTAGAAGTATTAACTTAAAGAAGAAACACTTCACTTCATTATCACCTACACCAGACAAGAAGAAAACATAGAAATGATTTATTCATCTAAGCTCAATTAATATGAATGGTCAAAAGCATTTTCCAGTAAAGAAAAGTAATTGGAGTTTGTTTCAGAACCAAAATCGAAGGTAGGCGTTTGAATGAACATTACGAAGAGAAAATTGTCTCCAATCATCCACTCTGCTCAGATATCATGAAAGACTTTCTGTAGATTCTTTCGTACCCTCTTTCTTTACTCCTCACTGAAATATTAACAGCAGTGAAGGAGAAACTACAGGAGTGCTGTACAACAACATATTCCAAAAGTGTACCACAATATATTCAAGAAGTGGTTTAAATCAGATGTTGATACTTAAAAATTCAAAGGAACTTTTGTAAAAATTTTACCGAAATCAATGATATAAAACCGACTTTTCAACTCTGTATACAACCATTCCTCATGATAAACTAAAGTCCAGGCTTTTTGACATCATTGACGGCTGCTTTTTCTATTAAAATGGAACAAGTAAATTTACTTACTTTGTCATTGGTCATTTGCAAAATTATTTTGTTAAAAACATTCTGATTGTACAGACAAGTACTCTGAAGTTGATATTAAAAAGATGCTTGAGTTTCTGATGGACAATATCTATTTATGTAGTTCTTCCAACAAATATCGAAATGTCGAGTTAAAGGCCGCAGCAGGTATTTTTTGTTCTTCTCATGTTGAAGTTTCTGAATAATTCTGTTTCATATGAATGCAAAAATAGGTCTGCTTATAACGGGGCGCAGTTTGTACCCATGGAAATTCGACGATGTATTATCAATTAACAATTGTTACTTCCATACATATGTCGACTCGATATATCCCAGTGATCTTGAAATATAGGATATCACAGATTCTGACACATCTGTTTTATATTTGGATAATTTACTAGAAAAAGACGTTAATGGTAACCTAAACAACAAACCTTTATGATAAACGTGATGACTTCGAATTTCAACTTTTCAATCGTCGATTTAGCAATATACCCTTATCGCCTGCATATGGTGTTTATGTCTCTCAGTTGATTCGATACCCAAGAGTATGCTCTACGTATGACAGCTTTTTTTTAAAACGAGGAAAGCTTTTGACAAACAAGCTGATGAAACAAGGATATCAACAGTCTCGTTTGAAGTCATCATTTTGCAAGTTTTATGGTCGATCAGTGACCTTGTCAGCAAATACAACCTATCATTAAGTCAAATGCTGACTGACGTTTTTTTCATATTAATTGTTAGACCATTATTTACACACTGTATTATTGTCTATGGAATTTTCCCGATTTTTCCCGATCATGACAAGGAGCACACGGCGGGTGTGTCACCGGTCGGCAGGGGATGCTCACTCCTCCGTGACACCTGATCTCAGCTCTGGTGTTTTGGGGGGTTGTTGTTTGCTCTGCTTCCGATTTGTATTGTTTATATGGAGTTTGATCTTGAATATTGTTCGTTATCACCTTATTTCATCATTGTCCAGTCAATTTGGTGAAAATATGGGTCCAACGTTAAACTAATTGCAACACAAATTATTTAATTATGAAATATTTCTAGTAAACATTTTAAAGAAAATCTAATGATGGAAAGCATAATTTTGGCACTTTTAAATCAGCCTTGGGAATAACTGCAGACAACAGGCATAACTCTGTAAATCCATCCAGTGTTTCGCCGAGATATAAACAAAAGATGCATCCATGTTTTTTTTTTTTCGGTCCTGTAATCTGATTTTAACTTTTTTGAATCAATTAAATAGAACATTATTTCATACAGATATTAATTATAAATTTGAAATGTTTAATTTTTTTTACTTAATGTCATTCTTTTTTGTTAATTTGAAAAATATTAACATTAGTAAATGCAGAATTTTAGAAGAAATAAAAATAATTTTTTTGTTAGCGTAAGATTTAGTATGCATGGATCATTTATTGAGTAAATAATTACTACATTATATAATTCAAAAATAAAAACATATTAATAAAGACTTAGAGACTGAATTTGATTGATGTTTCGGTAACCTCTACCTTTTTTTTTTTATTGTTACATGTATGTGGCAAGGAAATGTAACATCACTCTGAAGTGAGCCAAGACAACTGTTTAAAAAATATATAAGTGCAAAAGGTTTTACTGTATCTATAAATGCAACTGTATCTATGAATGTCACTATATACAGTTTAATTCACTTCTTTCTTCAACAGTATTCAAGGTAGAAAATTGCAAATATATCTGTTAAACTCCAAACAATAGATATTTAATTAGGTTTTTTGTTTTTGTTTGTTTATTTTTGACATTTTTTCCCATGATTCTTAAAGATAATGATAAATAAATGTTTAATATTTTCAATAAAATTTTTTAAATTTTTTGCACTTTAAAAAAAGATTAAAAAAATCGTTATAAAAAAATATTTCAGCAGAGCTATAAATTTTACTCAGGTCAATCAGATACTAAAAGGGCATTATACCATCCCCCAAAACTGGTCCTCGATGAGAGAACCAAATTGCAAACTTTGTCACGTTTTTGAATGTGTGTATTTGTCATCTGCACGTAGATTATGCAACAAAAAGCAACGAATTACACAAGCCAAAGATGTTTTAAATGAAAGGAAGAATCATAATTTAGAATCTACGCTTTTTCACTTACGAGGTCGGTAAGACTATCATTTATAGATTTAGGCATAGTACAACTCAAGTGTATTGTTTGTAGAAAAGAATCAAATCAGTTTCTGTTTTAGGCATGTTTGTGAACTTTTGTTACTTTTTACTTGTTACTTAATACTTCTCTATAGATTGATTCTGCCGTGTAAATCATGTAACTAATATTAAAATAGATAAGATTTATGCTTATAACTTTTTCTCAATGAAATTTGTAGGTTTGTCTTAATTGGACTGTTGTCTCAATGTCTGTTAAAAAAAAAATAATTTTGACACCGACCTCTTGGTCTAAACGGCTTCCACAAAATCCATTTCTGGAGGATATATTTTATCCTCTGAAAACAGAGGATAGCGGTATCGCCACCCACCAGACTAATATACTTATACTCTCCTTCATTACAGGTAATAAAACATTTGACATAAAGCAGTTACTATGCTGGTTTTTGAGGCAGACACAAACAATTTGGCAATATGTGCCATTGTGACAGTTGCAATGCAGTTTTCATTTTTCTTGGTGGCTTGTACATGCAAGTTTGATAAGGTCACTGACTTTGCTGGAGGCACTAATTTTGTAGTCCTGGGAATACTGACATTTTTCCTTGCTGAGGTAAGTGAAAAACGACAGTACATGTATGGATAATGTTGCCGTTTTTCAAATGTAATTCTATGTTTAAGTGATGATACATTATCTATTATACAATAATCTATATTATTTATTTCGTTCATCAAAAAATGAATCTAAAACAAACCAGTCACATACTGTATGAAAGTTAAAGACTTTCATAAAATTGTGTGCTGTTGATTTTTTTTTTTTTCAGATTCATTTATCAATGAACAGAATAATTTATATAGTCAAAGCTTATTAGTTCAATTTTAGTGACAAACATGCTACTTTTCATGTACATACTCATAATAAAACAAAACCAGTGAATTTGTGCACAGAATTTATATGCCTTTGCTGTGCAGAAATATATGTATATGAATTATAAAGGGATCTAAAAGCCTGTAGTGTACCCTGGTGGGTATCATTTCCTAAACATATTATTGACAAATAAAGTGTTTTTGTCTTTACAATAATTTACCAAGTTCGTCAACTACATGTACGTAAGTTATGAAAATCTGCACATGCTGTTTTCAAAATGATTGCATTTATTATTTAGCATAAAAAAGGCAAAGCAAAACTTGCTTTGTTGTCAGTAAACATGTTAAAGGATCAATCAAGGTTCACAGAGTGCCACAGAAATTAGGAAGACGTGTCCTTATTTTTAAATTTAATTCTAGAAATAAACTTGCATGTTGAAATTAAAATTGTTGTCGAAGCATGTGCTTCTTTACAGAGTTATGCCTTTAATAAAATCCTAGAATTGATCAAAACCACCAATTATGCAACTAAATAATTTGCTTGACAGTCTGATTAAAACCAGCCCCCCTCCTTTTATCATCCAGGATTGGAGAAGGGGGGCTGCGTGGTTTTAATCAGACTGTTTGCTTGATTATTTTTCTTTTTTATTAAAGTAGATTTTTTTTACTTTGTATATTTTGATTAATAAGATAATATAGAAAATAATATTTCTTTAAAATTATACTGGGGGAAAAGATTTAAAGAAGCTTGATTTAAATCCTGAAAAGAACAGCATCATTCATTTAGGAAAGTGTTAGTTTATAATAATAACATTCTCATTTTCTTATTGTTCAGACATACGTTACTACAGTTCAGCCACTGATAAAATGTCAAATTCATAAACTAATAATTCTTGACTGATATTAATATTCCATTAGTCTATAGTAAGGAAAGTAAGGTGAACTGAATTATACACATATTGGCCATGTGCATAGCCATGCAGCCACCCATTATGTATATGCAAAGATCGAGGGCTTTAGAAGTTCCTTTAAGCTATGAATTAACTGGTCCAGATTGAAGTTAAACAATGTGAAGCAGTTGCAAAAATGAACCTCTTGATATAAAAAAAAAAATACATAGAAATATTATTTGGCTTTTTATCGGTAATTATTTTGTGATTATAATGCCCGGGATGAATAAAAACAGACAGACATTTTCCCAACAATGACAACTTATGATGATTATATGTAATAATATAATTATATGCTTTATTAAAACAACACCAAATGTACATGAGGCCAGGTTTAGGAAGTTTCATTTATATTCCTCTAGCAGTGAACATTTTAATCAGAAATGAGATGACTGGTCTTTAAAGGTTTTGCTGGAAAATATGCACTCCACTCCAACCATACGTGTTTGTCAGTGAAGCAATCAACACATTTTATTAAAGGTCTTGGGTCAGACCTTGTCCTATTTAGGGAAAAAGTCAACAACTTGCCAGCAATAAAAGGTTAACAACAACAATTGCTGGAAAAAAGTACTAGTTTTATTGTTTATAGCTCTCTTTAAGACCATCCTCTCTTCATTCTCAGTAGACATACAAAATATAATATTTTCATTGCCTACTTACATGTTTATAATCTTCCATAGGGTATTATATGAGAATCAAATAGAAAAATATCAAGTATTTATAGGAAATGGTTTAGGCTGAACAAAATTCTGTGAATATTAAAGATGTCTTTACAAATTTTTGTTTTATTTAATGTCAGAAAAGACAAAACAGATATAATTTTATTTTTATTGTTTGCAGACATACCAGTGGAGACAGATCATGGTGACTGTTTTTATTGTTATATGGGGCCTTCGTCTGTCTGGATATCTACTGTACAGAATTATCAAGATTGGTGAAGACAATCGGTTTGACGATAAGAGAGAAAACTGTCTTAAATTTGCTGGATTCTGGACCTTCCAGGTGCTGCAGATAGTTCATACAATTTTCATTTGTAGTCATTTGATGTTTAGGTGCAAAAGATAATCATCAATATGATACACATTTCTGATATTTTAAAAAGACATTAACATTCCCCCAGAAGTACTTTAAACCAAATAAAATGACTACAACTCTCAATTTAACATTCAGGTTGTTTTGATTTTAAGGAAAATGTGATTATTGTTTTTTGACAAAAGAAAAGGTAAACAAAATATGAACAATGCTATTGGGACAAACAAGCAGATTTGCTATCAAAATATGTATATTTATTCCCTCTACAAATATTTTGGATATTTACAGTTTATATTCTTTTTACAGGCATTTTGGGTGTTTACAGTCAGTCTGCCTGTAATATTTATCAATGCCCCAGACAGTGCTACATTTCTGACTCCTAATGATGACTGGACACCACAGGACATCATCGGTGCAATCCTCTTTGTCACAGGATTAGTGATCGAAACTTTTGCTGATTTCCAGAAGTTCGGCTTCAGGAATGATCGAGCTAACAAAGGGAAATGGTGTGATAAAGGTAGTAGCCTACCTAAGCTGTGATTTTTCTCAACAATAGATATTCATAACTATGCATACAACTACTAGTACATGTATATTGCTTACTAGAACACAAATCAGTCTTGTAGTGATATTCCAAGATGTAGCATTTACATGGTTTTGAACAACTGAAGCAGGTGGAAAATAACATAATTGTACACTTGTTATTGTAGGTGTGTGGAAAGTGTCCCGTCACCCTAATTATTTTGGTGAAATCATTATCTGGATAGGGATGTTTATCATTAGTACCAGTATCTGTGTGGATGGGAAGTGGGCTGGAGTTCTCAGTCCACTGTTTACAATGGCTATCCTACTCTTCCTTAGTGGCATCCCACTACTGGAGAAAAAGTCAGATGAGAGATATAGAAAGTAAGTCAACATTTAATACAAAAAAACCCCCACAATTAATGAAAGTTTATTAGCCTTGAAAAGTTGTAGAAATTAGATGACAGATTTATGGGTAGAAAGGTATGTAATCTAATGTGGTTAGAAAAGAAGCTAGGTGTTAAGTGTATGGTATCAAGATCTCTGATATTTATAATGCAATATTCAAAGTTCCTCTTGCTTACAAGAATTAGCCAATTTGATTCCCATATTCTTCACCACAAATTTATACATGTACCTATCTTTTTTCTTGGACTTTAGATTTCACTTACAAAAGCATTTTTTCGTGGTCTTATTTTTACAGGAATAAAGCATACTTAGAATACAAGAAAAGGACTAGTCCCCTGATCCCTGTACCCCCTCCCTGCTATGGTTGTCTCCCAGGGGCCTTTAAGTGTCTGTGTTGTTGTGAGTTCCCTCTTTATAATTATTTGGACCCAGAAGACGAAAAGGTCAGCATTAAGCCTGGAAGTGATAAATCTAACCAAGAAAGTGAAAAAATTTAAATTTACCAGGTATTATTGAAACAAAAGTAGCAAAATTGTGTATGCGACAGAACAACTTTTTTTCAGTTGAAATAAAGGTTTTGAGGCTGAGAGGAGAGTTGAAAGTGAAAAAAAATCTACCTCTGGTGTATGCAGTGCTACCTTAAATTTGCCATACATTGTCTCATTGTTGTCTTATGCCTCATTATATGTATTGTTTTGTTAGAGGTACAGATAGATTATTATACACTGATGGTGCTATGAAATATAAGAAATACAATGTACTGTCTAATTGAAGTCATACTATTTTTTTTCTTTTACTTAGATCTTTATTGCATGTAAAACATACAGTTAATTACTTATAACTTGGACATTTGTAAGCAACAGTACCATATTTGCTTGTTAAAATTTAGAGATTTAAATGCTGCAAAATAAATATATATGTCATATATATAATTTTCCATAAATTATAAGCTTTAACCGATTTTTTTTTTTGGGGGGGGGGGGGGGGGGTGGGGGGTGGGGGTGGTTAGTATATATCTATTACAAATTTATATAAGGGTGAAAAGATGGTAAAATTTCCAGCACTTACTTACATATAAGGATGAGGTAAATTTGTATCTGTTTTAGTGACTTTCTCTGATAATACCCTGTATTTTCTACACCTTCTAGCTATTTGTTGTAGATTTGTGTATCTCTGTGGATATAGTTTTCTTCACAGTTTGACTTTTGCCTCAGTAGGATGACTGCTTGTCGATTATTTTAATTTTATCCAAAAATACATAAAATCTTCATAAGATCAAGAGACTTAAATTTTTTAAGGTAAGAATTTATCCTGCATTTGATTAGGAGAAAATAATGAAATTGTTTTCATATATAGAAAGTGTTCTTAAAGGAGATGGGTGAACATGACGAGCGATAAGCCTATAGTGTGACAAACATGAAGATGAAAAATTAAATTTCAATTATATCAAAATTTTCCTTGATATTTCGTCTAACATTAAAATATACTTTAGGTAAAATCTCTACAATTTGTAAAAATCCCTCAAAGATTGAAATTATTTGCCTGTGAAATATTAAACACACACTAAAGCGGGCAAAAAGAGTCATTTTTTCATACTATAACACTATTTTTCGATATGAGTGGGTCTTCGCTCCACCTTTTTGAAAGTTAATTCCTAAAATGTGCATAAAAATATACATTTTTTGGTTACCAAAAATATGGAGCAATGACCCACTATTCCTTAAAAATATACTTATATGACATAACATTCGCATCTTTTCGAGAAATACTTGAAGTCCATTAAGTCAAGGGTCATATCACAAACATGATATAAATGCCACTGTTCATCAGGACTTGTGTAGTCTAGTGGTTAGTGTGCTAGTCTCGAAAGAAAATGACACTCGGCATTTTTATTGCTAGGGTTCGAACCCCATGAACACCACATTAATTTTTTTAATAAAAGAATAAATTTTGCCGAGAAAATTTTCCTCAGAAAAATTCTGTTTATCACAATTTCATAAATTTCAATAATGAGAATTTTACTCTAATTATTAAATTCACAAACTGAACATGATTTTTATATTTCTGAAGCTTTTGGCTTTCTGCACGCTATGTTCGCCCATCTCCTTTCAAGTTAATGTGAGGTGGGTAGTTTGAAAATTTATAGTAAACCATGCACTCAAGGACAGTAGTGTCCAATATTACATGTATCAGGTCAGTGTGGAAAAGTTGTTTAATATGTATTAATATGAAGCATCTTTTGCTGGTATTTGCTAACAGTACAAGTAGGAACTTGGCTACCTCTTATTTTCCTCATTTACCTCATATACTTGTACCTCTATATTTTACATGCATATACTTAATTTTATATTGCAAATCACTTCTAAGTGGAATGATTAGGAAAGTAAAGTATTGTAATGAGTCTTGGATATTTTTTTGTCCATCAAAATATGCGAAGAAGACCATACATATATATGACCTATAAAAAATGTAACAATGTCTTTATATATATACTTGTCTGAAGTAAATTATATCAGTATCTTTATTATTATTTTTTAGTTTTGTATTTTTTGAGCTATTTTTATTTAATAAAATCGTAGTTAAAATGACATTTTGTGTTTGTATTATAATTACAGGCCACCTTCAGTAATTTATGTATTAAATCTGCGTTCGTCTGCCATTAAATAATTGGCCAATATCAGCAAAGCTTGCAGAAAAGCATTACGTGAGTGTTATTTCTTCACTATGTCCATTTTAAAGGGGAAATTTAAAGGACTTATCGCATGATTTTTCAAAAATCGTAATTTTATGAAAAATATCTACAACCTTGTTTATTAAAATACTGAATACAATAAACTTTGTTGAAAGCATATTTTAAGAGATATTGGGAGTTGAAATTCAAATACGGGAATATGCATATTTCAGTCGGATTTCGGCGAGCTTGTGAATATTTTAATCCAGAGCTTCTTTGTTAGAAATTTATAAAACAAAGTATGATCCACATCCTCATATCATAGGTATAACCACCGCTTCGTTCATAGAAACTAATCAAGGGGTCCAGCCTAAATTCCTTTGCAAAGGCGTATTTTTCTTTGCAACAGAGAAAATGGCGGAGTCGAAGCGGAGACTGGAAAGAAGGCCAGTAAACATCACGAAATTTTTAATGATTCGCACATTTAATTCGGTATCAAAATATGTCGTTTCGGTGAAGCATTTATTTGTCTTTTGGGGGGATACTTTCGGATACGCACGAATTACATACCAAAAAATCTATTGAAATAAAACGACATGTCTTGCAGACACGGATTGAATACGTGTGTCATCGTATGAGGGTGAATACTGTCTTTTACAACAGAGTACATGTTGAATGGAAAATAAGAAAAAACTTATCTCATATATTACATCAAGACTCCTTATTCAAACATGACTTTCTGTGACAAAATGACAAAATTTTGTCTAAATTCCAAAATAAAGGTAGTATAAGAAATATTTCATTTGCATATTGCGGTTCAGGGCTTGTTTTCCTGTGCAAATCACTTTGCTGTATAAACAATACAGAAATTCATTATCACAACGATTACAAAAACGAAAAATACCGTCTGATAAATTTTAATTTAATCTGTACGTAAGTTTCAAGGTATTGCTTCCTTTAAAACTGTTTTCATAACCGGTCAAATGGTTTGGTTTGAACATATTTTATTGTCTATAAACTTTACAACTGGGATTGGGCAAAAGTTCTTAAAACTTAATACGCCCTCTCCCTACATATGAATTATACCAAAACATATTTACATATATGGGTTTCAGCTTAAAATGAATAAAACACAGAAAAGCATAATAATCAGAGAAACATTATACAATATACAAGCTGTATAGAATTTGCAAGAAGTAATTATTGCATCAACCAAAACGACCTGACTTTTTAATAAATGTTTGTACAATAGAAAATAAGTATTCATTTTCAACATTGTTTAACTTTTCATCTCCCCAGAGTAATGTATGAGTATCGACAGTATGTAATTTTCCCATTCGCAGAAATTTATCGAAAAATTCTTTTCTGGCTTCTGTATATTTTTTGCACGAGAAGAAATAATGATGGGTGTCCTCTACTCTTCCACAGGAACATAAGGGACTCAAGATTATATTACATCGAAAAAGATCGCTATTAAGTACACAGTTGTGTCGAAGCCTTGTATGTAATATATTTAAGCGTCGATTTCCGTAACTGAAGTAAGAGGGTGGCATAGTTTTATTATAAGAAATAGACTTTTTAAAAATAGATAATAGGAAGAATTTCTTACAACAAGAGGTAATGAGTTCCATTCATCAATAACAAGGGGAATGAAAGTTGACTTGTAGGTTTGTAATCTGCATTTGGGTATGTTATAGTTATGTGAATTTCTCGTACTGTAACTTGATGAATTACAACGCAAATTTGGGATTATATCAGTCAGATACTCAGGAACTTGATTATTATAAATTTTGTACATTGTAGTTAATCTAGTATTTTTCCTTCTTTCTTGCAATGGTTCCCATTCAGTTTCAAAGTAAAGTGCATCTTTAGAAGCTAACAGAGTTAAGCCTGTGACAATTCTAGCAGCACATAATTGTAATTTTTCTAATTTTTCGCTATCACCTACATTACACTCACCCCACACTAGTGAAGCATATTCTAATTGTGGCCTAATAAAGGTTGTGTACATGAGTGAAAGAGTTTTCCGATTTACTACAAATTTAAGTTTTTTTAATAAGCCCAATTTTTTATACGCATTAGTTAGAATGGTATCAATATGTGTAGACCAACTAAGATCATGTGAGAAAAAAATCCCTAAATGTTTATGCGAAGAGACAAATTCTAGCTGATTTTGCTGGAAGAAGAGTTTAGGATAATTAACACTTCCTCTCAAGTTGAAAAATATTGCTTTAGTTTCAGAAGAGTTAAATTTAAGAAGCCATTTTTTCGACCAAATTTCTAGCTTGTTAAGATCATAATTCAGTTTGTTTTCGATAGTATTGACATTTTTAGATGACTGCTGAAGGGAGTTATCATCTGCAAATAGTCTACAAAAACTTGTCATTTCTTCAGCAACATCATTTACATATATAAGAAATAATAGAGGTCCTAACACTGAGCCTTGAGGGACACCCGCATATAAAGGTTTTTTGTCAGATAATAAGTTTCTGTATAAAACTCGTTGTGATCTACCCTCTATGTAACTCTTTAACCATTGAAACAAATTTCCTTCTATACCATAAGTTCTGAGTTTAAACAAGAGACCCTTATGCCATACACGATCAAAAGCTTTAGAAAGATCACAAAATATCATGCAATGTTCACCGTTGTCAATAGCTTTAACAATAGTATCATATGTTTCAATTAATTGATATACAGTGGAGTGACCTGGTAGAAATCCAGCTTGGTATTTATAAAAAAGTTTGTTATCATGAAAGTGATTATACAAGTGTTTAAATATGATTCGTTCCATTACTTTACCAATACAATTCAACTTAGCAATGACACAGGTCTATAATTAGACATAATAGAAGGATCATCTTTCTTAAATAAAGGGAGAACATTAGCAACTTTCCATTTACAAGGAAAAATACAATCAACTAATGACCTGTTAAACAATAAACATAACGGTTTTACAATAGCATACATTGTGGATTTATCTATTTCAGAAAAGAGCACTCCATCAAACATGTCAAATGCAGGAAGATTATTACCAGCAAATATTTTCTTCAACAATACCAATTGACGCAGCAGGACTGTATTCATTTAATCATTATGGGAAGTCTTTTCGAACCAATGAAAAGTGTGATTTGTGTTAAAAAAAAAAAAAAATTATAATAAAGGTCTTATTAAATACCGCGAAAACTGAATGTATGCCACAAAACTCTTCCCAACTCCCTCTAATGTGAAATCTAAATACATCAGCATCGTCAGGAACTTGTAAAAATCCCAAGAATAAAAAAAAAAAACTATTGTGCACTGATTGAAATCATGAAGATTGTGTAAGATAATCAAGTACATTAAATCCAAAATGTGAAATATTCTTTAATTAATCGTCATATGAAGGGTTTAATGCAATATATTTCTTAAAATATTTTTTTCAATGATATCATCGCATAGCATTTTTAATCTCTTATGGAATTATGCTTTCGGGCCCGTAGTGCGTTGGGGGTGGGGGTGGGGTGGGGGGTCTAGGGATATTTTTTGATGTGGTTTAACAATGTAAATTTTGATTTGGAATCCCTCCATTTTTTTTAAAAAAAACATTGCTATGGGATTGACTTTTGAATATCATTGTTATTTTTTTTTTTTTTTTTTTTTTTTAGAAAACATCGTCTTTATTTGCGAAATAAAAATTGGAATAAAAATTGAGAAATTTAATTTTGTTGTTTTTTACCAGAAGCAAATAATATTTGATGCAAAGCCTATCTGTTCGTTGGGTGGGGGTGGGGGGGATTCCAAAAGAAATCTACCAAAAATAAAAAAAAAAAAAAAAAAAAAAAAAAAACCATTTCCATAAAGTTAATACAGAGTGATCTTTTTTTCAGTCACCAAATGTTTAAATTCTGTATTGATACACATGATACATGTTTAAATTTCGCCGAACAAATCCTATGCTAAAATACGAAGTTCATTCTAGTTACCTAATATGTATTTAAGTATAAATGATGTGTCTAAGACCCATCTTATATTACGAACGTATGGCAAATTTCAATGATTTTATTTTTAAAACAAATGTCCACATTCAAATACATGTATGCAAATTGTACAGATTCAACTGTCAAAACTTTTATTCGTGTTCACAGTATATATCGACAAGAAACATTTAATACATGCAATACTTGTGTACGAATACTTTAAGATGATGAAAGAAAATTACAGTTATAAAATTGTCATCATCTTACAATGTATCTCACTATATGACAATTTTCATCGTAAAAATAAATTATTATTATAAAAATTGAATTTCAGTAATTCATGAGTTACAGTACAATAAATATAGTTGATTTTCTACACCCTATACAGTTCCCTTTCCAATATCCCCACTTTCAACGATGATAGAATTTTAGATCCGTCGACCATAATCCACCCGATCGCAAACAGTCTAAATACTCTTTAGAACTTGCATATGCCCTTGTCCAGAATTGTTTTCCTTATTTACCAACCTCAGGTTTGAGCGTATCAAAGGATCAGTCTCTAGAGAGAAAAAAAAATAAAAAAGTGTATCAGAGGTAGGGAGAAACTAACAAAAAATACGCCCTCCCCAATTAGAATCATAGGATTTACTGTACACACAAATTAAATTATGCTGGGTGACAGGTGATTTTCATCGTGAAAAGTATGTATACAATTTGATTGCAAACACTATATTGCTGCCTGTAATTTTGGCGAAGAGGCCTTTTCAATATAACGACCAATGTTCTGAACCACAGATTTGCAAGGTAAACATGTCCTAATATCGACTTTGCAAAGTAATTTTAATCTTAAAGTCGTAAATTGTGGATTAAATTTCTAAAACTGGCTTTGTGTGAATGGAAATCGTGTTTTTCTAATATTTGACTGGAAATTTACAAATATATGTAATTTTTACAGCTTTGGACTGTGCAGTATGTTACAAATAACCGATGATTGGTTATGAATGCGACAAACAATAGAGACATGTCTATGGTTTTTCTTCAATAATTTTTTCATCTTAAAGTAAATCTCTTTAGCTTAGTTTTCCCATTGGAAAGGATGGATAGGCGCACCGAAACGTAACATCCATTTATCAAAATTAATGTTTATAGTTCCTAAATTTACACGAAAGTTACTGACCTCGTTTTCTTCTCCGCTTCGTATTCGCCATTTTTTCGGTTGCAAAGAAAAATACGCCTTTGCAAAGGAATTTAGGCTGGACCCCTTGTAATGCGAAAATATTGTACATTTGTATGTCTACTATATAATGCATTTGTATCAGGTCTACTGTATAATTATGTGTTAACGTTTACCCCGGCCTGTATCAGTTACTTAAACTTACCTTGTACAAGTCTCTCTCTCTCAGTAATATAAGAGATACATATATATTTCCATTTCTATTTGTTTTCTCTGTGATAACTCCTTGAAAGCTAGGAGAGTTGATTTCTTGATCATTCTAACGGAATGCAAATTTTGCCAAGCGAAAGGTCAGTAGCTAAGAGGGCATGATATGCATGTAATTCTCGTGCGGCTGTCTTTGTGTCTGACTCTAACTGTCTAAGGAGGCCTAATATGCATGTAATTCTCGTGCGGCTGTCTTTGTGTTTGACGTCATTGGGCGGGGACTATTGAAATTGACATGTGAGACCTCGTGTAATTTAAATCTATTAGTCTACTTTTTTAAAATCTAAATTAACAATTTTATTTAAGGAATAACTGTCTAATTTTTTGGATTCATGATGTGATCAATCGAGTGGCTTGCGTGATAATTTGCGTAAACGCCGAAGGCGTTTATGCATAAAATTATCACGCAAGCCAATCGATTGATCATCGTCATGAATCCAAAAAATCTGACTGTTATTCCTTATATTTACATGTTCCTGATTCTGCAAATTCCCGTGCTAATAGCCCCGCTTCTGTCTCTATTTGTCCCGCCCCTCACGTGATTTTTTTTTAACCGCGCCTATCGATGAACCAGTAGATTTATGTAGAAATAAAGTATTTTTACAATTTGTAATTTTATCTCGGACAAAGACATTGGAAATATAAATATTTCAAAATGAAATGGAAATATAAGGAATCGCTGTCTAGTTAGTAGAGTATGCCAGGGACATCAGCGATAGTTGGAAACGTGGGATAATTTATGCATAACGGGCTTCGCCCACGTTTCCAACTATCGTTGATGCCCTGGCATACTCTACTAACTAGACAGTGATTCCTTATATATATATATATATATATATATATATATATATATATATATATATATATATATATATATATATATATATATATATATATCAGACTAGTATTAAACATTAATTGATACGTGATGTCTGAGAAAAAAATATTAGAAAATAAACGAATCTATAAATCATTTCTAGGTATACTTTTCTGAATAGTCTTTTTTGTTAGATCCAGTCTATACAAATATTTATTGGCACAAACACAATTACAATAATTGGCAAAGGCCCAATGAACATCATTAGATAATATTTACATAATTTATGTAGTATTAAGTAATTGACTTCTATGTTCAAAACAGTCTCTAATAAAATTCACAGTAACTTTTAAGATTTTATGTATATCACTGTTTAATTTTCACATGTATCTTTCATTGTAAAGATTTATATTTTTCTTTGTTTTATTATAAATATTCCTAAGGTATGTGTTTCTTAGCTTAGAATAAGATTTACAGTGAAAAAGAAAATGAATTTCATCCTCAATCACATCAGTATTGCAAGCATTACAACATCTTTCATTTATTGATGTGGAACTATATCTAACACTTTCTATTGCAAGTTTATGTGTACTTAGCCTAATTCTACTAAGAGAGGATCTCTCAGATCTTTTTCTGAGTAAATCAAGATAATGACTGAAAAATTATTAGAAAATAAAGAATCGATAAACCATTTCTAGGTACTTTTCTGAACAGTCTTTTTTTGTTTGATTCAATCAATTTTCGAGTTAGGCGGTAACCTACATGTATAAGCTTTTTTTAAAAGTATATTTGTATCAAGGTTAGATCCACCCCTGTATAGCCAAACATTTTCTGGGAAATTAAAGCGAAAGTTAGTTCATTAAAAACTTTACTTAATAGAGCAAGTAAGACCCTATCAACTTTTTTTTTTATTTTCGGAGAGCTACACTTCTGCATCCAATTAAAGTGGAACACTTTGGCAGAACAAAACTTAGAAGTAAGTAAAGAACTTTGTAAATTAGGTAGTTATGACACAAGCACATGTTTGTCCTTTAGTGGAACTCATCAATATAAAAAACGTTCGCAAAATTTTGTCACGTACGTACTGTTGAAGAGTTTCTTCTTTTTCATGGGCTCGTTTTTTAGGTTTTATGTTCAACATGCCCGTAACAAGAAGCCTGCTGAAAAACATAATTTTTGTCATAGACTGGGGATAGAAGTTAGTTAGATATAATATCTTCCTGGACCTCGATATTAGCTTTGTTGATTAACGATAAGAATAGTTGGGATGGTTAATAATATTATTCTACTACTTACTACAACATAAAACACCTTTTTACTGTCTTGGGTAATTTTTTTTCATATTTCTTTATTTACCTTTGAATTGGCATACATGTATATACATGTATTTGAATTGAATTTGTAACTTAAACTGTTAAACACGGCTTATCTATTCAACATTGATAAAAATATATTATACAATATACGCTGATACTATAGTAAAAAGAGGAAGGCAATATGTAGAGGTGGCTTTGTATTAGGGCCATAACAATTTTGTTTGCGTTACTTGATACAGGTGAACATGCATAGAGAATGTTAAGTTTGGCAAGATGCACTTCATTATTCTATACTACAAAGACATTAATTTTGTGTGAAAACCAAACTAGAGCAAGAAAAGAAAATGTTTTCATGTAAAAATGTTTGTTTGCTTAAGCTTAGCTTCTAAACTTCGTTTGATAAACGAGAAATAAGATTTCGGTCACCTAACAGCACAGTTTAAAGAGCAAAAAATGAACATGATCCGTTCTCGTCTTCGCCTGTCGGTAACTCTTTCTTTGAAAGAGTGCATGTAAAATCTACTAATACGAAAGTAAGATAGGTAAGTTTTAAAATTTCTAACTCTGCAATGAAAAAAGAGGTAAAGATAACGAACAGCGATCGATCTCAAAAAATCTACAAACAACAAAAATCTGTGAACAGGGCATAAAAGTTAAACATCAGAATACACCGGAATTTGGTAGTCTTACAGACTGAAACAGTTTCACGTACAGAAATTAAAAATGGGTTTATTACATTGAGACGAATTAATCAAATCAATGATTTATCTCAGTTACATAAGCTTCATAAACATTTAAAAGTTTTTCTTATATACTTAATGTTGAAGATCAGGTTTCAATTAAAGTATAGTATCCTATGGAATATTGTTTATAATTTGCTCTTTTCCAAGTTGTAATTTTTTTTTAAAGTAGGTCGTCTATCAATAACAAGAGGCGCAAGGGCCTTAACGGTATAATGTTAAGTTAATACAACACTGTGAAGGAACAAAACTAAACTTATAGATGGAATTATGTCGCTCAAAAGCAAGAGAAATAGGATGATCAGGGTTCAACAAAATAGTTAATCAAAGTACTCAGTAACAAATTATAAAGAAGATCGATTACTTTACTTGCCCATACACTGTACTTGCAAGTGCTAGTACACTGCCATTATTAATAGTTCTGCAAAGCACTAAAACACTTCACGCTGTGGTCCAAAATTTCACAAATTTGGTAAAAACACCATTGCTCATTACACTTCAATTGTAATCTGCCCCTTGATGCCTAGGAGCAAAGAAGAAGATTTTCAGTGAATTAATGCATTTTCACTGTACAATCAATAGATTAGAACCCTTACATCAGAATCACTGGCCCAGGGGCCATGAATTTCAAAATTTTGGAAGAAATACCCGTACCCTTGCTCATCATTACCATACACTAAATCTGCTGCTTAATACTTAGAAACAGAGAAGAAAATCTATGCATTTTTACTATATGATCAATAGAGCCAGAATCTCTGACCCACGGGCTATGAATTTCAAAATTTCTGAAGAAGCACCCTTGTTCATCATAAACATGAACTAAGTTTGTATGATTAATACCCAGGAGTAGATAACATTTTTACAGAAGTTATGCATTTTCACTATATGATCAATAAAGCCCCATCTGAAAACCGGTACTCCGACCCAAAGACTATGATTTTCACAAATTTGGAAGAATCACTCTTCTTCATCATAACCAGGCACATAGTTCGATAAATATCCAGGAGCTGAGAAGATTTATAAAGAATTTATGCCTTTCCACTAAATTAGCATTAGAGCCCCGCCCTAACACCAGAACGCCTTATCCAGGTGGCATGAATTTCACAAGAGAGCGGAGAAGACTCAAGATTTTCAAAGAAATGATGATTTTCTGTATAAAATCAATCAGTCCCGCCCTAACACCAGAACTCCTGACCCAGGACCCTATGACATTCTCAATTTTGAAAGAGGCACCTTTGCTAATCATAACCACGCACTTGGGCTGTATGTTAAATATACAAGAGGAGATAAGAAGGTTTTTTTCAAAAAAAGAATTTATGCATTTTTACTGTATGATCAATAGACCTATCTCCAGAAACCCTGACCTTGGGCCATAAAATTCATATTTTGGCAGTGAGCTCAATTCTTATTACAATCTTGCCAAAAATTTGACTGCTTGATGTTCAGGAGTAAAGAAGAAGATTTTTAAAGATATCGCTGTAATTTTGATGGATTTAGCCCATCCCTCAGGCCCCAGGAGAGTAAGGACCATAAACTTTACGATTTTGTTCCTCTTCAACCATAACTGCATGCTATATGCTAAATTGGTTGAATTTGGTTCAGTAAGCTAAAAATGTTCAAAAGTTTACACCAACGAACTACGACGACGAACGAAAACAGATAACAATACATTGTAGGCCACCTGAATGACACAGGTTACTTAAATATATAATTGGTTATCGGACGGTTTTATTATGAGGTAGCCGAAATAGCAATACTAAGTACAGGGTGTCCCAAAATATATGATACCATTTGAAATACCTGCCAGAAACACATCCCTTAGCCAATTTCTTTGATATATGGCTCAAAAAATATTTGAATAAGTACAATTTTTTAACAAGAAAATATTCAACAAAAAAATCTCACACTTATGAAATTGCAACGCATCAAATTTACATCAAACTTTTGCAAAAAACTGCCATTTTAATCAAAATGGATTACCAAAAGAGCTAGCTATCCTCATTTTGACACTGTAATTATCAATCCTAGTCTTAGATTATTACTGCTAAACCCAAACCAGAATCCTTAACATATATAAAAGGTTTACCACTGATGAAAATCCAGAAGTTACTACCGAGACAGGCACTGTTGTCTCAAGTTAAGGAATTTTGTGCAATGTCTAGACATCATCATTACACAGATAGAACGCCATTTAGAGGGCATCATTTAAAAACCATAGCATTTTTCAAAATGAACTCATTTTGTTGTTTTCTTTTTAATGACTGTCAAATTATGTGAATAAAATTGGACAGTATATGCAATGTTTATAATGCATTTGTTGTAATTCAACATGCATTACATTAGGTTTTACAGAATCTTGAAATGGTATCATATATTCTGGGACACCCTGTATATATATACGTATCAGAGAAATTAAAGTGAAATTCAGGTTTTTAAACAGCAACGTGTTTGAGTATGCGTGTGTGTGCGTTATTAGCGGGGATGGGGGAAGGGGCTGATATACATTTTTTAACGACACCAGTAGATCAGAAGTGTATTAATTTTTCCAAATTGCTTTCGTATGTATTGTTTTCAATTTCCTAACTCAACATGGTACAGAATCCAGAGAACAACAATTGATTTCTTTCGACTCGAAACACAAGCCTAGGTCCTTTTGATACAAAGTTCTTGGACAGATGTAAGTGGAGTCTGGTTGTGATAGAAAACCCCAAAAACTGTATAAAAAAAGAAAAGCACTTAACTTGAAATATCACTTTCAGTTTAGAAATTTCTTTACACTCTATACTTAAACATTACCAAAAGTATATTTAATACTGCTGCTGTGTTATATTACTTGAAAAAGCACTTAAAAATTCCGTAAATTTTACTAGTCATTGCAAGTTTGATTTCGAGAGTAAATATTATATAGAAATGCAATTAATGTCTAAAACAATTTCCTCAGGAAAAAAGATAGAATTAATTTTTTTGACACAATTCAAGTGTTTTAAAGTAACAAGTGTGCAAAATGTATCTATTTTAATTTTTTCTGTAACATTTAATTTAACAATGATACATGAGTCATTATTTTTATATGTTATATTTTTATTAATATATGATTTTTTGTCAAAAAAGGGGAAAAATAGATTTGAAATTCCAAATATTTATATAATCGTGTATAAATTTGAAATAATACATGTAATATAGAAATAAAGTTTGAAGAATTAAAGATAAAAATGAAAATTCAAGAAACAAAATATGCTTTAAAAAGAAGGGATCTAGTAAATAATGAAGTGGTGAGAGTAAATGTTTCCCTGTGGTAAGGGATACGTTTGAGACACATACACCATGTAGCTTCCTCAATTACAGAACTAGGTATTCGAATATATATTTATAAAAGTTTACTATTGGTAATAAACATTTATTACATTTTCAAAAGTGAAATACTGTGATTTATCCCATGTTTACCCCTTTATCCCGTGGATATGACTCATTGGATAAATTTTTAATAATCCACAGTCAAGTGCAGTTGTGACGTCACAATGGTTTTTGCGTTAGCGTATTGAAGTAAAATAAAGTGGAGTCCTACATGTATATAAAACAGTGTAAAACATTGTTTGTGAAGTATTAAACAAGGGATAAAAAGAATCTCCCATGATTTGTAGTTGGATATGACTTTTATCCAACTCGTTGTGTGTTTTTATCCCCTCGCCAAGGCTCGGGGATAAAAAACACACAACTCGTTGGATAAAAATCATATCCAACTACAAATCATGGGAGATCCTATATTTATTTATTGAATAAAAGTGATATTCTCACACAGTGTGAAAGGAAATCAATGTAGGTAAAAAAAAATAATATTTGGTCTGTCGTAAGATAGAGATAGTAACTAAACCGTCTTGATAGAGACTAAAATCGCCAAAGTTTCTCCAAATATGTTGTTAAAAATCCGTTTTTCAATCTCGCAATTGCTTATAGCTATCATATGACGTCTCAACCGCTCAACTATGACGTCACAGCCTATGACACCCTGTTACGAAAAGACAGAGTCAAAGGGAAAATCAAAGAAATTGTAATAAACAGAAAATTCAATGTTTTGTAGATGAATATGGAATTTATTTCACTCGTGAGACAGGATTATTTTTTATATTTTCACTCGTGCTTCGCACTCGTGAAAATATAAAATAAATATCATGTCCCACTCGTGAAATAAATTCCATATTCATCTACAAAACATTGAATATCCTCTATTTATTGATCATAGAAAATGATAAACTCTCTAGATCTGAAAGCGAACAATATATGACATATACAATGTATAATACATTTATTTGTTGCGTAATATGTACTTGTATTTCCTTGACTACATGTATGTTCATATTGTTTGAGTCAATGTTACATGAAAAAAATTCAGATAGCTTAAAATGTAAATACGAAACATAATACATGCTCAACTAAATTAAACATTTTAGGAATGACTCTAATTCTTGGCCAAATTATTCGAGTATAACCTGGTTTGGGTCAGTTTACGCTGTTTTATAATCCGCGAATTAGAGTCATCCCTTATAATTTAATTTTAAAATCATAAATAAGTATGGGTGTAAAATTTCGTTGCTTTTTATTAGTTCAAATTTGCCGCTCAATAATACAACCATAGTAACGGAAGTAACGGAAGTGATGGGAAGCGAGGGGAGGTAAAAACTGATACATAGGCCTAGCAGCTTGTTTACATGTGGAAAGATTATTGTTTTATTACAATAGATTATTGGAAAGATTATTGTTATATTATTATTATTGTTTGAAGTTAAAGGTACATTTATTAAATCTGGAATTTCCCATGAATCCCGAGGACTGGAACTGAGAGGATTGTATGGATACAGATGAATCAGCTGGTTGTCAGGGGGGTGTGTCCCCATACCAAACCAGGTTATACAGAAATAATTTGGGTTCCTTTTTGGATATTAACCAATCAGAGGCTAGAATACAAACAAAATTAAATTATATACATTTAAGCCTGCAAAATTGACATGGTTTGTCGGTTCAGTTGTACTCATATAATAAAAAATCAAAGCATATCTTACTGAAAAAATCTGATGTACGCTTTACAGAAAATAATTCAAAGGATATTGATATTGAAATTGATAAAATAAAAGGCCGTATATGCTTTTTGGTTACCTAAGTATCATGGAATCTGAAGTCTGGAGACACATTTCATAATTTGATAAAGATCTAATCGAAATGGTCCCCGATTATAGATAATCGATTATGATTTTGATAATTGATCACTCAAAATATTAATAAAAAGCAAATTATTCCTTTGATTTTTCATTCATTCTTCTTTGAAATTAACTACATGTAAATTCTAAATAATAATTCACAAATGAATCCAAAGATACAAAATATATCAAAAATGTATTCTAGAAATCACACCAGAATTCTTAATCAATTTTTTCATTCAAAAATGAACAAATTTAATATTTGAAATCGATCGATTATTAATCGATATAGTGCATCCGATTATTCCGATAATCGATTATGAAAAAAAAATTCCGATTTCCCATCACTAGGCCTAACAGCTTACTTCTACATGTACAATGTGCTTGGGAGTAAAATAAAAAAAGACTTTCTGAATTACCAATTAAGCTTAGCCTGAAACTCGGACTGGAACCATAGAAAAAGTATTTTAACAATCCTGATAAAGGGCTAACTTCTATTATAACCTGCAAACAGTTTGCCTTTTCTATTTCCGAGAGGAAAGATTTATGAATTTCTGTAGCTGGCAAAACCCCCAGGGACCTTAGTTGGCATATGACTAGCTATGCCCAACCCTAGGGCCTGAACTGGTGACATGAATGTAGCAATCTCGGTAGAGGGCTAATTCAACTACTTAGATTTCCGAGAGTAAATACATTTTTGAAAATTGTATGAATTTTCATACTCCCCCCCCCCACCGGGGGGGGGGGGATCATGACATTCAGAATTTTTTATTCCCCTTCATCCCACAGGCACTTGTTTTTGTTATAAAAGTTTCCTCCTTAGAATAATACTATGTGGGGGTAAACTTATATTAAAGAAGCAAATGCCTGCACTTTATCCATAATGCTACATGTACATGTACTAAGTATTAAATTAGATACGGAGCTGAAAATGTTTATCAAAGGATAGAAATAGCATACATAATTTTCAATAATAATTGAAACCATATCAAACTCTATATAAACTCGTTTACTTACCGCTTTCAGGGGCGTAGCTTGACTTAAAATTCTAGTGAGGCAAAACCATACATGTAGCAGCAAGAGATCTGGGGCCGCCTTAAGCCCCCAGCAGGTTCCGGATGTTGTCATGGGAGGGGGGCACTCCGACAGAAAATGGAGTTGGGGGTTTTAAAATGCAATGAAATTTCATTTGCTGTACTGGTTTCTTTTTTTAAGACTTCAGCATGATACTACATATTGTAAAAGAATGTAAAAGAGTTAATAAATATGTTTATTAAAACTTTTGAAACATTTAAAGGTGAAAGCGCATCTTATTAAACTTTGCTTTTATTTCTTTAAAACTTCAATTCAGCATTATAGAACTGCTTAAAATGTTAAAAGAAATACTATTAATTTTACGTATTATCTGCAATGTATTGTTGATTATGGAAAGGGTGGTGGTGGTGAAAAATCTAGTGAGGCAGTTGCCTCATTGCCACAATGGAAGCTACGCCCCTGGCTTTCCATAAGCAAGGTCTACACTAGGATTTCTTAAGTTCTGAAAATAATTCTCATCAGCACTGAAAGTCAACGAATGCAACATCGCGTATTGCTTGCTGAAAATCTGCTGAATATAGTTTTCATGCTGCTTCACCTATAATTATAAAATATTGTACTCATGTTCGATGGGGGAAAGTGCAAATTCCTAATCTGCTATTTAACTTACAAAATATCAAGAACAACACTTAGGTGAATAACATAATGAGAAGCCTTTGTGCACATTAATTACAATTTCTATGTCAGTGCATAAAAATTGTTCATTAATTTTAAACACTTTAAAACACTTTTAAAAAGTACAAGCTTGCAAAAATCAGAATCTTACAAACAAATTATTAACTAGTTAACTTTAGAAACCGATCTTGAAACTTAACTGTGAAAAATTCCAATTTAATGCCTACTTTTAACCTTGCCAAGAATCACTGAAGTTCACGGGAAAATATACTTCCGAAGTGTTGACAAAAAGTACATGCGTTTGTAACAACTGACCAACAGGTTTGTCACAAAAGCATCGGGTCTAGGCCCTCTTAAACTTACAACACCTTCAAACTTAAAGTACAAATCTAGGTTGATTTTAAAAACTATTGATTCAGACCAGGGATGTGGTTATTAAAAAAAGTAATTGTAATTGATCGTAATTAATTATATTTTTTGAAGTAATTGGAAATATTTGTAATTGAACATTTTTTCAATTACATGTACTTGTAATTTAATTAATTACACTGAAAAAATACCATGTAATTTCAATTACTTTTTCAATTACATTCAATTACTTTATATAATACACATTCATGATACATGTATATTGTCACCACTACCTCCCCATTTTATTGTCTTTTATTTTATTGTAAACATGTCCTCAATCCTTCAATTATACAAAATCTTAAGTTAATGTTTACAAGCAAATAAATGACTGGCTTGATAATAATAATCTAGTTTCTTTCTAATCATTATGTAAAATTTGAATTTTTTTATTTTATGTTTATCAAAATTTTGTACCATCCTTCTTAGTTCAGCTTTTCAGGTATGAAACACACTTTCATTATTTTTCAATCTTTTGTTGTTGGTCAATGATAAAGAAAAAGATTGTGTGTGTCATTAATCAAGTTCTCTCTTGTTGGAAAGAGATAATTCCCCTCCAAATCACAGCTGTAAATTGCAATCAAAACAAATCAACTCCTCTAAAGAGGTATTCATTCCATGATTTAGAAGACAAAGCCAATGGAGATAATTATTTCAATTAAAAATGCCCCGCTAGCTTTAGAAAAGAAAATTTTCCAATTTGATAATTATTTTAACATCTAAACAGATTTTAAATGAATAAATTTTGTATCTGAAAAGGTTATGTTCTATACAAGTATTATTTATGAAGTAAAAATGTTCACCATAAATAGCAATATACGATGTTCAGGTTACTTTCAAAGGAAATATCTAGAGGGTTACAGTTGCGACTCATTTTACTCTATTAAAATACCCACTTTCAATCAAATATCACAAGCCATGCAATTTATGTACATGTAGGTTTTGTGTGGAGGAAAGTGCATCAAACTGATCTCAGATAGTTCTTTAACGTTTTGTAAATAAAAACTTTAAATTAAACCACAAAGATACACAATGCCTATATAGCATATTATTTCTTGTATTGTCTGTGCAGAGGCTGAGCTTGTATACAAATGAATGATGTTCTGTATATTCATTGACAAGGATTATGAAAAAATTTAAAAAATGTAATTTGTAATTTAATAAATTACTTTTGCAAAGTAATCGTAATTTAATTAATTACACGTCTTAGAAAGCCCGTAATTTTCAAATTGTTATCTAATTGAAGAAAAAGTCAAAGTAATTGTGATTTACTTAATTACTTTTTAAAGTAATTGACCCCCATCCCTGATTCAGACACAGCTTTAGAAGTGAGTTTAGAAGTGAGTTTTCCACGATTTGATGATTTTTATTTTTTCAGATTTTGGAAACATCAGAATTAGGAAATGGATACCTCTGCCGAAGACGAAAAGATTCGCCAAGAAATTGACAAAGAATTTAAATCATATTCGTCTTTCATTCTAGACAACGACTGTTTATCCAAAGAAAGAGTTAAAAGCTTATTACGTAAGCTCTAAGATGATTATCATAGTGGTTTTGAAAGCGACGAGGAAAATGTACGTATTCTGAATTTCATTTCGTATTTAAGATGGAGAAATTGTGAGAAACAGGATGCCATAGAATTTGCCGAAAAAGCCAAGCAATATAAAACAGATAGCCTTGTGATTCTCAACAATGCTATTTTCTTTCATTTGGAAACTGATGAGATATCTGAATGTAAAGCACTAATACAAAATGCCAAAGAGATAAGACAAAAGGAAAAGGAATACGAAAATCGGAAAGCATCATCTTTAGCTGAAATAGCTTACTGTTATTCCAGGTTAGGTCCAGCATTTCACGAAAAGGCTTCTATTCTGTTTTGGACGGCTATAGGGATTGCAAACAATAAGCACTACCTCTGGGAATTTGGATTAGCTATGACACTTCGAAGACAAGCTCATATATATACCATGAGAAATCCAAGTGATTTCAATCCAGAAAGTAAAAATCAGGTGGCAATTTACATTTTAGAAAACATAATTAAAAATTGCACTGATAGACAGGTTGCTGCAAGAGCATGGGTTGAATTAGGGATCATAATGGAAAGTAAAAAAACAGACCCCGGACTTCAGTTGGAATGTGCAGGTTTTTCCACTACAGAGTGCTTTCGAAATGCAAAGATTCTTAGCCCAAGCGCGTATTTTGTTTTGCAGCGATACGGACAGCATTTACGTTACATTGGTAAATATGGAGAATCCAAAAAAATCTTCGAGGAATCAATAGCGATACAAGAAACGCCATTTGCACATCATCATTTAGCTCTGACTCTACGAAAAATGGTCCTAAATGACATTTCAAACTACTCAAACGTTTCATCGTTTCAACCGAAGCAATCCAAAACAAATAAAAACTGTTCTCCACCTCAGTATAACGAAAAAGAGAACCATAGAAGATTAAAGGTATCAGTATCTTCACCAAGAGAAGTTAACTTTTACCCACACAATTCTCACCTAATTGAAGCAGTTAATCATTTAAAGAGAGCGCTTGAATTAGATGAGGAATTTGACCGAGCTCGGCATGATCTAGGACTTACATATCGCTACTTGCAACTGCACAAGGAAGCCATCGAATGCTTTTCAAGAATTACATCCAAACGATGGGGGAGATCATCTGAATACTTAGCACTTATCATCGATGCCTATGAACAACAAGGTATCTGTACATTGGAAAGGGCGGACACAGAAACAGATATTAATAAGGAGAAAGTAGAAAATATGAAGAAAAACGGGCAAAGATTATTGTGGAAATCCCTCGAGGTGGCTTCCTTAGTTATTAGCAGGATCCCCGCATTCAAGGAAACGATAATATCTTTTCCAACTCTAAAGGAACTGTTATCAAAAGATGGAAAATTAGCAAATAGTTCATCAAAGGACTTAGCAAGACTATACGAATTAGTACATGAACACCATGAATCAATTGATCTTTACAAAAAACTAATAGAAATTGATAACTCTGATTTTGACGCAATACGTAAAAGTTGTTCAGAACTATGTTCTATTGAACGATTTTGATAATGCAATTCACACATTGTCCTTGCTACAATGTACGAAACAGTCCAATGCGATCGACAGAAATCTGTATCTTAACACTTATCTACAAGGCGCTAAACACTGTATTACAAACAAAGACAAAGAAGGGGCAAAATTACGATTTATGCAAGCATACAATGTAGCGTCGTTTGAGCAAGTTTGTGAGTGTTCGTCTGAGTGTTCATGCTGTGAAGTTCTGGTTCTATGTGCTGAACATATGGATGATCAATCTGGCGATTGCAAATTATCGACTCTTATAGTGTCTCATATTTCGTCTCTTTTAGACGTCAAGGTAATTTTTAATAATAGAGATTGTGTGTTTGGACATTCTCACATGAGCTATATGGAAGACATTATGAAAAGTGCAAAATATATTATGCCTGTTGTTCAGAAAAAGAAGGTTATTGACCAACTCTGTCTTGGAGAAATTATTTATGCAGAACTTCAAAATTATCGTAAGAAAATTATAGCTGTTACTTTAGGAAATGCAGCCTCTGCTTTCAACCACATTCTAAATTTAAATGGAGAAACTTGTGCTAATTTCGATCTTTCCATGCTGAAAGAAGATGACTTTGTATCTGATATGATTACGGAAATATCAAAGATAACTCAACTGTAAAATCTTGACTATCTTCTTCTTAATTTTGTATTTACTTCCACCCGGTGAATTCAAAATTTTCAAGAAGCTTGACCCTTAACAACTTCCACATCCAAGATCTTCATCATGGTGCAATAAACATGGATATCCCAATTGACCTCCTTAAAAAACTTCGGCATCCGAGATCTTAAACCTGGATATAGCAACTAACATCATTTTTAAATTTTTACATGCGGTATGAAAGTATTTGACAGCGAGACCTAATAGTGATCTAAATTTAGTTAATTGTTCATTGAATTTAAAAATCACTCTGATTATGCACAAAAGTACTCTTAGGCTGATATGAAAGGGATGCTGGCGTTCCTCATTGACAACACTTATTTTTTATTTTTTCATCTTTATTGCAATAATCTTTTAACAAAAAAGTAGAGGTAATGCCTCCTCAGGGGCCTTCACAAATATATCATCACCTGGGCTGACAGGAGTTCCCTGGATCAGATAGAAAAAATTTGATATTTCTAAATGTACATATATTTTGAGAATTTTACATCATATCAAAATAAATAATTATGTATTAAAATGCACTTCAATGAGATAAAACAATAGAAAAGATATACCACTACTTGTATAGATATTAACACATTTTTTAAAGAATATTCTCGTAAATAAGATTTTGTAAAAAATATTCTCATAAATATTTAGCGTTATATATAAGAAAAGAAAACTATAGCAATTTCATAAGAGATAATCGTAGGGGGGACCAAGCCACAACGCATAGAGTCCACAATTTCCCCCTACGATTGTATATTCCAAAGGCCAGGCCACCTTTGGATAAATAGATATCACAATTTTTCAGACAACTCTGTGATGATTTTGAAATCACATGCAATACTTTTTGCTTATTTTGTTATGAAATAAAACTGAGTAAATGCATTTTTTAAGAAACACATTAAACTCTCATTAGTAACGCTCTCATTTAAAAGTCTGCATTTCATTTTATATTTATAATTTTTAGGCAATGAAAGACAATATATTGTTCAAAATAAAGGTACTTTTGTTACAATATGTTGGAAAACCAATGACAATAACTTTCCATGACACATCTATATTTAAAAGCAATGATATTTTACTCCAAATAGTTTTACTACACGGCACTCAAAAATAAGATGCTTTATGTCTTCTTCTGCATCACAAATCGAAAGTTTTTATCTATTTTTTTCCCCCATTTACTTAGATACTTGTTACAAGTCAGTAAAATATGCATCAATTTGAAGTTAAACTCTGACACATTCTTATCAAATATTTCTTTGACTTTTTCCTGGTAAATATTTTCCCATAAGTGGAAGTCGTCAATACAGAATAGCTCAGACCAAAATCTTTCAATTAAAGGTTTTTTTTTATGTTTTGGGTAACAATATATTGTAGAAGAATTTAGATTTTTTACCCTCAATTTGTTCAAATATCCTTCAAAGTTGAAGCAGAGCTGTGAATAACTTGCGTTTGCTTTATTCTGTGGGTTTATTTTTGGAATATGTTTCTTAAGAGCACTCTTTACAATCACGTACTCACAAAGGTAGTTTTGTGAACATATTAAATTTTCTTTAATTTCATTTATTGTTTTAAACCCGTGTTCATTAAAAAAGATCATTTATATATTTATAACCACTTTTGATTCAGTTTGGAAGAAAAAGCAGTTTTTCTTTATACGTTATGTTTTTGTTAAAACATATATTCTGTATCTGGAATTTTTCTTGATTATTTTGTTTACATTCATTAAATGCACATATTACCTCTTTATAAAATTGTGGGAGATATTTGATATTGAGATCTTGCATTCTAGATCTGGTGATATTTGTTTTCAACAAATATGGGATATCTAAATTACATCTTCCTGAACAAGCACTTAATAATTGATTTGAATCCTTATTTTGCTGAGAAAAAGTTTTGCAACCCATGATGCTTTTAAAGCTTTGACTTCAGTTTCAAAGTCAGTTATACCTATTCCTCCTTCTGATACTTTTCTGATAAGCGTTTTAAGTTTAATTCTTTCTTTTTCCCCCAAAGAAACGAGAAAATGATTTTATTTTCCTTCTTTGTAATTTCTTGATCTGGATTTTCAAGTATAGTTGCCACATAGAAAAGTTTAGAAACAACAAGGGAGTTGATTATCTGACATTTTCCGAAAATCGTCAATTTTCTATTTCTCCAAGAGTCTAAGATTTTTTCAAACTATTTCAGTTTACATAGCCAGTTTCTTTCATTGCACTCTGTTTTTTTTTTTTTTTTTTTTGGGGGGGGGGGGGGGTTGCCCTATATGAATTCCAAGACATTTTACAGTATTTGGATTTATCTTAACATTTTCTATAAATGCTTTATCTTTAAATATGTTCTTAAGCTCTCCTAGTAATATACATTCCGTTTTTGATAAATGAAGTTTTGTTCCTGATACATTTCCAAATCTTTCTATAATTTTAATGGCATTTTTCAAAGAGTTTTTATCTTTTAAGGGAAAAGTACCATCATCTGCATGTTGTATGCATTTTATTTCGTTTTCCATCTTTTCATGCTTAAAACCACTAGCTAGAATTGAACTATTTATGTTTTCATTTAAAACTTCCATTGCAAATAAAAATAATAGAGCTGAAACAGGACATCCTTGTCGTATTCCTCTTTGCATTTTCTCGAAATCCAGCCGTTTTTTTTTTTTTTATAGAGAATTGCGGATTTGTATATAAAAGTTTTATCCATTTGATAAAATTTCCCCAAAATTAAATTTTTCCAATGTTTTAAATTAAAAAAAAATCCAATCGATTGAGTCAAATGCTTTTTTTGAAAATCAGCAAATAAATGAAATATATGGAGATAACGAACAGTATTCAAGCTCAAAAGTCCATTAATCAATACAAAATAGGAGCAGAGCAAACACGGACCTCCAAACATCAGAGGTGGGATCAGGTGCCATGGAGGAGTGAGCATCCCCTGCCGACCAGTCACACCCGCCGTGTTCTCCTTGTCATGATCGGGAAATAACGGAAAAATCCGTCGACAATTCAGTGTGTAAATAATGGCCTAACAATTAGTATGAAAAACGTCAGTCAGCATTTGACTCAATGATAAATTGTATTTGCTGACAAGGTCATTGTATCGACCATAGAACTTACGAAATGATGACTTTAAACGAGACAGCTGATATTCTTGTTTCATCAACTTATTTGTCAATAATTTACCTCGTTTTAGAAATTGTACATACGTAGAGCATGCTCTTGCGTATCGAATCAACTGAGAGATATATACCTCGTGTGCAGGTGATTAAGGTATATTGCTGCATAAGTAAGGGAAGTTGACGATTAAAAAGTTAAAGTCATCACGTTTATCATAAAGCTTGGTTGTTAGATTACCATTAACGTCTTTTTCAAGTAAAATATCCAAATATGAAACAGATGTGTCAGACTCTGTGGTATCTTTTATCTCAAGTTCACAAGGATATATCGTATCGACATAAGAATGGAAATAGCCATTGTTAATTGACAATACGTCGTCGATATATCTAAATGTCGAGTTGAAGGCCACAGCAAGTGTTTTCTTCTTTTCACGTACAAGATTTTGGACAAATTCTGCTTCATATGAATACAAAAAAAGGTCTGCTAATAACGGGGCGCAATTGGTACCCATAGTAATTCCAATAGATTGTTGGAAGACCTGGTCTCCAAAAACCACATAGATATTGTCAATCAGAAACTCAAGCATCTTTTTAATGTCAACTTCAGAGTACTTGTGTGAACAATCAGAATGTTTTTTAACAAAATAATTTTGCAAATGACCAATGACAAGGTAAGTATATTTACGAGTTCCATTTTTATTGAAAAAGCAACTGTCAATGATATCAAAAAGCCTGGACTTTAATTTATCGTGGGGAATGGTTGTGTACAAAGTTGAAAAGTCGTAAGTTTTTAAGCTGTCGATTTTGGTAAAATCTTGTGATTTCAAATTTTCCAAAAGTTCCTTGGAATTTTTAAGTATCCACATCTGATTTACACCACTTCTCGAATATCTTGTTGCACAGTACTCTTGAAGTTTCTCCTTCACCACTGTTAATATCTTAGTGAGGACTAAAGATAGAGGCTTGGTTGAACATTTACTGGAACCCGCTATGTATCTTTGTTTGTAAGGATTTTTATGAAGTTTCGGAATCCAGTATAAATATGGTAATTCGAATTCATTTTGGTTGTTTGGAATATTAAAAATATTCAAAACTGACATATGATTTTGAAGAATATCTTCCTTAGAAAGGGAACTATGAGTATAAGTTGGATTACCACTTGTAGAATTAAATCCAAGTTCCTCTAAAATACATTTAATATAATGAGCCTTACAAACAAAGACAATGTTTTTACCTGCTTTGTCAGCAAATAAAAGAATTCCATCCGTATTTGTGTTTTCACAGTATTCAAATATATCCAGATTAAGTCTAGCATTGTTACCAATGTAGCGTCCTTTAACTCCTTTTATATAACCTGATTGATTTCTACCTATTAAACTATCAGTCACTTTTTGTCGTCTTTTTGCAAATACAAATGCAATTATTTTGTAATCACAATTAGTGAGACTTATTGGTCGGTAATTTTCTAACTTATCTAGTTCACCTTTTTTATGTCTAAGAGAGAGAACTGAACATTTCTTTGTTGAAGTCAGCTCTTCATCGGTATATATTTCAGATATAACTTCAAGTAGAAAATAACGAATGTTTTTCCAGAATATTTTATAAAACTCGACAGGCAACCCATCGCAACCTGGTGATTTGTTATTTTTCATTCAAAGTACTGCCTCTGAAAATTCTTGCATTGTGGGGAAATTCTCACAATCTTTTTTATCTTTCTCCGATAACAAGGATAATATATTTGTTTGATCTAAATATGTTTCGATATTAGCAAATGGTACATCGTTTGAGGAGAATAAGTTTTCATAAAAATTGAGTAACTGGTTTAAAATATCAATTGATTTTGCAAAAGTCGTCCCTGCATTCTTAATTTTATTAATGACATTTTTGGACTGATGTTTATTTTCAAGTCTTAAAAAATAAGATGAATTTTTCGCTCCTTCGTCTATCCATTTAGCTCTTGATCTTATTTGCGCTCCTTTTCCTTTGTTTTCATATAGTTTATCGATTTCATTTTCTAATTCCTTTTTAAATATAATAGCAATATGATCACTCATCCTTGTATTTGAGACGGATGGTGGCCTACGTATATAAACATTTTCAGGTTTGTAACAAACATTTTTTGTTAAAAATACATACTCTATTCTGCTTTTTGGAGTGTTATTTCCATCACACCAAGTGAAACCATTTTTATCTGCTTTTAAAGTTTTCCACAAATCAACAAGTTCAAAATGAAAGTGTAAATTTTTCAAAACGTTTGAACTTTTATCGTTATCTTTTATAATAGAGCAATTAAAATCGCCTACTACAATTATGTTTTCGTCATTCACAGAATATTTAGAAATCCACATATATTTTTCTGAAAAAATCCACTCTACAATTTTCAGTATTCGGTGCATAAATATTTACAACTGTAATGATTCTACTATCATGTTCGATGTTTAACAATATCATTCTACCGTCTGTTGATTTGCGCTGATTTAGGAGTTTAAAGTGAAATTTATCATTTATCAAAATTGAAACACCTTTACTTTGTGACGATGTGGAAAAACAGTGAAAAGATGTACCATTCCACCTTGAGTTGTATATATACTCTCTTTCTACTACAAAATGAGTTTCTTGCAAAAATACGATATCACAATTATCATTTGACCAGTCATATAAAATTACTTTTTTTTAAATAATCATTCAAACCTCGGCATTTCAAAGAAAACAAGAGGCCCAAGGGCCTTAACGGTCACCTGAGTATAATACAACAATTTAGAAGTTAAATACACTGATAGACGAAGCTTTGTTGCCCTAAAGCAAGAGAAGTAGGAAGATCAGGATCAACAAAATAATTAGTCTAGTATTCAGTATCAACTCATAAATTAAGTTCTAATCTGCCCCCTCCCCCCACTTAACACTATCACCATGCAGACTATTAACAAACTGTTAGTGCTTCTGTACTATTTTTAAACCCATATTAAGACCTCTTTGAAGAACTTTTAATAAGATAAGTTATTTTTGTCTCATTCTTATTTATCTATTACTTATAGGTCTACCTGATTATTAAAACTAAGAAAATACTTTTTGAATTATATGATAAACATTCTTCCATAATTATCTTATTCTATTAACCTTTCGAATGCATTATTTACAGTGCTTAATTATCAAAGGTGAATGGAAAAGGGGAATAACTTCTCTCAGTAGAATACAAATTAATAGAGCCCTGCCCAGAACTAGAATGCTTAGACAAATGGTCCAGATGTTCAAAAATCTGGTAGAAATACGCTTACTTATATCTTTTAAACTTTTACTCAATTTTCTTCCAATATGCCCAGAAGCAGAGAAGAATTTCACAGGTACAATGCATTTTCACTAAAGATTCAACAAAGCCTTACCCCAACACCAGAACCCAAGACCAAGGGTCAAGAAATTTACAAATTTGGAAGAGTTACCCTCATCATCATAACTATGGACTTCAAAGAATTAACACTTTTCCACTATATTATCAAAAGCCCCCCCCCCCCCTCGTTATGCCAGAACCCCTGACCCTAGGACCACAAGATTTAAAAATTCTGTTCGAAGCTCCCATTTTTCATCATAGCTAAGCAATTTATTTATCAGCTCAACGCTAAGGAGCAGACAGGATTAATTAATGATTAATTAATAGAATTAATGCTTTTTCACTATATAATCAATAGAGCCCCCTCCCCTTCCTCAAGAACCCCCAAAACTGAGGCCATATATTTAAAAATTTTGGAAGAGGCATCCTTGCCTATCATAATCATGCACTTAGTTTGTTTAAATAATCTCCAGTAGCAGAGAAGAAGGTTTTCAAAGAATCAATGCATTTTCAATATATAATCAATAGAGCCTCACCCTAACACCAGAACCCCTGACCCTGGGGCCATGAAATTCACAATTTTTGAAAAGGCATCCCTATGCATCATAACCATGTCTTAGTTTGTTTAAAGAATACCCAGGAGCAGAGAAGAAGATTTTCAAAGAATTAATGCATTTTCACTATATAATCAATAGAGCCCGGCCCTAACATCAGAACCCCTGACCCAGGGGCCATGGCTTTCACAATTCTGGAAGAGTCCCACCTCCTCATCATAACTATGTACTTAGTTTATCACCTTAATGCCCAGGAGCAGAGGAGAAGATTTTCAAAGAATTAATGGATGTTCACTATATAGTCGATAGAGCCCCGCCCTAACACCAGAACCCCTGACCCTGGGGCCATGATATTCACAATTTTGGAAGAGATACTCTGGCTCATCATAACTATGTACTTAGTTTATTAAATATCCAGGAGCAGAGATTTTCAAAGAATTAATGCATTTTCATTATATAATCAATTAAGCCCTGCCCTGCCCTAACACCAGAACCCCTGACCCTGGGGCCATGAATTTCACAATTTTGGAAGAAGCTCTCTTGCTCATCATAACTATGTACTTAGTTACTTAATTTAATACCCAGGAGCAGAGAAGAAGATTTTCAAAGAATTAATGTATTTTCACTATATAATCAATAGAGCCCCGCCCTAACACCAGAACCCCTGACCCTGGGGCCATGTATTTCACAATTTTCGAAGAGGCACTCTTGCTCTTCATAACTATGTACTTAGTTACTTTATCTAATACCCAGGAGCAGAGAAGAAGATTTGTAAAAGAAATAATGCACTTTCACTATATGATCTATATAACCCCACCCTGGGGCCAGAACCCCTGACCCAGGGGCCATGAATTTCACAATTTTGGAAAAGGCTCTCTTGCTCATCATAACTACCCGGTATGTACTTAGTTACTTAATTTAATACCCAGGAGCAGAGAAGAAGATTTTCAAAGAATTAATGCATTTTCACTATATAATCAATAGAGCCCCGCCCTAACACCAGAACCCCTGACCCTGGGGCCATGAATTTCACAATTTTCGAAGAGGCACTCTTGCTCTTCATAACTATGTACTTAGTTACTTTATTTAATACCCAGGAGAAGAGAATAAGATTTTCAAGGAAATAATGCACTTTCACTATATGATCTATATAGCCCCACCCTGGGGCCAGAACCCCTGACCCTGGGGACATGAATTTCACAATTTTGGTAGAGGGCTCAATGCTTATTACAATGATGCCAACAGTTTGACTGCTTGATGTTCTGGAGTAAAGAAGAAGATTTTTAAAGATTGCATTATTTTTGGTGGTTTTAGCCCCACCCCTCAGGCCCCAGGGGGCAGGGACCATGAAATTCACAAATTTTGTTCCCCTTCACCCATAGTTGCTATATGCCAAATTTGGTTGAAATTGGTCTAGCGGTTTCAGAGAAGAAGCTAAAAATGTTCAAATGTTAACACACGACGCACGCCGACGGACGAGAACGGAAAGCAATAGGTCATCTGAGTGACTCAGGTAACCTAAAAAATTAACAGAAGCCATGAATCGTTATAAGTCTGACTGATATGGTTATTATCTTAACTCATAAAGCTTTCAATACCTTGTTGTCTGGTTTTTCTGGATCTTGGGAGAGAGCATGGTTTCGTTTTTCGTAATTTATCCGCAAGACGCTGAATTATCTTACCGAACTGTCCGGGCCAAGTATCTGGATCAGTGTGAGCTGTTTTCAAGAAATCCAAACCGGTACCCCAGTATAGATCGTAAACAGAAAACACTGTATCCGGTCTGGAGGATGTAAGCAGATCTTTCATATCTTTGAGTTGGTCGATCTTTGCGCACAAGATTTGCTCCAAGACCTCGTCAGCATCGTTTTTCCATTGTGGAGTACTGGTAACGGTATTGCCGAATAATTTGCGTTGTAAAGCTGACTTGGCATCACGAATCCTTTCAGCAGCAATAAGGTTTCCGGTGCAGAAGTTGATAGGCCTGCTCTGCGGATTTGAAATTTTTCCCAAACACCTTTAGATCACAAGGATAGAAATTTGATAAAACATTTTTTTCGCCTTGTATATTTACAACATTCTTTCGAATTTCAACAAATTTAGGACAAATTTGACAACATTTATTGAGTCTTCGAAGACCAGGTCTTCCAATAAACTGATGAAATTTCGATGGGAATTAATTGTGCTCCCTTATTAAAGCCAACTTGATGTTATGTTCCTATGAAGCAGAATTTATTTAAAAAAAAACTTCTACATTAGAAGAAAAAAAACACTTGCTGTGGCCTTCAACTCGATATTCAGATATATCGACGACGCTTTATCAATCAACAATAGTTACTTTCAATCACATGTCGACTCGATATATATCAGTGAAGTTGAAATAAAGACATCACAGAGTCTGCCACATCTGTATCATATTTAGATGCTTTACTGACTATAGACGATAAGGGCCAATATCAACTAAATTATTTGTCAAACGAGATGACTCCAGCCTTTCCATCGTCAACTTATTTCCTTATTTATGTAGTAATGATCCGCTATCAGCTGCATATGGTGTTTGCGTCTCCCAATTAATTCGATACTCAAGAGCATGCTTTGGAATCGAGGCAGGCTACTTACAGAAAAGTCGATGTTACAGGGATTTCAACAACCTCGTTTATAGTTAGTATTTCGTTAATTCTATGCTCGTTGGAATGACCTTGTTAACAAATATAACCTATCATTTGGTTGCACTTTGCCTAACGTGTTTTATACCAATTGTTAGGCCTTTGTTTTGTTCTAAATTTGACTACGGAATGTTTCATCTACATGATTAAAACAAAGGGCTCACGGCAGGTATGACCTGTCAACAGGGGATGCTTAATCCTCCTAGGAACCTTATCCTACCTCTGGATTTTCTGGGGGTCCGTGTTTTATGCCCTGTTAACAGATTTGTATTGTATGTACATTGTATTTTTTTTTTAGATATACATGAGAAGAAAACACTTGCTGTGTCGATATTCAGATATATCGACGACGTATTGTCAATTAACAATAGGTCCTTCCATTCATATGTCTACTCGATATATGCCAATGAGCTTGAAATAAAGATACCAAAGAGTCTGTCACATCTGTTTCATATTTGGATATTTTACTAGAAAAAGACGTTAATGATAACCTAACAACCAAGCTTTACGATAAACTTGATGACTTCAATTTTTCACTCGTCAACTTCCCTTCTTATGTAGCAATATACCATTATTACCTGTGTATGGGGTTTATGTCTTTCAGTTGATTCGATACGCAAGAGCATGCTCTTTGTACGAGGCAAGCTATTGACAAACAAGTTGATGAAAAAAGAATATCAATAGTCTCGTTTAAAATAATCATTTTGCAAGTTCTTTGGTAGATCAGTGACCTTGTCAACATATACAATCTACCCTTAAGTCAAATGCTTACTGAAGCTTTCCATACTAATTGTTAGGCCATTATTTACACACTGAATTGTCGATGGATTTTTCCGTTATTTCTATATCATGACAAGGAGTAAACGGCGGGTGTGACCGGTCGGCAGGGGATGCTCACTCCTCCATGGCATCTGATCCCACCTCTGATATTTTATAGGTCCGTGTTTGCTCTGCTCCAAAATTTGTATTGTTTAATGGAGTTTTGAGCTTGAATACTGTTTGTTATCTCCATATATTTCATTGAGACATCACAATGGTTTTTGAGATGAAGTCATGTTCATGAAGCGGATTAAGTATAAAAACCGTGTAAAACATATGATAGCTATGTGTAAAACGTGATGAAATGAATTTTAGGTTCGTGTATCCAACTCGTTGTGTGTATATCCCCTCTCCAAGACTCGTAGATAGAAAACACAGAACTCGTTGGATAAAAATCATTTCCAACCACAAACCATGGGAGATCCTATATATATATATATATATATATATATATATATATATATATATATATATATAAGCCTATATATAAATCACGAATACACTGCATATGAACATTGCCGGTGTAAAGACGAATAATGACACCCTTAGAATAATAACCTTTTGCCTGTAGAAAAAGTGGCATTACCCTTAAAATCTGCATATCCTACTTGAAGAAAAATGAACCCGTAGAATGACCCCCTGTAGATTTTGTTAGGGAATTATACATGTATTTTTCTTTTTGATTAAAAAGATTAATAATTATTAATCAAAGGCCCGTGGACCAAAATGCTCACCTTAGGTATACGTAAAATGAAGATGCAGGGATGATATGCTGGTCTTATTAGCTCTTTCGAATAAAATGATCTGTCTTTTATGACATCATTAATAGACTTCAAAATACACTATGTGAAAAGGCTTCCATTTTGACAAATGCATCAGTGTTTTTAAGAAGATTTAAAAAAATGTTCCAAAGAGAAAGAGAAAGAAAGAAAAAAATGTTTATAATGTCTATCTATCTCTCTTTTACTAATTAACAATTTTCAATTGCCAACGTGTACAAGACTAATAAAGTGATATCTCAATTTTGTTGTGTTTTTTTTTCTGGCCCAAGGCGCTTCTTATCCTACTGAATTACAGTTGTAATTAATCATGTACTCATTGGCAATTGAAAATTGTTAATTAGTTAAAGACATATCTGTTGATCTATATGTATTTTTTTCATGAAGGCACGCTAGCGCTTCATGAAAAATATGCCTACGTGCAAGTCTGTGTGATTTACACACCAATAATTCACAATAAACTTAAAAAACATTCCTTATATTTACATTTTACATGTTTAAATGCACCAAAAATAAGCTCAATGTTTGAATATCTCGCTGCCCTATATCGTCATATTTTTATTAACATCTCTGTAGCCTTATTGTGACGTCACTTTACAGAAAGTTTCTCCGTGTATATTTCTACGCGTGAGTTTACACAAAAATGACTTTCAAACCAATTTCACGGTTGGCTTAGTAGAAAAACACAGCAAATGTAAATATTAAGATTTTAAAATTACAAAGTGTATAACCTTGCAAAATTAAAAAAAAAATGGAAAAATAAATGGATTTGCTTACAAGAACATTACAATGACCCAGGAATTTTCGAAATGCTGACTTTGATTGAGACAGTTGACAAAGCCCTGATGCATCATCTTATCCTGTCTTTTTAGAAATAGGTTGTATACAGAGCATGTTCTAGCGTACCGAACAAGTTAGAGATCGACTTACACACCATATCCAGGTGGCTGTAGAATTTTACTACATAAATGCATGCAAGAAGTGGTCGCTTTGGAAGTCATTCCCTTTGTCAATACTGTTGAATCATTAAAATTTGCGGGGGGGGGGGGGGGGAGGGCGAAGTTTCATGGATTGCTCAAATTTTACAGGTTCGAGGGGACGTAATTTCGTGTATTCACTCATATCTAGAAAAGGAAAGATGGCTCTTAAATCCCCAATTATTGATTCTTTTAGGATGTGAATTCGTGGATGCAGGGCACTCAAAATATTGAGCTACCGCGGAATCTAATGATTTAACAGTAGTTTAGTTGTTAGTTGGCAATAAACGTTTATAATTAGTAAAATATCAAAATATGAAACGGGTGAAAAAGAAAGAGTAAGATAACAGTTTTATCCAATAGGTACTGTGACATACCTATTGTGCGATTTTTATTGTGTGCTGAGAAGTCAATAGGTGTATAAATTATTTTATCTGAAGATAATGACCAGTAATCAAGCTCAAACGTCCATCGGAACATTATAAACGAGAAAAGCAAACACGGACCTTTAAAAAATCATCAGAGGTGGGATCAGGTGCCATGGAGGAGAAAGCATCCCCTGTCGACCGGTCAGACCCGCTGTTACTCATTTTCATGATTAGGCCAACGGAAAATCCGTAGACAATTCAGTGTGAAAATAATGGCCTAACAATTTGTATGAAACACGTAGCCAACAGTCGACTTAATGATAGATTGTATATATTAATAAGATCATTGTATCGATCTTTTGAGGAATTGTTGATAAAACGAGAGTGTTGATATCCTTGTTTTATCTATTTATTTGTCAATAGCTTGCCTCATTTTAGAAATTATTCGTAAGTAGAACATGCTCTCGCGTATCGAATCAAATGGGAGACATAAACTCCATATGCAGGTGATAATGGTATATTGCTACATAAATAAGAGGAGTGGACGATAGAAAAGTTGAAGTCATCACGTTGATCATAGTTCTTTTGTTAGTTTGTCATTAGTGTCTTTTTCTAGTAAAATATGCAAATAGATGTAATAGATCTAACCACATGTAATGCTTATATTACATTTTAATTGCGTGTTCTTTCAGTGTTCGTCAGGAAATAAACACTTCAAGAGAATTACTTATTGAGAAAAAAAAACTTGTCATCGATCACCTCTTTATGCCACTCTGTGGGATCGGAGTCATTTTTCAACGGAGGATCAATTTTTTATAGTTTGCACATGTAGAAAATTGTCCCTCAGGGCTTTTTTTTTTTTTTTTTTTTAAGAAAAACATTAACATTTATCTACGGCAGGGAGGTCATTTTTCAATGTCCAAAAATGACCCCAGGTCAATTTTCTACGGGGGTCATTATTCGTCTTTGCCCCGGTATTTAAACTTACAAGCACTGACTATCTTCTAAATAAATGTAATAAAATCTCAACGTGACTGGCAGCAAGAGATTATCATTGTCGTAAACAAATATGTTCATATATCTCTCGTTATGTCGCATTCACATTCCCCGAAGTAGTTGGCTTCACATGTAAGTGTTTTGTATAAAGTGATGTTTCAGTCTTAGATGATTTGACATGTTTGCTGTTCCCCACTCGTTTGTGATTATTTCATCTCAAATATTTTATGCTTTACGGATTCAGAATTAGTCGTTCTTTTCAAACATTTCCATGCTTTCATTAACTAGGGCAACATCCTATTTAATTCTGTACTGTAGACTAGCACAAGTTTAATTCAGGTATAATTATAAACTTAGTGTACCCTTTGGCAATCAAAGCCATCAATGAGATTAATTTATAGTTTTTCAATAGTAGGAAACATCGAGTTGTCGTTTTATATCGATAAATATGAACGTTAACTTTGTTAATCTTATTTATCCGCACTGCGACATTTTTAAGATTTATACAACGCATGCGTAAAAATTAGTTCTATTAAATTCTTGACAATTTATTTATTTACAACACAACACTACGGATGAGGACCACTTCTTCAGATGAATCGAAGGTATTTTTGACCATTTTTATAACAAAAAAAGAAAAAATGCAAGATATTCAAGCTTGAAGTTTTCTACCGTGAAATCCTGATATACATGTATTCTTATATTTCGAAGTTTGCCACAAGAAACAATTTCTCGGTTGTGCAAAACAACAGAATTTGAAGGATTTCACTCCAGCCACTCTTGAAGCTTGATTTTTTTTCTGGAGTGAAATTGGGAGATTATTTCTGATTTTTTTTTTTTTTTGATTTGCAACAAATGGTTTAACGAAAATTCAGATTTAGATCACAGAATCAGTCGAAATTTGGTGAAATGAATAGTTAAAGAAAGAAAAATGGTTGTTTAACTACGCAGAAAAGCCCAAGGATGTGTGTAAGGAAACACATGCATGATTCTTCTTTTGTGTTCCGTATATCAAACAATGTGAAATAAAGAGTAATGAATTAATGGAATTTAAGATCGGTGCCACGGATTCCTTTACATTTTCTTTGAGATATAAAGTTCACTGTGGAAATTTCAATAGGATTATCTTGTGAAGTATTTATATTTTACACATTTACACATTTTCTACATTGCTCCTATTAAACTGTTTAATTTATCAAAGCTTTTTCAGTGCTGTTTATTTATCTGTGTCGCCTAGTTTTCATTTAAATAATTCCTGTAGCTGTCCAATGAGTTGAATCTTATTAGACACCTACAGGTAACTTATTGGACGGAGTGCAGGACAATAAGAAATTTACTGGACCAGGTTTAACAGAAGGTGACGTCAAATATGTTTTAATTGATATTGTACTTGTCGTGAGAAAAATTTCGGTGAAAGAGGATATACCAGGGTTGATCCAAAAACGATGCCATACCTGCTATAAAATTTAAATATTGTCAACAAAATTGGATATACTAATACGCCTATCTTGACTTTTGCTATAAAATTTCGTTCAATTAGATGGAAATCGTTTTAAAATATTAAGATAAACACAACGTTAGGTTTTGTCTCTCGCAACAATGTTACCAGCGTCGTTACGACGTTACTTTTTAGCACTCATTTTCAGTTTATCCGCATGTCTTTTTAACCACTCACATGCTTCTTTTATTTAACTTTACTGCCATTTTGCTATAAAACTGTCTTGTTTTGAATGACAATATTAAAATTATTTGAACTGTATACAAATGGTATTTCTAACTTCATTCCTTTTTGTGTAAATCTTATGTATCATTAGATTCAAAATAAGTTTTGAAGAAAACGTCAAAACGACGTCGGTACAGTCTTGCTGAGGGGCTGTAAACGAAGTCCAACGTTGTGCTTATTTTAATTTCTTATAAATTATAGCATATATCTGAATGAAATCTTAGGTCAAAAGTCAAATTCGATAGAGGTATTAGGATATGAAGTTTTGATAAAAACTTTCCTTCATATCCATAACATTCCTGAAGACGACGAGAAAATAGTGCCAATCTGTGTGTTCCTTACTCATTTGATTATTTAAGATTTTATAGCAGTTGTGACATTACTTTTGGATCACCCCTCTTCATTTAAGATGAGAGCGTTTTGCTCTAAAGTTGCGGAGTAAGGGGTTGATTCTTGAGTCGCGGATTCCAATCCCTCTGTGGGTAGAGGAGCCCAGTCCTTCAGATGAGACGATGTAAACCGAGGTTCAGCCGTGTTGCAGTTGATGTTGCCAATAAAAAGATCCCCTATCCTCAATGACTATAAGAATCTTATATTTATATGAGTGAAAAATTATCGCAGGGACGTAAAGCATGTAAGCATAAAAACAAACAGATCTCTGCCTGGAGCAACAAAATTGCGTTTTGAACCAACTTGAACTCGATTATTGCCGCATTGTATTACATGAGAGGCCCATGGGCCATAACGCTCACCTGATTCACTGTGCCTGAGGTCTGCTGTTCTTTTTTTTTCCAAATTGCCCTCTTTAATTTCATTTTTAAAAAAATGACTAATTCCATATTGTGGACCAAATTTTAGCTCTGTGAGAGCTATAATTTAATAATTAATCAAAGGTGAACCCCGTCCTACCTTTGGGGGTCATGATAATAGTAATAAAATAGCCTTTATCTATCCAGAATTACACAGAATACAGCTAGTTTTCATTGTGGTCCTGCATTAAAAAACATATTTACAATCATATATGAGTATATTATATGACTTGAATAAACTTGTATCTACACCACCTTAGAATACTTCCATATTAAATACATTTGTACTTGGCTTTGCTGTTCTTAGTATATGATCTCAAAGATTTGTGCACATATTCCTACTCTGGGTGTAGGGCCCCGCCCTAACCCCCAGAGTCATGCATGATTTGAACAAACTTCAATCTACACTTAGTCTAGCTGAGGGTGCTTTCATATTTATATGGCTAATTATGGCTTTGCTGTTTTCAGAAGACGACTTTTAAAGATTTTTCCTATATATTTATATGTACAATTTGATCCCCTGTTGTGGTCCCACCCTATCCAAGCTAGACATCAACAACAACTCAAGTTCAAGAACAAACTTTAATTTACACTATGTAGTGAAGCTATGATTCACATAAGTCTCATCTTTTCTGGCTCAGTATTTCTTGAGAAGAAGATTTCAAAAAAAAAAAAATGCAATTAAATTTTCACTTTTTCTTAATTATCCCCCTTCGAAACAGGGCTTGGTCCTTAATTTGAAAACAAATTGAATAGCCTTCATCCAAGGGTGCTCTGTGCCAAGTATGGATGAAATTGGTCCCATGGTTCTTGAGAACAAGATGAAATTGTGAAAAGTTAATGCGCGTTACTCAATTTGTTTGCACACACCGTTGCAGTTATGAGACTACATCTTTCAAAAAATAATGATTCAATGCTTAATTATACAAAATGTTCAATTCAAAACTAAAATTTCACTTCATGATTTACGTAATTTAACAGGAAATATAAGATTTTCCTAATTTTTATTAGGAACAAAATAGTTACTGGGTCATGATTTAACTGGGACGGTTGACAAAATCGCATCATTTATTTTTCAAACATTTTAATTCCTTAGCGTATTTTAAAATGTCTACTGAAAATTATTTGAAGCTATGCACTGTGCACCATGTAATGTTATGCACCATGCAATATTCATTATTTTAAAACACTTTCTTTCACAATCTCGGAGTGATCAGCTACAGCCTTGAATTCTTGTGAAAAGGGTTTTTAAAAATGATTTTTTATTAAATCTATTTATTTTTTATGCATTTATATACTCCACATAATGTCATATACCAGCATAATAACAATATGAACATACGGCAGACATAATACATCTCCTTTGAGACCAAGGCTCAGGTGCGTTTATTATGTTCCCCAAACGATGTTTGGGAACATATTGTTTTTACTCTGTTTCTTCTTCTTATTATTATTATTATTTTTCTTCCTGGGTACTTTTTTGTCCGTGAGTGATCTCGGAAACTATACATCCGATTGAGTTGAAACCTTTTTAGGGTTAATAGGAATGTTATGTAGATTTGCGGAACGAAGGTCATTTTGCGCGCACGTGCATGCACGTGCGTGCGCGTGCAATGAGTAAAATGACCAATATACTTGATTTGGAAATAACTTTCATGTCTTTTGATGAAACACTTTGATACTCAGAATATAAGGATATATTAATAGTGTAGACAAGATGAGATGGTCAGAATGCACCTGCATGCACGTGCGCGCATGCGCATTGATTGAAATAACCAATACAATTGATATAGACCTAACTTGTACATTTTTTGATGAATTGCTTTGACACTCAGAATATAAATATATATTAGAAGTGTAGACAAGAAGACTTGATCAGCGCACAGATGCATGCACGTTCGTGCACGTGCGTGCGCGTGCAATGAGTAAAATGACAAATATACTTGATTTAGCCATTACTTTCATATCTTTTGATGAAATGCTTTGATACTCAGGATATCAGGATATATTAATAGTGTAGACAAGACGACATGGTCGGAATGCACATTCATGCACGTGTGCGCATGCGCAATGATTGAAATAACCTATACAAATGATATAGACTTAACTTGTATATTTTTTGATGAACTGCTTTGAAACTCAGAATATAAATATATATCAGAAGTGTAGACAAGATGACATGATCAGCGCGCACATGCAGGCATTTGCATGCACGTGCATGAGCGTGCAATAAGTAAAATGACCAATATACTTGATATAGCCATAACTTTTACATTTTTTGATGTAATGCTTTGATACTCAGAATATATAGACATATTATAAATGTAGACAAGACGACATTGTCAACATGCATATGCATGCACGTGCGCGCGCGTGCAATGCGTAAAATGACAGATATACTTAATATAGCCGAATTTTTTTTATCTTTTATTGAAATTTGAATATAAAGATGTATTAAAAGTGTAGACAAGTTGATATGGTCATTTTGTACATGCATGCCCGTGCGCGCTCGTGTAATGCGTAAAAAAACCCAATATACTTCATTGCCTTATTTAATGAAGCTTACAGGGAATAAGACACCAAAAGGAAGTTGGGGAGCGTTTGGGGAACATCTGTAACGGTCCCCGTTACAATTAATACTAGTTTATGAATGTGAATATAATCCTTTTTTTTTTTTAAATTTATTTATTTATTTTTTTTGTTGTTGCAAAATTGTTGCGTAACAGTGTAGCGCAGAATGGGTTTGACCCCCAGTTAGCTATAAATCAAGTCATGAGTTCGAATCACGCCGGAGCTTACATAAATTTCACCTTTCCAAACTTTAATAAAAGAAATTATGGATATTTATTGAAAATATGACAACAACAAAGAGATGAGCACTGCTGGTACATTTCAAGCAAAGTAATGAAAATGAAGAAATGTGTTTAGCTGGTATTTTTACACAAATAGTTATTAAACTAAAGGTGTAAAAATTTTTGTAACAATTTTAACACTGCAGGTCTCAACTTGTTCAAAATATGATCTCAACAATAAAAGAGTTATTAAGCACTGCTAATACATATACTTTATATATACACAGGTTATAGACATGTATATAATCTGTAAAAGCAGAAATGAAAATGGACAAATGTGCTATACTGGTATTTTTACACAATTTAGCAGATGTGAAGCAGAACAGATTATCTTGCAAATACCCCCCCCCCCCCCCTGAAAAAAAAACATACTGGTTGTTCAAGAGATCATAATAAAAATGAACTTTATATATGATATAAGAAAATGCTCTCATGACTGTCTGTTTTGATAAAAATTAATGTAAAAATCCTTGAATTAGTAATCGATTCGATTAAAACAAAAACCTCGGTTTTTGAATAATTTTGATTCGATTTTTGGAAACAAAATGTTTGCTTCAGTTCTGTTTAAACCTGTTATAGTTATTGAAAATTCGAAATAAATATTAACCAATTTGAAAGTTTTTTTCATCTTTTATGATTCAACAAATGTAGTGTGTTTTACTTTTTAGCTCACCTGAGCTGAAAGCTCAAGTGAGCTTTTCTGATCACATTTTGTCTGTCGTCAGTCTGTCTAGCTGTCTGTAAACTTTTCACATTTTCGACTTCTTCTCCAAAACCACTAAGTCAATTTCTACCAAACTTGGCACAAAGCAATTCCTTATGTGAAGAGGATTCAAAATTGTTAAAATGAGTGACCACGCCCTTTACCAAGGGGAGATAAATAAGAAATATTGAAATTTTTTGGTAAATATTTAAAAATATTTTTCTCAAGAACCATTTGACCAGGGAAGTTGAAACTTATGTGGAAGCATCCTCAGGTAGTGTAGATTCTAAATTGTTAAAATCATGACCCCCAGGGATAGGGTGGGGCCTTAATGGGGGTTGAAATTTTACAAAGTAATATATAGGGAAAATCTTTAAAAATCTTCTTCTCAAGAACCTTTTGGCCAGGAATGTTGAAACTTATGTGGAAGCATTCTCAATTTCCTTTAAATCTTATCATGACCTTTCATGACCCCTGGGGGTACGGTGGGGCCACAATGGGGGAGGGGTATCCATGGGAGTATTTTTTTTTTTTTATGAATTTTCTTTTCCAAAACTACTTGACCAGAGAGGTTTTCTGAAATGTAACCATAACCACAATGGGAGAGGGGGGAACAGAATATTTACTGTAAATTTTACATATGAAAATCTTTGGAGAAAAATCTCAAAGTTAGAATATGTATCAAAAACCTTAATATAAAAAACTAAATTTGTACAGATATTTCTGATTTGTTAAAGCTGTTTGGGTTGGAGTAATTGACCATAGTTGCTCAGATGAGCGGTGTGGCCCATGGGCCTCTTGTGTATACTAAGTATAAAATATATGGGAAACATGAATTATCATTATCTTAGATATTAAGCCAAGCAAGGGTATCCTAAGTAGGAAAGTAGGAATTTGAAGGTACTTCTTGCTGCAATAATAAAGCCTTTTCCTGGGGGTGGGGTACAACTCTTTTTGGATCATACAATATCATTTCCATTTTTTAATTGAAATCATACAATGTAATCAGGAACATTTTAAAATAAATGTTTCTAATGTTATTTTTCAGAGCATAAATTTTTCCATAATATTTAGTAAAGTCTGAGTTTACCGCAAACTTTAAAGCTTACTAACCTTTACCGATTTTATTTTGGGACAGCCAATGAGAATTTGGGAGCGGATCTTGAACTGTATATGGGAATTTTTCTTACTTCATACGTACATGTAAATAATCCAGCAAAAATAAAATAAATACCTCATAAACATTTATATATCTGTTTTGTGATAACAAAAATTAATCTACTGCAGTATTAAACGTTTTCAATCAAAAGTCATTACATCACATGAGAACTGTCATGGCTGCTGAAGAAGACAACTTGTTTTCACGCTGGTGTATTTTTTCTTGTGGCGATTTAATAAAACATAAGTTTGTTTGCTACGATTAAATATAATTCATTTCATCATTGAACAAATATTTTTACGATCTTAATTTTGTCCCACCTCATAGTTTTGAGATTTACTATGCATGGATTAAATTTTAAAAACAATCGGTATTTTAGCAGCATTGATAGAATGAACTGTACGGGCCGCAAGGGCTGACTTCAGACTACCTATCAAGCGTAGTTACCACGACAACCTTTGCATATTTAGAAGAACAGGCTGTCCCTTCTATATAACGTACCGAAGTTCAATAACAATAATTTACATATTTCACCCACTTTTTTTTGAAAGTTAATGAAATTTTTGGAGGTGAAGTTATAAATCTCAGCAGTGAAGGTAATAGTAAACATGGCGATCAAATTCAAGTTGCAATCATTTAGACACATTTCAAATTGAAAATATCGGTTATATTGACGTTATTTAATTATTTCGATTTATTTCAAAGTTAAGAAATGAAAATAATGTTATTGTAATTTTTGGCGGAAAAAGAATGCCTACTTCACTAAGATGTGATTCTAGCTGGAGTTGTAACACACCCCCCCCCCCCCCATTTACCCTCAAAAAAGCATAAAAGAAAGGAAGGATAAAATAAAATCGGGTAGTTACATTAATTTTGCTCCTACGATCATGAGCTTTTTGCCTCCGTTGAGATGACCAGAGACATAAATAACATTTAATAAATGTGTCTCCTAGATGGCGAATGATTACCCACGTGGCCACAATATCACACTTGCATGGATATACTTAGAAACATTAATACAAATAAGTGTAAATTTTCATTGGAAATATGCTATATATTTTGTTCATATATATTTATGATTTCTTATTAGAGAAAACTATAAAAAATATACAAATATATATCTACTTAGTACAAATTACTGATTTGAACACCGTGATCTAGCGTGAATGTAATACGCACGCGCAAGATTGTAAAATCCAAAAAAATCCAGATGATTTTTGAGGAATTTTCGTTGATTATTAATTAGCGAATTTTAAGCTTAATAGAGAAAAAATAAAAACAAATTGGTAATCTTCAAGTACCAATGATGTTTAAAATATATAAAACAAACGACAGTTCTCTTCCGATTTATCGGTATTAAAGGCCAAAAATTCGAGTCTATTATTTTAATATACACTGTAGTAGTATAGATGTCACTAAACAGCCATTTGATTGTGGCGTTAGAATCCTTCCATACTTTCGTGTATTTAGTGTTTGCATACTAATTCATATCGTAGGGACTTATTCAAGAGGTCATTTTAAATGACCACCTAATCATTCGGCGACATGGTGTCGAGGGTTTGTGTTTTGGGAGCTGGAGTTATAGGGCTGTCGGCTGCTGTGAACGTGCAGTTGCTGGTTTCAAATGTGGATATTACTATAATTGCTGATCAGTTTGATTCAGAAACAACAAGTGATGGGGCAGCAGGTCATTTCGGGATTATGACGGAGCGGACAAATGCAGACATCAACAATTTATTGTAGGTTTATCACCATTTCAAAAAAAAAAAAAAAAATAGAATTACCTGAACTACTTTTCGAGATTCTTAATGTCATATGAAAATATATTCTTTTTGTTCATAAATTTAGCCGCTGGGCCAGAGAATCTTTTGATTGGTACCACAGAATATGTATATCTGAAGATGCCAATATCGCCGGAATCCACAGATTCCATGGTTACCAGCTGTGGAGAACCGAGAAACCGGTAAGAAAACATAGTTTATGTAAGTCACTGCAGACGACGTTTCTAATCAATACATGTTTGAGCGTCTGCAAAACTCGCATGAGTCACTACAATTCGTGTTTCCGTATTACCCGGAAAGTTTTATCATAGTTACATGAATCAATGGAAAATACGCCGTTTGCGTCGACAATATTTTTGCAAATGAAGAAAAATACTTCATTGCACAAAAATTGTACATTTTCATATCACAAATAATACGGATATGAATTTTTACTCGATTAAATACCCGTATATGAAAAAAAAAATTGCGTGATGCAGCAATGTGTGAAAAATACACGAACAATTTAATGCACCAACAGTTGGTTGCACATGTGATTAGTATGCGCATTGAGTATTCATTAACGCTCTTGGTCTCTTGTAAATAACATTTAATTAATTCTCGAACGGGACGTAAAACTACAATCAATCAATCAATAACTTTTAATTTATTTATTACTGATGGGGAATAATTCCATCCTCCCCTCATAGTGCATACACTACTTGATCTTGTGTCAATACTTCATAAAAGACAATGGTAAGAATAACATGCATCACGATCATTTTTAGCCGGGCTCGTAGAGCCATAGCCGGCTTCTGTCATGGTGTTCAACCGGATGTGTTGCTTCCTCACCGCCAAATCAAAATTACGAGTAAAAATATAGTACGTATGCTCAGCCGCTTTTGAGACAATAAACTGAGGAAATTTTTAATCAGATAAAATTAATGGTTTTTTGTTTGTTTGTATGTTGTTTAACGTCCCTCTCGAGAATTTTTCACTCATATGGAGACGCCACCACTTGCCGTTGGAGAGCTGCAAATTTTTTCCTATGCTCGGCACTTACGGCAATTGAGCAGTGAGGGGTCTTTTTCGAGCCTACACCCACTGCGACACGGGACCTCGGTTTATACGATCTCATCCGAAGGACCGGTCTCCACGTCCCACAGTGGGATTCGAACCCGCGACGTAAGGATCAACTCCTTACCTCGTGACTCTAGAGCAGACGCTCTAACCACTGCGCCACGCGGGTGACTAAAATTAATGGTAATCCTCTAATTATCAATTATTTATTTAATTTTTAATATTTAAAATATGCGAAAGGTTTTCATCAGGTTCCCCTGTCTGCGTCATATTCTATAAATAGAGGTTCTGTTACCAGGCTACACTGATGCACGTGACCTGATGTACACCTTGCTGTAAAACTCCCCCCCCCCCTTTTCCCCCGACGACTCTATCCGTGCACAAACGTTTGTCCTTGCTGCATGAATGTTCATTTACTTCTATAAGTGGCATAAGACCCTAGAACGATGCATGTGATAAAATGTTAATGCTGTTAAATTTTTACTATATTTTATTTTATTTTTTGGACATTTTTTTTTAAATGTTATATGCAATAGAAATATCCTTTTTGTGTTACAAATTCTTCCAGTTTCTTGTTATTTATCTGCTATATTACAATGTATTTTTCATGTAAATGGTCTTTGTTCACTACTCTGTAAATAAGCCCGGCTCTCTGTACTTCTGAGTACTTTGATGTTAATTAAGCCCCCCCCCCCCCTCCCCGCCTTCATACAGAATATGATATCTGTTAGTCCCTAATCAAAATAAAATCATGCTATCATGTACAGTAAAGCTTGAAAATTAGTGTTTTGGTTTAAATGAACCTTTCCTTCGTATTGGGTCCTAGCTAAGAAGCCACAAAAGTTACCAACAATGTACATAAACATGCATTTATCAAATTGTACATTATATGCACAGGTAAATATGTGGCCCATATTAAATGTTCTTCACCAGTCTGAAATTAAAGAATTTAACGCAGTATATATGCAGTTTAAAACGTTTTAGAAAGATGGATTCTGTTTTTAAAACGTGATCCCAGGCCTCTTTTTACATTTTTCGCTAAAGCAATACTTCTTTTGAAAAATGATTGGTGGTATCCTAGTGTAGATGTGCAAAACATTTCAGAATTTTCATCCTTGGGATAACTTGAGCTGACATTTTTCCACAAAAACTTGATTCTCATAACTCCTCTTACACTTTACAGACCAATTGGGGGGTCAAAATTTTAAAACACTTCGTTTAAAACTATAGCCTTCTCTCACAGCCATTTTTTGCTGAATTTATGCTTCATCGGGGAGGGGGGGGGGGTCAACGAGTACAAGACTAATTAATTGATATATCCCATTTTGTTGCATTCTTGGCCTAAGGCGCTTCTTATGCTACTGATTTGCACTTGAAAATAATCATGTAGTCATTGGCAATTGAAATTTTTTAATTAGTGAAAGACATATCTGTTGATCAAGTTTGAGTATTTGAGTGTTAAGTCAGTGATTTTAACAGTGTAAAAACATGTGATTTTCGGATATATAACGAAAGTATCTTACAATTTGAATAAGAGGAATTCTGTGGTGTTTTAGATACCTTTGGTACATTTTCATTCAAACCGAAAGAAAAAGCATTAACTAATTATCTATTATATATATAGCAAACAAAAGTGGAGATACAAGCAATTTTAATCTAAACTGCAAGTGAAACTTAACTTAAACCCCAGAAACCTCAAAGGGATGGAGTCAATAAAACAGACTTGATCATGCAGACATCCATATTTCATCTCCAAAGTGCAATTAATCCATGTGCTTTATACATGTACTATCTTTGATTTTCATGCCTGCTCTCCTTTATTAAATGAATGATAAATCTTGTATAAAGAAGAAACATCAAATCTGTTCGAACAAATATATACTTCGCTAAGTTGTCCAAGCAAATGCCCCTGGCAGTTCGTCCGAACAATTAAAAAACAATGTAATCTACTTTCTTCTAAGTGTATTCAATTTGTACGAAGGAAGAACTTATTTGTCCACCCAAATATTTTGTTCGTCCGAACGAAAAATAAACTTGTTAGAACCTTATTTGTCTGAACATTTTTCTCCAAACAATTATATATTTTTTTTCTGGGCTTCAATGGCACCATATTATTGAATTATATTCCATATTTATAAATGCTATGGCCTTCATAGATTTTCGTAAATTTGTTAAAGTTATTAAGATTCTAAAATTATTAAGTGTATACTAGTAACCTTGCAAAATTTAAAAAAATGGAAAAATAAATGTATTTGCTTACAATGTCATTATGATGACCCATGGATTTTTGAGATGCTGACTTTAATGAGACTGTTGAAAGCCCTGATGCATCATCTTATTTGTCAGTATCCTGCCTGTTTAAAAGTTGATCGTATACAGAGCATGGTCTAGCCTACCGAATGAGTTAGAGACTTACATACATATGCAGGTGATTGTAGAATTTTAGTACTTAAAAACATGTTAGAAGTGGTCGATTCGGAGATCATCCCGTTTATCAATAGTTTAGTTGCTAGTTTGGCAACAAACGTTTATGATTAGTAAACTATCAAAATATGAAACGAATGAGAGAGAAAGATTAAGATAACAGTTTTAACCAATAGGCACTGTGACGTACCTATTGTGCGATTTTTATTGTGTGCTAAAATTCAATAGGTGAAATATTTTAATTGAAGATAACGACCAGTAACCAAGCTCAAATGTCCATCGAAACATTACATTGGAGAAGAGCTAACACGGACCTTTAAAAAATCATTAGAGGTGGGATCAGGTGCCATGGAGGAGAAAGCATCCCCTGTCGACCGGTCACACCCGCTGTTGCTCATTTTCATGATTAGGCAAACGGAAAATCCGTAAACAAGTCAGTGTGAAAATAATGGCCTAACAATTTGTATGAAAAACGTCAGTCATCATTCGACTTAACGATAGATTGTACTCGTATATATATGCTAAAAAGGTCATTGTGTCGACCATAAAATTTGCGAATTTTTGACAAAAGGAGACTGTTGATATCCTTGCATTATCAACTTATTTGTCAATAGTTTGCCTCGTTATAGAAATTGTTCATAAGTAGAACATGCTCTCGCGTATTGAATAAACTGGGAGACATAAACTCAATATGCAGGTGATAATGAAATAATGAACATTTTGCTACATAAATAAGAGGAGTGGACATTAGAAAAGTTGAAGTCATCATGTTTATCATAGTTTTTTTGTTAGTTTGCCATTAGTGTCTTTCTCTAGTAAAATATCCAAATAGGTATAATAGATCTAAACGCATGTTATGATCTTATATAACATTTTAATTGCGTGTTCTTCCAATGTTCGTCAGAAAAACACAAGAGAATTAAACGTTGAGAACCAAACCTTATCATCAATCACCTTTTTATAAACCTTGTATCACTCTGTTGGGAAGGGGGGGGGGGGAGGTCATTTTTCAACGGGGGTCAATTTTTGATATGTTGCACATATAGAAAATTTGCAGCCCTCCACCGGCAAGTAGTGGCGTCGCAATATGAGTGAAAAATTCTCGAAGGGAGAAACAAACAAAAAATTGTTTCTATTTATGGTTCTTTGCTAGTTAACAGGTCCGAAGTGGTTTAGAGGCGAACACTTGCGTGCGGGTATAACTGTTTTATGACATCTAATTTATTTTTACAAACGTTTAATCATATATTTTAGATTCAAGACATACATGTACTTGTATGAAATCCAGTTTTGATGACTATTCAATGAGGAGGGGCCTTGGCTCCATAATTTTAACTACATGTAGGTAGAGGGAACAATGGTTGTGATTTGCTACTTGATAATTTTTCGCATTTAGCTGGGATGGGTGTGTAAGTGTGTGTCTATGGGGGGGTGGGGGGGTACTCCATTAATGAGTAAACTAATAGTGATGGTATTGAGTTTTAAGGAGTTTGGGGGGGGGGGTCAACAAATTAACCATCAGATATAGCTTAATTTTTTAGGTATGATATCTTAAGCTGTCAACTTTCATTTGGCAAAGAAAAATTTCATAAATTTTGGTTTTAAAATTTGATCATTTTTTGTATATCTTTATATGGAGCTCTTCTTCTAAAGGAGATCAATATAGTCTGAAAATGGCCACAACCCCCCAGCCTTCTTAAAAATCCTTTTTCGAACCACGAGGCTTACATCCGGTTTCTGTGGTGTTAGGCGTATGAGAGTCATTGACACCCCCCCCCCCCCCCCCCGATAAGACACCAGCCGTTGCAGGTTAACCTTCAGCACAAGCCGGTACCCATTGCAGCTTGGTGGACTGAGACAATGCAGATAAAGTGCCTTGTCTTAGGACACAATACAACATATCAAGTGACCACGACGGGGCTTGAACCAGGTTACTGGCCAAACTCTTATGACAACTGAGCCATGTGCTCCACTAAAGGTGATTATAATTAGACTAAGTTTACCTGCGGCCAAGAGGTCTAGAAAGCTAATTAATAATAATCATAAATATAGACCATCCATGTACTTCCTTCTTGTCTACTTCTTACTGATGAGGAAATACTGTAGATCACCAAATTTTCGTGACACCTTATTTTCGCAAGATGGGTATTGGGTATTTATAAGCGAGACAAAATGTTCACGAATTCTGGTTACTGATTATATAATCTAAACTAATAAAAATATACGCTAGAATGAAATTTTGGCGAGCGAACCGTCCCCTCGCGTAATTACGCAAAAATAAAGTTCTTGCGAATAAAAAGTGTTTTACAGTAGTTGTACCTGTGTTAATCTGCTTCTTTTAAGTTATTGATAAAGGACAAAAGAAAGCACGCAAAAGCAGATTAATAGACAAATATAGTGAAAAACATGTTACATACATTGTACGTTTAACTTTCTTATGAATATTTGTCAAGCATTTTCAATTTGTCAATATTTGTTTTTTCACTAATGCGCATTTAGGTTTGCGTGTTAAATTAATGTTGAATGAGATTCGACTGGGCTAGCCTATAGATATTTAGACTGACTGTTCGGTGAAGGCTTTAGTATACAGTTAAAGTTTATCATTGAGAGAGTTGGCAAGATTCCAGTTCTCCAAGGCCAGGGTTACTTCACTCGGCTTCGCCTCGGGAAATAGTCCTGGTCGAGGGGTACTGGAAACTTCGAATTCCTAACTCCCTCAATGATATACTTTTTACTGTTTATTATACCGATACAGAAGTAAATCTTAGAGGAGTACGGATAACCGGGAATTAGCTTTCGAAACAGGGATTAGCTCCCTTGACTAACACACGGGGATTTGTCCATTCACAGCGATTTCTAGGGAATTATTCACATCTAACGATCTAATTTTATATAGAGAAAAATCAGTAGAGTATAATAATCCATATTATCTCAACCGAGATTAGTTTGCTTAATATTACGATGATTGCGCGTGTCGCCTATTGTATACATGTAGTTCACTTGTTTCTTTTTTCATTTTTCCATAATGTGTAATTTCTTGATTTTCTGTATATATTGATTGTTGCTTGTGCTGAAATACTATTTGCACAATCGGCGTAGCATATTACGTCTAACGGGAAGATTAAAGTATAAACAAAAAGACCCCCCCCCCAACCCAACCCAACCCCCCCAAAAAAAAAACAAACACAAACCCCAACAAAATCCTGTACTATAAAATTGTTTGAACATTTCAGACTCCATTCCACAGCAAGTTTGATTACGCATATCGTAAATTGTCCGAGAGAGAGCTAAAACGACTTCCAGGCAATTATACGTAAGATAGAGCCAGTGATACATGTAGTTTGTATTTACACAAGCTTAATTCTAAACAACTTTGATTCATGAAAAGTGGTTATCAATACACGTAAATTGATGCCCTAATATCAGTGACTGTAAAATACCCACATTCAAATGATAAACTAGTATATATCTTACCTTTAAATTATTGTTTTTATTACAACGTTTTATTATTTACAATACATAGATACGGTTGGGCGACGGAAACTTTGATGGTAGAATGTCGACGTTACTTGCCATGGCTCATGAAGAAGTAAGTTCTGTCTGTAATAGTACTCAGCACTTCCAAACATAAAGCTATCAACTGCAAAAAGTCAGTTTTTTTGGGCATATAGATTTTGATCCGCCCTTCTGTCTGTCTGTCCGCAAAAACATTAACCTTGTCGTTAACTTTTGATCTGTTGGAACTGTGGCTTTCATATTTAACATGGATATTCTTTGTGACAAGACCTTTCTTGGGTACTAACATATTTGAACTCTTGGCCTTGACCGTGGAGTTTGACCCACCTTTGCAAAATTTTACCAAACTTTCACCTTCTGTCATAAATTTTGAACGGTTGCTGCTAGGTCTTTCATACTTCACATGCATATTCCTTGTGACAAGACCTTCTCTTGGGTACAAACAATTTTGTCCTTCTCACCTTAATCTTAAAGTTTGACCTACTTATAAAAAACTCTAATCTTGGCCATAACTTTTGAATGATTGAAGCTATAGCTTTCATCTTTCGCATGTATATTCCTTGTGACAAGATCTTCCCTAGGGTATAAACAATTTAATTGGACCTTTTGATATAGATCTTGAAGTTTGACCTACTTCTGAAAAAACCTTTAACCCTTGCCCATACCTTTTGAATGCTTGGTGATAGGGCTTTCATATTTCATTTATTCCTTGTGACAAAACCTTTCTTTGGGTATCAACATTTTTTATCTCTTGATCTTGGAGTTTGACTTGCATTTGAGAACGTTAACCTTTGCTATGAGTTGCCATTCGAGGACATCAGTGTTTCACAAACACATCTTGTTTGATTATACTTATCAGTGTAATTTTTGTATTTAATGTATTTTTTTTACTGAATTCCCCCAAATAAGGCTCTATTCAAACTTGTAGATTTAGAGAGAAGGGTGGGAAAATAGTTCGTCAGAGACTTTACAACATTAACGAGGTAAGTGAAACTAAGTGGAAGGCAGATGGCTCTTAATTCCACATGGCTTTTCCCTTTCATAATCCTAAAAGAATTTATCTTTAAAACAAGCAAATTCAAAGAATGGTCCCCCCCCCACTTTCTTTGTTTTAGTGGTTGGGGTGCAATTATTTGTGGCATATTGTAATTGTCTTGCTTGTATGTCCTGTCTTGTATGTCCATCACACAAAAAGATATTTATTGAATTAATAAAAGTTATGGCAAAGATTCAAGCTTCTGAAAACTGCATTAAACTTCAAGATCAAGATCTTGAGGTCAGATATCAAAATACAATCTGAAAGATCTTGTCACAAGTAATGCACATGTCAAAAAATATGAAAGCCTCATCTCTTCTTGAGCAAAAGTTATAGCCAATTCTAGGTCAAGGTCATGAGTAAAAAAGGATATACTTTTCTGAAAGATGTTATCATAGATAATGCACATTCTCTATCTTCTCTCATTCAAAAGTTATCAGCAATATAAAATTGACATTCATACTTCAAGGTCAAGGTCATGGGGTTAAAAAAGTTAGTACATTTAGAAACGTACTGTCATGTAATGCACATGTCAATTATAAATGCCATATCTTCTCTCCTTCAGAAGTTATCAGAAATGATAAACATTTTGAAAATTAGTTAAACTTGAACGTCAAGGTCATGGGGTTAAAAATCATAGCATGTCTTTTTCACAGGTACTTGTGGACAGGACCCCCCCCCCCCCCCCCCCCGATATTGAACCCCGGGACTTGGACATTTTTTTCACAAATTATATTTATTGCACTTATTCATCGTGTGTATCAGAGGAAAAAATCGTGAAAACCCCAAAATAATCGTTCCACACAAAAAATACCCCACTATACATTAGTATAGTGGGGTATTTTTTGTGTGGAACGATTATTTGGGGTGGGGGTCCTGTCCACAAGTACCTGTGGTCTTTTTGTATGATGCACAGGCAAGACAGAAAACACAAATAAGACAGTTACAATATGCCATAAATAACTGCATCCTAACCACTAAGACACCGAAAGCGTGGGACCACAATTCTTTGAATTTGCTTGTTTTCCCAGTAGGGGGTCTTTTCGCCCCATCATGTAGTTTTTGGAACATCGATTCGGCCCAAGGATTTCCGAAGGCCTAAAAGGGAAAGGTTTAAAATGTAAGTTTGTTATTGCATGGATCTCCTCCTATATTTAGTGTACATACTACGTAATGCAGCGAAATTTTTTTTTGCAAATGACATGAAGTCCTGCAGATGTGTAATCTGCTTCTGTCGCAAAGGGCTTTTTTTTTTATCCATGTATATAAGAATGTATTTGTATTAAGGTTCACGAAACAGATGTGAAGTTTGGTTCCAGATACTACATGTGTCCAGTATTTCCCAGATGAGTATCAGGTTAAGTTTTTCAGCAAAATTTTCCCCATGTTGCTTTACCAAACTTGCATTGATGGTGTTTCTGATGATACATACTTCAATGCGGATTTTGCATGTGACCTATATGTTATTGATGAGTGATCATAGAAAAGTTAGATACATTGATAAATCTTAGAAGTTGCATCACAGGCACTTTTTCTGTAATATTTTTTTTAATCATAGTATAATAATAACACAAGATATCTAACTCCGAATTACATAAAGTACCCTCTCCCCAGAATCGAAGTCAATTACACTTTCAGAGAAAATGCTTTGGCGTTACCATTGTTTTCTACATAATTTATCTACACAACCATATATGGCATGCTTGTCTTTATCTCCGTAAACAGGTCAAAACTTAAGCACGTCCATTTCCCCAGTAATTTTAAACCGAACATTGACCAACCCATTTGTTGCATCTGGGAATGCATAAACTTTGGATATACGAATGTGACCTACATTTTTTATATGAGTGACCAGTTAGAGTTTTTGAAACTTGCGTCCAATCCATTTGACATGAAAATATGCAAATAACAAACAAACACATCCTTGTTTTAATAATTAATTATGGAATGTGCAACCAGCGCATAAAATACATGTTTATTAGATTGAACAGTTTTATGACATCATAGTAAACTGCACAGGACTGAGAAGTAGGACACTGTTCAAGGATAAGGAAATGGTGCCAATACGAGGACATACAATTCGTGTAAGTTTTGGGTTCTTTTGAATCCTTAATTGGGACGTTTACTCATTTGAAATTTAAAGCGTGAACAAAAAGGGGGGAAAAACTTATTTACGTAAAATTGTGGCCGCCTAACTTGCGATAGAACACGATTATTGTTGAAATACACTAAAATAACAGGAATACGGTTATGCAGTAATTACATACTTTTGCAGGTGAAGGCGCCTTGGATTAAAAGCTTCTATATTGCCGACAACGGTGATACATACATCTACCCAGGGTAACTACTAACTAGAGTAATAAAAAAATCCCTGATATCTGAAATTTTTTCCCCATTTATACTATCTTAAGTGTAGCAGCGCAAGTTTTAAATTCGAAACATCGTAAGATAAAATTTTATAAAATTATTATCATGCGCAGATCTAGCAAGGGGGGGGGGGGGTCCAGATTCCCCCTCACTTAATTGAACTTTCAAAGTTTTCAAATTTGTATAGTAAAATAAGGAAAAAATATGACCTTTGACACCCTCCTCTCTAAGAAAAACACGGACCACTGGTAAAATGGTAAGACGAGTCATTATGTATACAATATGTTTAGGAAATCGACTTGACCCCCCCCCCCCCTCCCCCAATAGGTTTTTCGAGTGTGAACAAATTTCCTTTTCAAAAAAAAATATACTTTTAAAAATATTTGTGGTGGATTATTTTTAGTGGGTATGCAACCCTCCACCCACCCCCCAACCCCCATCCCCTAGTAAAAAAAATCCTGGATCCGCGCATGATAACATTAAGGTACTTTAGAATTCTCACATTACATGAAAGTATTGCATATATATAGATTTAAAGAAATTTAAGTGGGTCTTACATATAACTATTGTTATTTTAAATACAAATTGGTCATTAGAAACGTTCAATCTGGTGTTAATGCAAATGTGATCTCTTGATCTCTGATGTATGTACATGCTAATTCACTCGCATTGACATTGATTGTCATACATATGCCTAAATTTTAATAACGCAGGAATGATGCCAAACTGTGTGTAATTGCAGTTTTTAGATTGCAAATCTTGACTTAAGCAAATAAGTCAGTCTCTGGGATGCGTCTCTCTCTCTCTCTATATATATATATATATGAGAGAGAGAGAGAGAGAGAGCGTCCCCAATTCTTGCAATAGCCAGTAATCTTCAAATCACGTCATACTTTGGTACTTTATGATTTGTTTACCATTATAAATGAATACCTACTGAATTAATGCATTAAATGGCCTTGAAATGCACATATCCACATACCTTGTTTTTTTTTAAATAGTCAGGACAATGTTGTTCTTGGCGGAACTCGGCAGCGTGGAGAAGAGAGATTGGAGAAAGACCAAAGGTATTATGACGACATCATAAAGCGATGTTGTAATTTGGTTCCCTCGCTGAAACACGCCGAGATTGAGCGTACCTGGGTAGGACTGAGACCTTGGAGATCGAGTGTACGACTGGAAGTGGAATCTATCACAATCAGAGGAAGACATATACCTGTAAGTGTCCAATACTCAATGTTTGCTCTAACTTTAATAATTATGAAATACTTCTCATTTTCTTAATTAATATAAACTTTTCCTTTTTTGAGTTTGTTAATAATGGTAATAAATTTACATACCTGATGATCTAACATATACCTGTCTGCTCTGTCATAATTATGAAATACTGTCCTATTTTCTTAATATAAACTTTTCCTTTTTTCGAGTGTGTTAATAATGGTAATAAATTTACATACCTGATGCTCCAACATATACTTTTTGATGTAGGTAGTCCATAATTATGGACACGGATTAGATGGTGTCTGTCTAAGCTGGGGGTGCGGAGTGCATGCAGCAGATCTTGTTAAACAACAATTAAATCAACAAAATACTCTTCAGAAACTTTCCAAGTTGTGACACAAAGAACCAAAAATAAGTCCAAATATTTGAAGATAGAGGTGCAGCTAATTATTTAGTATATCAGCATTATGCTGAATGTCTATACAAATTATGAATTAAATATTAATCCTCAGAATGTTTTCCATTTCAAGAACACACACACACACACACAATTTCATATTCTCGAAGATATTCTAGGTGTTCACATGTACATAGAAAAGCATCAAATTAAGCAGACAATGCTGAACTTGGTCCTTATACACTCTCCTATCTATGTTAGGAACACATATTTAAATACTATATCAGATTAAGAGATTTGGAATTAAGAACCACAAACAATGATGCAATTTTAGTATCGGCCTTCAAGAGGACAAAGAGTTAGCTTTGAAAAAGAGCTGTACATGTACTTCATAGCAAAACAAGCTTTTTAATCTTCAACAAAAACTACACTTGAATGCTTTAAAAATTTCCCATAAGGCGTATACGTTTAAGTTAAATAAAACTTGTTGACATGATCTATGAACAATTGAGCAAAATCTCATCATCTAACTCGGAAAAACTTTATAGTAAAATATTAAATTGTACTGAATATAAATTGCAGGATTACGTTAAATTTTCTTTGAAAACATGCGAAACAAAATGAACGAGTCGTTATTCGTTATTTACTGAAACAGGCAGTTTTAATAAATTGTGAACCTAAAGTAAATCAATAGTCCCTAAGGAAAAACTATGCTTGTAAATTATTTGTTGAAAACTAAATACATTTTGTATTTTATTTCGATTTTATTTTTTAGTGATTAAATAATACTGTGGCATTGATCTCATTAAAGAAATTGTTTAAGCCATGCGATTATAACACTACAAAACGTGTAGATATTTAGATACACTCTTTATGCAAAGAAAACATATGCATGGACAATAAAGAATTCTGTGGATTTGTCTTGCATGCTCTAGCCATTATAATATTTTTTTTCTGTTGTCTTTCATTTGGTTTGTTATCTTGACTGTTTGCCAACATGTTAATGTCAATAAATTGAATTGAATATAACATTTAATATGCACAAAGCATTTCTTCCTTGTCTGTTTTCCTATAAATGTTTTTTAGGAAACTATGCAAAAAATTAAACATTTTTTTCCATTTACAGGACTTTATGAATTTGCTTTCATTACATTGCTTTACACTTATCCACCGAGTTTGACAACTCTTTTATCAAATCTGCTAAACTGATGAATAGACATTCCGAGGGGCTGATGGCACAATGTGTTTCCAGGGTATAAATTTACTAAGAGTATATTTGAAAAATGTGTAAGACTTTATGTTTTTTCACCTCCGAAACATTTTAGCAAAAGTATAATATAAAATCTACTGCTTTTAATGACTTACCTCCGAAAAGATGAGCAAAATTGAAAAATGGTTAAAAAATAATTCATGTTTGTGTACTATTTAGTTCGTTTTCCTAATACAAAATAATTCAATATGTAGATATAATAATTTTAAATTGTAAGCAACAGTTTTTTTCCCCTTCAAATTAACGAAATACATATTGAAATTACAGTCATATAGATAAACTTTTTTTACTGTTCTCCGCGTTTATTTTAAAAATAATCCAGAGGCATTGTTGGAGAACATACCCCGACTGTTGAAAGGTTTTATTGGTAAATAAAATCTTAGCCAAAAGGGCAACAAAATTTCGAGACCATTCCAACGACAGAACTTATTTCTGATCTGTTACGGTAATTTTTTAAATTCTAGTATGGAGGAAGGGGGATTCAGCTAGACTTCAACGTCAACAGAAGTGTGTTTTGACCTCACAATTTGCACTTCACGTATTACAAAAAAGCGATGTAATCCGAATCAAACTTTCTCTCCCATCTTTTCCCCGTGAAAGCATTTATTTACTGATAATTTATTGATGAGTTTGTGATGTATTGATCTTTGCAATAACCGTAATAGAATTTAATTTTATTTATTTATTTAATACAGGGACAAACTAAAGGATCGCAAAACCCATTATAATGGTTTAACAACGATCCTTCATAAAACAAAAAATCAATTAGTAGCAAGACAGAATGATTTGTTTGTTGTTTATTGTCCCTCCCGAGAATTTTCACTCATATGGAGACGCCACCACGCTGGTGGAGGGCTGCAAATTTAGACCTTTACTCGGCACTTAGGGCCATTGAGCAGTGAGGGACCTTTTTCGAGCAAGCACCTACTGCGACACGGGACCTCGGTTTATACGATCTCATCCGAAGGTAAGGTCTCCACGTCCCGCAGTGGGATTCGAACCCACGACGTAAGGATCAACTCCTTACACCGCGACTCTAACCACTGCTCCACGCGGGCCACAGAAAGAATGGTTAAAAATCTACTTCAACAATATTAGAGGCATTTGAAACCGGCGTTTGACATTTTAGCGGATCGACAGACATTTTGGCTGGAAACAATATGTGTTTGTGAAACACTGATGTCCCAGTATGGCAGCTCAAACCCAAAGTTTAAGTTTTTCAAATGTAGGTCAAACTCCACAGTCAAAGTCAAAAGTTAAAAAATGTTGGTACCCAAAGGAAGGTATTGTCACAAGGAATGCAATAGGTAACATATAAAAACCCTAGCATCAACCATTCAGAAAATATAGCCAAGGTTAAAGTTTTTCAAAGGTAAGTCATACTCCAAGGTCAAGGTCATGAGGTAAAAAAAATATTTAAAGTCCTGTCACAAGGAATACATAAGTGAAACATAAAAGCCCTACTACCAGACCTTCAAAAGTTATAGGCAACGTTATTTTTTTTCACAAATGTAGGTCAAACTCAAAAGTTAAGGTCAGTAGGTCAAAAATGTTGGTACCCAAAAGAAGGTCTTGTCACAAGAAATATACATGTGATATATATGAAAACCAATCATCCAAAAGTTATGGCCAAGGTTTAAGTTTTTCAACATTAGGTCAAACTCCAAGGTAAAGGTGAAAGGGTAAAAAATGTTGGTGCCCAAAGAAAGGTCTGGTCACTTGGAATATACACATGTATAAGTGAAATATAAAAGCTTTAGCACCAACCATTCAAAAGTGTTGGCCAAGGTTTGAGTTTGCAAAACTTTTAAGTAGGTCAAACTCCAAGGTCAAGAGGTCAAATATGTTGGAACTCGAAGAAAGGTATTGTCACAAGGAATTATACACAAGTAAAATATGAAAGCCCAAGCATTTAAACGTTATGGGTAAGATTAAAGTTTTTGCGGACAAATAGATTAAAAGTCAGACGGATGGACAAACCAAAAACTATATGCTCCCGAATCTTTGACAATTGGACAATTAAGCGAAAATTAAAATAGGATGTGGACATTTAAGTGGATAGTTAAGTAAAATAAATATATAAATAAATATATAAATGTATCTTTTCCTTTAACCAAATTAAGTACAATGTATGTTCACCAATGGGAAGGTGATGGTAAAATTTTATGAAGATGTTCATTTAAATAGTTACACCCATCACATTTCCAAAAAAAAAAAAAAAAAAAAAAAAAAAAACAACCAATGACCAACAGCTTTTGACAAAGGCAAAAATGGGATTCTTCTGGCAACAGTCATCGTCCAATGTCCTGCCCAATTTTGACCTCTTTTTTTCGTCGGCCAACCAATATTGTCACACCAAGTTATAATTTTTTCTGCGTCCGTGGCCAATTTCTTCAATTGAAGCAGTCATGGAATAATCTGATGAACAACCCTGTTATCGTCCAACCCTCTGAGATATTTTGTTAACTCGGTCAACATTTACGTATATGGTTTTCCCAAATATCTGCCGACAGTGAAAATCAAGCTCCGCTCAGTGCTCGATGATCTGCCGACTTACAAATAACAAAACTTTTAGAGTCATTGGTGCTCCTAGCCCAGCAGGAATTAAAGTGACCGCTTGGCTTCGCCCGTACTAGTGTCAGCCGATTGTGTTTTTTTCAGCCCGATTCAAGAAAAACTGGTCACCCAACCGTCGGCTTAATGTGACTCGGGTATAAATATCAAATCAGCATTTAAACACAACATATATAAACTATTAAAATGAGTTGAGTTTTATTCAATTTACCTGTGAAAAAAAATCCTCCAAAATGTTCAATGAATTTTTAGAGTTAACCAATTTTTCTTCCGCCTTAATGACCTATGAATTTTCCCGCTAAAATGTCCATTTACACATTTAGAAATTCTGCCAAAAATGTCATTTGCCCATAAGAAACTGATAGCACAATTTCACAAATTTGTAATTATCTGATAGTACCTACAAAAACAGGAATTATCTTCGTCAAATAAAATGACCAAATTTAAAACTGTGTAGTTTTGCATTTGTTTTATTGATATCCAAAGTATTTGCAACTACTGTGAAAGAAGATTTAACTAATACTCTGTAGACATCAAAGAAACTACAAGAGAAGTTGAGCCTTCTACAGATACACAAAACAATAACCATAAACATTTAAACCATAATCATTAACAGAGATCTAGTAAGCTAATACAGACTGACATTTGTGATGTGCATCAATTCTCCATATGACATGATTTCACAACCTTCATGTACATAGAAATTAACTTGTATAGCCATGTGCCATGCTAATCATATCGAATTGAATTGCAATCACTTATAGTTGAATTTCACCTTCACTAGATACTTCATTTTGATCTGTTTGGTGTCATACACTATAAACTCGTTGTAATTCAGTGTGTATCCATGAGGATTTTTCACATTAGTGTTCTTACTCTTTCCTAGAGGAACAACTGTCCCGTCAGGCCTGGAAAAAAGGGAACATTCAATGTTTGACACAGAAATGTACGCTTTAAAAATGGTTCTAGAAAAATGATTTAAATTATTTACATGTACATACTACATGTATCTCATACTTACCCCCGTTACATTTTTTTTCAGTTGTTGTCTAAGATTACTGATGTTAAGCTCCATATTGCTGTCATACTTACAGTACTTTATGTTTAGTGGGATCTGGGGCCACTGCTCCCAAGCCTTTAACACTGTGTTTTCCTGGTGGTAGCTTATCTGCCTTGTAGTCTGCTGCCAGTAAATCATTTGTGGTTCCCAAGGACACCTGATCAATGGACAAATAGCATTTACAATTAAGAGACAGGGAAGAAAATACATTACTAGTAATTTATATGTAGAAAAGATATAATAAATGAAAAATATTACATTTTAATACAGAAGATAATTATTATACGAGCACAAAAAATACATCCTTTAGAATAAACTTAACTAACTGTAGATATACTTTTATCTCCATGTGGGATTCATTTACGGTATGTAGGCGGTAACAAATTTTCTGTGAAAATTTGTCACAGCCTACTTTAAATGCATTTAAGACATACAATTACAATGTAAGAAATCTGCATAATATTCTAGCCATGGATTCAACAAGAATTGTGATTCCCGGAAATACGACTCGGTGGAAAAACTACATTTATAGTACTTAGAAAATGCATTTTACTTTATTTTTAATTGAGTACAAACTGTACATTATAATGAAGAACGTGTAGAGAAAATAGTTATCATACCTCACATAGGAGTAATAAACCAATGTTTTTAGATCTTGTTGTAAAACAGTAGTTGGCACTTTTACTAGACATATCAGCAAAATACACTCCTTTTCCAAACTACAATGGAAGTCACTAGTTAGTACTTAGTCACTTCATAAACAAAATATACATTCTTAGCCATTTAAATCACAATCTGCTGAAAACACATACTTTAAAAGTATAATTTGTGAAAGAAATGCTAGGCAATTAAAATTATTGTAATATGCAAAAGAAAATTCAAAATTCTCATCAAAATGTACAAATAGTTAAATTTTTACCATGTAACCAGTAACAGGCGCCTCAGGAGGGGCAATTCTCAGACCTTTTGAGAGGATGCCAACCCAATTAGTTAAACGAGAACCATGCCACAACAGCATTCTACAAAATAATAAAATGATATAAAGAAATGAAGTACAGCTTCATGGACCATCCATACCCTAACATCAGCTTACATGTGGTCAGTTTCTTACTTGTTGCTGTGGTCTACAAACTGCTTTGCTTCATTTTCTTTATCAACTTCAAAAACATCTTCAATCTGCATTTTATATTGGTTGTGTGTAGCTGCATGAGTATTCTGAAGATATTCATTTATCATCTGAAAAGAGAAACACCTCTAATACTCCTCAGGAAAAGGGTTTAATTGTGTATGGATTTCAAATGTTAGCCTATTCCATACTCCTTTTGTAAAAAAAAATAACTTCTTAGTTCATTTAGAAGTATTCCAGACAAAAAATACCTCTGGAGCCTCTTTGTGACTTCATAAAGAGGCTTCAGAGACGTTAGTAAACAAGAGGCCCATGGGCCACAATGCTCACCTGAAACTGGTCCTGCTGTTCTTCATAAGATTTCCCCCCTTGTAATACCTGTTGTGGCCCCATCCTAGCCCCGGGGATCATGATTTGAACAATTTAGAATCTACACTACCCTAAGATGTTTCCACATAAGTTTCAGCTTTTCTGGTCCAGTGGTTCTTGAGAAGAAAATTGTTAGAGATTTTTTTCTATATATTTCAATGTAAAACTTGGATTCCCTATTGTGGCCCCGCCCTACACCCAAGGGTCATGATTTGAACAATTCAGAATCTACACTACCTTAGGATGCTTCCACTTAAGTTTGAGCTTTTCTGGTCAAGTGGTTCTTGGGAATAAAATTTTTCCTCATACATGTGACAGAACTGAAAAATCACAACTGGAGATTTGAAAATTTTCAGCTGGAGTTTGGGTCTCAAAGCTGGAGATTTTTTATCGACATTTTTTCAAATCGCAAAAGACCATCCAACCCCCAAAATTCAGGAAAAATACCTTCTCCCAGTTTATTACTTTACAAATTTTATTTTATAAAGTTGTTGTTTAGTTTTAAGAAAAATATGATAAAGTTTTTATTCAAATGAAGTGAAATTGAGTATTCAAAATGAAATCAACTCATTTCCTAGTAAATTAATTAAGAGTTAACAGCATCATTAAAACATTGGATAAAATTTTATTTTTGATTTAGTATTGATATATCAACTAGTAAGTGAAGTAAAATATAGCTAGGTTTTGTGTTACAAATTCTATGTCAGTAATTTGTTTTTAAATAGAATATGTACAGATGAAAAAAAGTACCCTCTAAAAAAATAAACAAATTAAGAGTCAGGTATATTTTAGCAACACCCTGTAGTGTGATCTATTTTTAACTAGAGTGTGACCTACATTATAACTGTATCTTTTAATGACCAAAGCAGCATTAGAAGATGGCAACTGTGTATTTTAGCAACTAATTACAATGTTTTGCATTCAGTAATAAACATCAATGGTCTTTTATCAAGTTGATATATCACTAATTTTTACAACATAATTATACTACCTCATGTTGATTCCTACGAAGCCTACCGCTGTGAAAATTTATTGCACTGGCGTTGTTATCTCAATTTCTTTTTATTCTGAGCAATTATATGAAACACGATCAAAAAAATATTGCAAATAATATTTAATTTGAAGAATTTTAAAACACGGAAGATTTAAAAATTAATCGGGAGGGGCGGAAGGGGGGTGAAATATCGGGAGATTTTGTCTCCCGCCGGAAGAATCACATGTATGTTTCCTATATATCTCAATGTTAAACTTGGATTCCCTATTGTTACCCTAGCCTACCCCCGGGGGTCATGATTTGAACAATTTAGAATCTACACTACCCCAGGATGCTTCCACATAAGTTTGAGCTTTTCTGGCCCAGTGGTTCTTAAGAAGAAGATTATTTTATGACCCCACCCTATTTTTGTCTGTTCTTGATTATCTCCCCTTGTAAGGGGGCTTGGCCCTTCATTAAACTCCCCTTCACTCAAGGATGCTTTGGACTAACTTAGGTTAAAATTAGCCCTGTGGTTCTTGAGAAGAAGTTGAAAATGTGAAAAGTTTACAGACGGACAGACGACAGACAACGGGTAATCAGAAAAGCTCACTTGAGCTTTCTGCACAGGAAAGCTAAAAAATAACGATATGAGGCAAACTTTCTTTAAACATGCAAAATGTAAATATAAGGAATGTGCCTACATGTCTGTATTATTTACACACCAATAAATCACAAAAAACTTAAAAAGATACACATAACATTATCTAACAAGTTTTCATAACATGCATTTTTACAAGTTTAATAAACATTATTTTACACATGCACAGATCCGACATAAAGTACATACATCTGCATATATAGACATGAGAAAAAAAAGAAAGGATTTAACTGTCCTACATGTAGTGTAAATAAACCTTGTTGTAGCACAATGAACTTTAACTTAATAAATACCGTATAAGTGGAAGACTGGAAATTTATCGAGATGCAAATTTAGCCATTTGTCCTTAAAAATTGTATTTTATTTTTAGCTAGAAGTAATTTTAGTGATTTTAAAATGCTCATTTAAGAAGCTATTACAAATAAAATGCAATTAAATTTTAGCGATATTCAATTTTAGCATCCTCGCTAAAAATTCTGCTTATACCGTAAGATAATCTATAATAGAGCTAAATAATGATATGCATCATACTTTAAATTCATCAGCTGATTTGTCCATTGGCTGCAGTTCACACTTCAGGGCATGGTAATGTCTGTCTATTGGATTCTCCGAGTAATCTCCACTTTTCAGAGTTTTCATGGCAATCTCAATGTCTTCCAATGACTGTTTATGAATAGAAAATTATTCATTAAGCAAAGTGCATACATGTAGCAAAATCACTCTGCAAAACTACATCCAAATCAGCAAAAATTAACATACATTAGTGTGATTTTGTAGAAATGCAGTGATTTTAGGGCCATCTACAATGTAAGTGAGAACAGCATGACCACTGTATAAATGTCTCTTCAAACTTTACCTGACCTATTTAATCACTAGATCTTGGGAAAATACCTAGGTTCAGTCTTGTCTCACCTCTAAGAGTTGTAGTTTTGCCTTCACTGTTTCCTTGTCTCTGATGACAGGGGGTGTTCTCATACTGCAAAGTTTACACAGTAACTCTATATTAATATTCAATCTTAACAAGGACATCAAATATGCATAACTTAGAAGGCTGAAAATATATACAGTGTATATCCCATCACACCAAATCCTCAAAAATAGATTTTTTTTGGTCAAAACTATTTTTAATATCCAATTTAATATGTTGTTAATAAAAAAAAATACATCAAGAATCATACAAAAGGAAGTATGTGCATTTGTTTCCTATTATTTTCAATAACTGTCAATGTTTTGCCATTTATGTTAAGATTGTGATTTCAGAACATATATCACAAATATTTACCCAAAGTCATGAGGAATTCTTGTGTAGAAGTCATTACAAGCATCAGTCAGTTTTCTCCCAAAGTCTCCCTTCTCTACACAGGCATCAATAGTCTTCAGAGCTGAGTATCCAGCCTTTATTTGGTCACTTGTCAGCTTACCTACAAAATTTAAAGAAAAAATAATACTTTATAGCACCTGCCATAAATTTTGTGCTCATGTTTTGAAAATTTTGAGCCCAATTTACAAACTGTTGAGGTTACTGCAGAGTATGTTCTAAATGTACATTAATTTTGATAATATTTTCTATACTACATGCCACATACCTAGTGGTGCCTTAATACAGTCATATTTCATTTCTCGTACTGTGTCCTCCATTATCTTAATATCACATATCAAATTCATCAGGTCCTGAAATCAACAGGAATAATCATTTCAAAGTAAGGTTTTATTGACTAAGTCATATCTTAAAATCTGAACATTAATAAATGCCTTGTACATATATCATCAAAAGATTAAAAGATTCTTATATAAAGTTTATATTATAAACTTTTGAAATTGTTTGCATATAGCAACCACCTTTATAAGATTTCATTACATATATTACTTAAATAAAACTATCTGGCTTCGGGGCCACCAACGCTGAGATTTTCTCAAATCTGAGATTTCTCGGAAAATTTGAGTTTTTCTCACCAAACTGTGCCACCAATGAAATATTTTCTCAAACTCAGACTTATCTTTTGAGTTTTTTCTTAAATCTGAGATTTTTCTCAAATCTGAGATTTCTCTGAAACGTGCGTACCACCAACATTTTTTCTGACTCAGCTGAGAAAAAAATCTGAGATTTCTCAGAAAATCTTGATATTGGTACATAGTAGTCTCAAATAAAATCTCACAGAATTATTTTATGGTAAGATGGTTGCAAATATTATGACAGTGCACACGTTAATCCATGAATACATGAAATTAACGTGCAAACACAGAGAGCATGTTTATTTCTCCCAAACCAAGATCATACGTTTTTAAGAAGGGGGGGGGGGGGTCTTACGCACATGTAAAAAATCTCATAATCTCATAATATTGTCCACGCAATGAAACAATGCACTTGAAACTATATCAAAAGAAAAAAAAATAAGGAATAAAATCAATATTCTTGTGACACGTTTTACATAACATGTATATCTTCATTCATGCAAGAATTATTTTCATTTATTAATTAAATTCACATTTTAGTGTGCTACTCATGGTTAGGCATATTTATTAATTCACATTATATATACATGTATATCAGAAAAGAAAATATGATTAGATAATATTAAATCTCCACGGCCTCTTCTTTGTTCTTTCTCCGGTAGTTATTTTTTACTTGTACAATATACGTACCTAATCTGTAAATTATACGCAAATATTAAAAAAAAACATTGTCTAAATTTCTGTGTAAAAATATTCTATTTATTCATAAATCACCATTTATTAATCACTGATGATAGCAATCTGTCTAATTTGGATCTTCACTAAATCTATAAAATTCTTAATTGAGAGTAGGGATCCAGTAATTCTTTCCAGTGGGTGGGGGGGGGGGGGGTCATCCAAGTCAAAAAAAAAATCCAACCCAGAAATTTCTAGACAAGTAAAACTGATTTCTCAAAAGTATCAAACCGCGAAAATTTCTTGAAATGAAAAAAAAAATCTGTTTCACAAACGTGAAAAACCTATTTCGTTCTGGTAGTGGTGGGGTCAACGTTTTCAATGGGGGGGGGGGGGGGTGTCCAAAATCAATTTTTATTTGATTCAGTATATACTTTTAATAACTTTGCAAATTCCAGGGGGGGGGGGGGGGGCGACAACCTCCTCCCTCTAGATCCGCGTATGGGCATCTGCTTTATACTCGCTATGCATCGCACACAAATATCCCTGACCGTTTATATTATTTGTAAGAATAATCCTGACTTTTTTTTAATACAACCAGTTACATTTTGAGATTAAAAAAAACAAGTATGGTCCTAAGTTTCAAATAGTACATGATTATGCCGTGAAACTTTTCATAGGAATTAATAAGTTAATCGTCACTTGATAAGTGATTGTTAGATTGATTTAGGTTTCCAGTGTAACAACGAATATTGCTCACTATATTCGTTGTTATTATATCTGAAATTAATAATTATTATATATTTTATACCTGAAAAGAAGAATATTTTTCCTGTGACATTTTCTCACAGGGGATCGTGGAAAATGTGATGTGTTATTTAGCCTCGTCCCTACATACATGTCCGTAGTTCAATTCAGGTTTTTTGTTTTTTCGGGGGAAGGGGTGTGTATACCTGAAATAACCTGACATTAAACAATTTGTATCGAAATTTTCTTGATAAATTGGGTTCACTTAAAACCAAGCATACATGTATATTGAATTGAATTGTAATTATGTTACTCGCCCTTGACTGACATTTTTTCTGTCGCAACTTATGCACGAATTTTACGGAACACTCAAGAAAATTATCATGTGAGAAAATTAGCATTTAATCAGCTATAAAAAAAAAAATACTCTGTGTTTTCTTAATTACTGTTAATGCCGAGTTTGCAGTATTAAAATCATCATTTCGGCGGTAAAATTTATTTTCTTTGATCGCTTAAAATGATTTTTTTTAAATTATTCTAAATAGGGACAAAAACTCCCTATATTTAAAACATTTTTGCTATGGAGAGTAAAATGTAATAGATATATCTGACAGTGTACAAAACAAAAGAAAAGAAAAAAATGTGTAATCGGCCTGTATATATTATGGTCTTGATCCGCCTATCTACTCTTTGTAATCTTTCGACACGTAACATCACAAGGGCGGAAGTGACGCCTCGGTGTATATTTTTGTGTGTTTATGTAGACAGACGAACTAAGACTTTAAAGTTTGGATATGTTTTGCGTTTTTCTTCTGTAGGGATTATTTTACGGGGACTCAGTGGATATTTATTGTCGCAAAGATCGTAATGGAATCCTTTCCGCCGAGTGACTCGAAACAGCAAATAAAAGACAAAGGAAGTAAAGAATGTGTATTTTCGCGATTATAGACCAAAATATTGTATAAACAACTATCTGAAAGGTGAATTCAATCATTGATTCAACAACTTCGTGCATTATAAGGAAAAAAGGTCGCATATAACTACAAGAATAAGTCTAAGATTTTTCTCAAATCTCAGCTTACGTGAGACGAATCTCAGAAATGTTGGTGGCACGGTGTTTTAGAAAAATCTCAGGTGAGGCAGAAATCTAAGATTTGAGGTTGAGATTTGAGCTGAGATTTTTACATCTTGGTGGCCCCGAAGCCTGATAATTTACCTGAAGTCTTTTGTCTAACTTGGAGTCTGGAACTTTGACATCAGATTTCTCCTTTTTGATCTTCGGAGCATCTGTTTCATCCTCACCCTATTTATAAAATAAAGATAAACAATTACACAAAAAGTACATATACAATGTACAATAAGTAGAAAAATGTTCGAGGGTTAATTCCAGACAGTGATAAACATTATGTATATGTATATCTAATTAAAAAAAAAATCTGACACCAAATATGGAGTGAAAAGATATACAAAGAAATAGTTATAGGTTTACTCAGAAAGTAACAATGAAATCAGCTCATCGTAAATTACCCATAAGTGAAGTTGGATGGTGATCATAAAGGTTCACTTAAGACAGAGTTGAATAAATTAAAAAAGAAAATGGGATCTGATTTTACAGATCCTAGAGCCATGTATACACACGTAGCTAACTTGATACATCATACATTACCTTTGCACCATAATCGATGTCTAGCATGTCATATTTTCCTGGTACTTTCTCAAAATGTTTCCTTTGATACCAATCATTTTTGGTTTTGTCTTTAAACCTAATAGAAAAACAAATCCATAAAAACAATTGACTTTATTTTATTTGTCTATTTGTTTAACGTGACAAATTCACATTATTTCTACACTGATCTTGACTTGAACACTTCCCAGAAACAAAAATACAGTAATACAGTATACTATTAAATTATCACTAAAACTGTGGTAAAACCAATCAAGTACTGAAAACACGAAATAAAACTATCTGTACTCTAATATCAAACACTGATTGCCAACCCACTTTTTTGTGAATACATCTTTAGCCTTCTCTAGGTCCCCTCCACATGGAACCAGATTGTTCTGTCCATGATAACCAACACGCCCCCATCTCTGCCAGACATGGTATGCATTCTTGGTATTCTCCTTTAACAGTTGTATCAGGTAATACTTGTTGTTGTTATTACCCACGTTTGTCTACAATGTTAAAAGTGGATTACCTCCATTCTGGTAAATAATGGAAAATAAGATTAATTCAATTTATACATACATGTAGGGAAAAAAATTAAACAAATATTTTCATGTACTTTGCACTTTGATTTTAAATTTTTTATCTAAAAAATAACCAGATTTGAATTCTTTAAACTTTTTTCCAGAACAAAATCAAGCAATTGAAATTTACTTATTTATCTAACTTCATTCAATTTTATTAATAGTTTATCCTGGCAGCTTTTTGAACAGAATTACATGTAAACTCTCCTTTAAGAACTTTACTTTTAATGACTGACCTGATTCAGCATGCAGTCCCATATGTCATTGCCCTCAGAGTAAACATGAGCCTTCCCCACCATGGATGTACATTCAGCATCAACAGGTGCTTTACCAGATATTACCACTGTACGGACTAGAATGAAGCACAGATACATGTATTATATAAAGTGAGGAGTCTGGAGGAAAGAACAGAGAGCAGACATAAAAGTTTAAGAACTTAAAGAAAGAACTAAGTCTAAGAAAGCTAGATTTATCTGCTCTGAAACTGTTACATAAGTGTTGTCTTGTTTTCTTAAATCATTTCCTTCTACTGCAATTTAAGTAGTGTATGTCATGTACATAAATTAATGTATTCAATATTTAGCAGGGTTCGACATTAACGTTAGTCCATTAGTCTCAGACTAATACATTTTCATTTGGACTAATAAAATCTGTAGCTAATTAGTCCGAACGGACTAATAAAAATTTCTGGAAAAAAATCAATAAATTACCGAAGTTCGATTCTCGACAACTTTCACTGGAAAACCCCGCATGTATTTTTAGCTTTCTAGCTTCTTGGTGGGAAGTTAGGCAATTCCGAGTCTATTCGGCGCTCAATTTTAGGACTGTTTGATATGAAATTAAACATTTTAGCAAACATGATTTAGTAAGACACATAAAGAAAGATGGCAGACGTTTGGATGTATAGAGAAAAATGAACGAGATCGGAAATACAATCGTAGTTCCTGATCGCGAGATTTCAACGAACCTTGGAATAAAACATTTCAGGTAAATGCTTTATTTATTTCAAAAAAGTATAATAAGTACATTGCAATGTTTATTTTTAAATTAACCGTTTCAAAACATTGAGTGTTTTTTTTCTTTTCTTTTTCTTTTTTGACGGACTCATAAAATCGCCTGCAGACAAGTAAAAGTAAAGAAGCACTAGTCCGGCCGGACTAAAGCCTAAAAATGTTAGTGTCGAACCCTGTTTAGAGCAGTAACTTGGTATGGAGTGGTTGGAGTAACCATGAATTATAGCTACAGATGTCCCTGCCTTGCATTGTATTCAGTTAGGATTTATTAACAGTATTCATGAATTAGCACATTGTTGTCTTCCCCAAAGACAATAAAATATGAAGCCCACTTTTTGAAGTACATATACAAAAAATATATGATTGTATAATTTTTACTTCTTTCTTCCTCTCCAAGTTCCCTTCTCCCAGACTTCCCCTTCTTTGGCCCACTTTTTCCTCCAGCCTTTTTCCCTTTTGAATCCCCAGCACTTGCTTCTTTTTCCTCTTCTTCCATTGGTTCCTCTTTCACTTTGGCACCCTTTTTCCCAGAACCCTTTGCAGCTTCCTGTTTTTCAGTTTTGATTTCTGTTACAACTGTTCCTGAGGATGAAGGGTCAGCAGCGATGGCATCTTCAATACAGAAAAAATCCAATGAATATCAAAGAGGTAAACAAAAAATTCAATTAATCATGATAATTTTACAATTCAGATACAACCAGTAAGACTCTATCAGCAATGCTGCATGTATCATGTCCTGACTACCCATATTTTGAGTTTTATGCAAAATCAGCAATGTCTCAAACTACCTAAGTCTTCAATATCTTTATAAAATATCATAGACAGTTAAAATCAGAAAATTACAATCACAGGATGAAACTACACTGTACGCCATTCAGTTCACTAAAAGTCTACTGAAAAGTGACAGAATGGCAGAGCTCTGCCACTCAGCCACCTTTCCAGACCTTTCAGTGAACATTCAGTTGACTGAAAGGTGCAGTTTTACACTGTGAATAACAATTAGGACTTAACCACATTTTTTTATGCAAAAATATAACAATATTATCAATATATATGTCTTGTTACACATTAACTTACTTGATTTGACTCTTTCTACTTTCCGTTTGACATCAGTTGCTGTGTTAATTTGCTCCATTTTGGCTACATCTATGGAGTAGGACCTATGAAAGGCCTCAAAGTCTATGTGACCCTTCCCCTCAGCCCCCTCTAACTCTACACAGGTCTCCACAGCATATGGGTTCCAGCCTCCCTTCTCATCCTGCCACTGCCAGATGTAAAAGTCTGTAATTTAAAGACGAGTTTCAAGTCTCAATGTAGAAAATCTTACTGTACAATAAGTACAATATACCCTTGTTTTAGAACTTTGTAGATCAGAGCTATGTAATATCTGCATAGCACTGCTGTGTAACACACTAAATAAAAAAGGATGAAAACATACCACCTTGCTCCAACTTTATTGGCTGAGGTTTTGCAGTGGTTAGTGAAATGAGTTATAAGTACACTAGGGCTGTCACGAGTACCCGAAATAACCGAGAACCGCGGTCTAAGTTGTTCGGTTCGGTTCCGGTTCCATTTTTCCAGATTTCGGTTCAGGTCTGGTTTATATATTAGAGTTTGTTCAATACAAAAAATGGCGTCGAAATCAAAGGAATGATGACGATAACAGTGATAAATAAACATCACAACTGAAATCTACTTCATTCCATGACCCAAAAAAAATCGAGGAAATATTAGATAATTATCAAAACGAGCAGGAATGGTCAGGTTGTGGCTAACAGTAGGCCAAGTCACCGATGTCTAGACGTTCGCATGGTTAAGACTTGTTTCCAATGTAAATTTATTGTAACAAATAAAGATTTTTCAAGTTAAATTCATGAAATTAAGGTTTAAAATAGATGTAAATATCCGACCCGAAAAACCCGAAACCGAACCGAAAATTTACAGAACCGACCCGACCCGAAAAATTTTGGAACCGTGACAGCCCTAAAGTACACAGACTGGAGTATACATGTATAAACAAGACAAGCATGCACAAAAAGGTGGAGAAAAATGTGCATGGATTCACCTTTATCTTCTTTAAGACAGCATCTTATTCTCCGCTCCCATCCTGTCTTTTTGTTTCTCTGTACCATCTGGTCCATCTTTACTTGGATCACCACATTTTTTCCAACATCAAACTCTACCTGTTTAGTCAAGTAAAAAAAAAAAAAAGAAATTGATCACAATCTACTGCCAAAATTTAAAAAAAAAATTCTAAATAAGCTTTATCTGATGTTTGAAAAACGATATTTTTTATTAGGGAAAGTATCAAGTATTTGGTATAATCCGATTTATAAACAATGCATAAATATGAAATTATACCAGTACATGTACATAATGTAAGAAAAGAAAAAATAAATATATAACATATAAAAATATATCTATATGCATGATATGCTGATGATCTTAAAACAAGAAATATTACCATTTTCTTCTTGCTGTTGAATGCATCAGTGATGTCTTTATTCATGCTGTCTGAGTATTTTGTCCACTTTCCTTTATCTCCTTCCCACTCCCACTGAACTAAGTATCCATCTATCTCTGGACCTTCCAGGCGAGCTTTTTTTGATATCGGGGCATCCCCTCCTCCATTGGCCTCTGCTTTTCTACCTAAAACAAGGATTTTTTATCCTCTTAATTATTAATATGAATAAAATTTGGATCTTCATAATAAATACTGTGGCATTTTCTTTTGATGGATTTGTGAAATGATGTTTCTGTCTAAACCTTACATGTATAGTTATGTAAAATATTCATTATTGTGACTAAAATTTTTAGTCAGAAACAAGATGACTTTGCACAGACTCTGTCCATGATTTTTTAATTAAAGCCTGGGCTTAACTGACCCTTTTTGATACAGGTCTTGTACCCTTTCTATTGGGAAAATGTGGGAATATTGATGACATAATTATTTTTTACTAAAAATAAAGACAATGATATCGTAGGCTTATCCTCTATTTACATTTTTTTTGAGCTATAATAACCTGATATTTATATTTCTGATATTAAACAAGAAGCCCATGGGTCACAACACTCAGCTGATTCACTATGGCCCTACTGTCCTTCAACAGCAGATTTTTCCCTATATATTCCTATGTAAAACTTTTGCGTGGCTTTTGTGGTGATTTTTAAAAGACACGATTAGATTTTCACTATTTCTTAATTATACTGTACATGTAAATAAATTAGCGTATTCAAAATTTAGCGCAATCACTGGGTATTAATTTATTGGCGTATTCATGAATTAGCGCTACACACTAACACGCCATATATTGTATTTCTAAATCATTTATTAGCGGTATTCATGAATTAGCGCATCGTTGTTCACGCCAAAGCCGCTTAAATCTGAAGCCCGCTATTTTAAGTACACATACAGTATTGCCTTGAAAGATGACCTGGCCTAGAAATGCTCATCTCTATGTTTTATTTCAAGTGCTCTCTTTAATACTTTTTGATATGTCAAACATACATCTGTGTTTGACAATATTTAAGTGTGGTAGAGAGCAGAAGAAATACCAAATTTAACAAAAAATATTTTTTAAAAAATAGAGACTTATGCGATTTACACACTTCATACACAAACTGACTTGAAACAGACAACTTGTACACAAGAAGTCCACTCATACACAAGGTTTTTTTTCTTTTGTGTACATAAAACCTTGAATATAAAAGTGAAATTCAACTCATACACAAGGGTTTCTTTTTTCTCTCTCTCTGCTGCTGCACATATGAAAATTTAATAAAATTCACCGGTTATGAAATTTGGGAAAAATAAATAACAAAAAAATAATAGCTTCTGTTGTCGGTGGAACATGTACATGCCTTTCAAGTTTATAAATTAAATAATTATTGTTAAAACAACACACAAGTGGTGGTTTCTTGGATATGCAGCAAAAGTCGCTAATTATGAGATGTTCTCAATTGGTATTCTGAGATGACTGCACATTTTGTAAATTTAAAATTTTCTGTGATAAATTTTATGGAATAAATATACAGTAATAGTTTTACAATAAATACTTTGTAATGTTTGAATCCATTGTTAATGATACTATTTAAAAAAATCATATTTAGAACCAAAGACAGTGAATCTTTCTAAATTCAACCCTTACTCATTTTCAATAAAAGTTCAGGTGTTTATGACTAGAAAATGTTCTAGACAGATATGAGAAAAAATATTTGTGTACAACAAGTTGACAGTTCACTTTTGTATACAAATAAACCTTGTATACAAGTTGACTTCTCAGGTTTGTATACAACTTGAGTCACTTGACTTCTTGAGTACAAGTTGGGTTGTGTAGAATTGTATGAATACGACCTGACTGGACACCACTTCAGCAATTAAGTCATGACATGACCCTTAAATTCATTTGAACAAACTTGAATCCTTTTAACCAAAGGATGCTCTGTATCAAGTTTGGTTGAAATTGGCCAAGTGGTTCTGGAGAAGAAAATGAAATTATGAAAACTTAATGATTTTGATCTGAAAAGCTCACTTGAGCCTTCAGGTCAGGTGAGCTGATAAAAGTACAAAAAATAGTATTCTGATATATTGAATTCCAGTTTATTACCAAGTCATACATTATGCCATGACATGTTCAAAAACGACATTAAAAAGTAACCAAGTTCAGTAGGGATACTCTATTCAACACTGCATTGTGCGCTGCATGGTTACAGACTGACGATCCACAGACAATGCTGATTGGCGTCGATGTTTCCATGAAATCATCATTTTAAATTTGTTTTGAGTTCAAATCTTTAATTCCATACAATAATGCTGCAATATTTGTAAAGAAATATTGAAATAATCTAACAGATATAACATGGCGATATTTTTTTATAGGGGTACAAGGGGCAAAATGAAAGTTGCTAACATCAGAGATCGGACGTTTTGAGATTTACAACTTTCTCTTTATTAATATTTGATTCTTCATACATACCCTTTCTCCCCATTTGAAGACTTCGTTAATCTCTTATTTCTGATATACAAGACACACTGTTTTATTTATCCTCTGACAAAACTTTACCAGTTTCCTGCCTTACACCTTTCACGTGTTTTGCAAACTCGGCGCTTTATTTACAAACATACATATTTAAGATTTTTATTTCGCAAAACGCATATCCCTAAATTACGAAAGCCTATCGAGCTCATTTTCGTAGATAAAAAATATATATTTTTCGCGTTATAACGCGAAAGTTTCGCGAATAAACGCGTAACTTTCGCGTTATAACGCGAAACTTTCGCGAACAAACGCGTAACTTTCGCGTTATAACGCGAAATTATACATATAGTCATGTTACTCAGGAACCTGTGTTCTTGACTGACAGATAAAAAACATGAACGCAGAGGGGGACTTCTATGAATTTATAAATGACATTTCTTCAGAAGATGTAAAAGAGAATTGATGCGAGAAATGGATAGATTAGTGTTGATTTTGCATTTAATCTCAAAACCCTACTAATTAATTAGATGAATATTTCTTTAAAGATTTTCTTATTTTTCACTTGTTGAATCCAAGAAATTCTGTAGACTATTTTTTTTTTTCTCAGGAAGATCTCCACTCGTTGCTTTCTTTGAATAAATTGTCAATGTTTTAGTAAGTAATGGTATGAACAAATGGTGCAACCTTAAAATACAATGTTGTATTTCTTCAGTGAGTCTATCGGAGATGAAATATTTGATACGAATATTTGTCATCCAATTTTCACATTAGGTTACTCATGTGATGTGACACAATTGTTCCGTGAAATACAAATTTACCTCATTGTTGTCAATTTTCTGAGATCTTTTATTTCAAATTCTACATAGAATGTTCAATCTAATTAAAATTAGACTTGTATTTTCGCTCCTCCACTATACGCTTCAACACTTGTATTGAACAGCATTGAGAAAGACAAACTATGACGGCAAAAAAGATTTAGAAAGAGGAAAGACACATTCAATGGCGAGAAAACATAAAATTTCAGCTCGTGATAATCCAAGTTCAAAATAGTCTTTCGTTTTTCACTGTAGTGAATAAACTAGATCATTAAAAAGTAAAACAAACTGTAGACTTATGCAAATGTCTCTGTTTTACAGGGAAAGTTTCGCGTTATAACGCGAAAGTTACGCGTTTATTCTCGAAAGTTTCGCGTTTATTCGCGAAAGTTACGCGTTTATTTGCAAAAGTTACGCGTTTATTCTCGAAAGTTTCGCGTTTATTCGCGAAAGTTACGCGTTTATTTGCAAAAGTTACGCGTTTATTCGCGAAAGTTTCGCGTTATAACGCGAAAGTTACGCGTTTATTCGCGAAAGTTTCGCGTTATAACGCGAAAAATATATTTTTTTTATCTACGAAAATGAGCTCAATGGGCCAATGGGCTTTCGTACTAAATCGACTCGCTTGCAATAAACAAGAATTTATGTAAAAAAATGGAAATAAATTGACAATATTACTTACCGTAATATTTCTTAAAACAATTACTATTTTCGTTTTTATAATATTAGGCTAGCTACAGGCCCGTAGAACGCGGGTGGTGGTGGTGGGGGGGGGGGCACATTTTCTGCGTATAGTATTTTGCAATAGTAAATTTTCCTGTAGATGCTAGTTGCCCCCCCCCCCCCCCCCCCCCACACACACACACACACTTTTTGATGCTGTAAGGTCGAGCACTGGCAAATTGTAGGATTTGGACAGTAAATAACCCACTTTTGTCAGATTTTTTTGGGAAGTTGTCCCCCCCCCCCTTTTGAAACCGTTGCTACGGGCCTGAGCTAGTTATTTTCGTGCTCGTATTTTTCATCATCTACGCAGATTTCGGTAAACCCTACACCAAAATACGAACACAAAAATTAGCTACATTATACAAAAGTAAATAACTTTTTTCCCGGCGTTGTTGGCCGTCCTAAGTAAAAAAAAAAAATCAAAGAACTTGTTAAATGATTTGTAAAATATTGAGTAATGAATGACAAGAAAAGTTAAATGTTACAAGTTGTAACTTAATGTTGTAATCTTTATTTTCAGGTATCTTAATCAGCATTAATTTGATGCAACACACTGATTTTCTTTCAAGTTTTGATTTTTTTTAACTTAGAATTTTTTTTTACATTTGTTCTTTTTATTTTTTTCATATAAGCAAAGATTAAAGAGCTTTAGCTTTGCAAATAAGATGAATTTATACATGTAGTTAAGATATGCTGTTAATAAATGTATAAGATAAATATCTAATAAAACTTCTCAAGAATATTTATAGTAAGATAGATATTTGAATTTTTTAAAATAATTTTTTAGAAATAATTTATAAATAATAAAAATATTGAGTTTCATGAGCTATGAAGATAATCTGAGTGTCATGAGTTTTTCAGGCTTCCTGGAACTGGAACTCTAAACCCATGCAACATAAATTCTACAGCCTGGTTATTACTCTTTGATCATTAACTGACATATTCCAAGCACCCTGTATCCCAGAAGTTTAGGGGAATAAAGATTTTAAACATTAAATACCAGTATATATTATCCATATTGTAATGCTAGATACCTAAGGACACAAATTTCGAATTCACATTGTCATTTTTAACTTTTCAATAAATACATGTGCATATATAAATAACCAACTTACCCTATACCCTATCCTGGAGTCTGATCCCTGTGCTAGGGTGGGCAGAGGGCATGGATTTTCCTATTTTTGTACACTAGAGGGCTAGCTGCAGTTCATCAGTAATTATCATGCATGCAAACAATGTGTCCATGAGTAATAAAGAGTTTCCTGATGTAATTTGTTTCAATTTATAACCAACTTAGACCCACCCTGGAACCGGACCATGGGACGCGGGGCCACGAATTTTACCTGCCAGCCTATAAGAAGATTCTAAAAGGTGTACATGTATTTATATATATATATATATATATATATATATATATATATATATATATATATATATATATATATATATATATATATATATATAATATACCCATTATGATCTGATCGCTGGACCCAGAAGGAATCAGTAATTCATCATATTGGGAGAGGGTTAGTTACTCATTGCATGTGATATGCAAACTGTTTGCCTGATACTTGTCAATGAGTAAAGTTTTTTTTTAAAATTGTAATGGTTTTTTTTTTCAACATTTGACCATTTGAAATGCCCTCTTCGGACTGAAAAGTGGGACGGTGGGGAATAAAATTAATTTCTTTGGTATAAATTTCATTATGACCATGAAAACAGTTTTGTTTTCTAGATTTCCATTATTTAAGATCAAAATAATATTATCAATATATAACCAACTTAGTCCTACCCTTTTAAATGAACGTTAGAAACAGGGGAGAATTTTTGCAATTTTCTTAAAACTACGCGATTTTTTTATAGGCTTATGCACTAATTGTAATCGTACATGAACTTTGCCCACTGCATGCCCATTTAGCAGAGACGATTTTCAAAGATATGATGAATTTTCCATTATTTGACCAAATAACTTCGTCTCACCCTCGCTAGGGCCTGAATCATGAACCCAGGAGTATGAATTTCACAATTCTAAGAGAGGGCTCATTGAAGAATTATATTATAATCATACAAAGATTTTTTCTGCTCGATTTCCTCTCTATAAGTAAAGAAGATTATCAAAGGTATTAATATATTTTTTCAGTATAATATTACAAATTCAGTCCCTCTTTGTGATCTGAACACTTGATACAAGGGACATGCATATTACAATCATCCAGTCTGCTCCCTATAGATATCTGTAGAAGAGATGGTTTTCAAAGAAAAGATGTAATGAATTTTAAATATCAATTGACCAACTAAGTCTGAACCCAGGGTACATGAAATATTTGATAATTTTGAAGAGGGATCAGTCATTGATAAAGTATTATAATCATACAGAAAGTTTTATTTCTTGATTCCGAGATATTTTTGAAATATTTTTGAAAATTGTTCTATTTTTTTTTATGGGTTTGGTTCCACGATTCTGAGTCCCCAGGAAGAAATAAACAATGAAATGACTTCTCAGCGTTTTATACAACCATTTCTGACTATACTGTTTACATATATACTGCATTGTAAACGCTTGAAGGTACCGACTCTTGAAAGTACAGATAAGTAAAATATAAATAATAGATTAATGAGTTTTCACCTGCTCGTAATTGTTTTTAAAAATTTTGGCACTCTTAACATTGTAGAGGGCGAATTTACGTATCCTCGAAACTGTGATTTTTACTAAATCCACGAAAATTGATGCACACGAATATTAATGAAACCACAGTAATACTATTTTTTTTTTTTTTTTTTTTTTTTTTTTTGTTTTGTTTTGTTTTGTTTTGTTTTTTTTTTTGTTGCAGATTTGAAAGTGGTCATTGAAAACAGATGGAATGTACGGCTGCACTACACTACTATTTTGTGATTTTTTTCTGGGAGATCTGAGCCTATTTGTTGGAATGGTGGCGAAGGACCATACCGTTAGGTTCTGTATTTTCAATATTGTGACTTATCTGGTTGCTTAGTTTCAATTTTATTAAAATTAGAAATATTTGATAGTTATTATTTAATTCAAGATTTTCACTGTTATTTAAGGAATTTGTTCATTGAGTCATGGGTGTGCAAAATACATTAAATTGAAAATCTGCACCAGAAGCATTTTAATAGGAATTAGCATATAGGGCATATTGCATCAAATTAAATGTTGGGACAAGATGATAAATTGTAATTATTTGATAGAAACAATGCCGAAAATGAGATTTACTTGAAACGATTTTGTGTAACGAACTCCGAATTTATTTTTCAGGTGAAGTACTGAGAACTGCACAGAAACATAAACATACAGTAAATGGAGAAGGAATCAGGAAGAAAATGTTCTGACAATGCAATAAGATTGTTCAAAACTATTTTTTAAAAATCTTACTTTAAAATTACATCGTTTCATTTAAGCTCATATTTCTGCATATTCTTTCTTTTTTTTTAAATATAAAAAGTAAAAGTTCAAATTGTTGTTATATATGATCTTGCAAGTTGTCAATGTAAGTAAAAACAAGGGAAAAGGATCTTTTAAGAACCTTCATCATTAAATGATTTCTGGATGTCTGCATTAAAAACAATGTCTGACAAGGACGATATATATTTTTGAAAGGAACATATTACTTGGAAGAGTCTCCCGGTGCCTGCATTGGACTTTGAGAGAGTCGTACAATGCCTGCATTGGCTCTTCTGAGAGTCGTACAATGCCTCCATTGGTTCTTATAAGAGTCGCCCGATGCCTGTATTTGGACCTTGAGAAGTCGCCTAATGCTTGCATTGGCTCTTATGAGAGAGTCTCTCAATGCCTGCATTGGACCTTGAGAGAGTCTCTCAATGCCTGCATTGGCTCTCATGAGAGCCGCCCAATGCGTGCATTGGATTTTGAGATAGTCGTACGTATACAATGCCCGCATTGACCCTTTAGAGAGTCAGGCAATGCCTGCATTGCCCACTGAGTGAAAGAGAGTCCCAATGCCTGAATTGGCTCTTTAGATATTCGTGCAATGCCTGCATTGGCCAACGATGAACAAATTCCCTTGACAGATTGTCATGAAATTCTTGCATTGGCTTTACTATAAAAAGATTTTCAAAATTGATTAGACATTGATGATTCTTAGCGGGAATTTACAAATAATATTTCATTTTCGTAATAATCGTCACCGCATTGCAAGTTTATTTATTTTTCAAGTGTTCAAATAGATTTTGTATTCCTCTAACGCTAAATTGCATTAGTCTATTACATTTAGAACAATTTCAATTGCATATGTGGTAAGATAAAATTCAAATCAGAATGAGAAGAAAATTGCAAAAATTGAATGAACACATAGTCAATATTTCCGTAAAGACTTTTATCACATGAATTTGGAAATGGGCAATTTAAACTATAAAATGTATTTCGGGATACTTAAATTTTGTAATTATAAACAACTTCCTTCATAAATTCGTTAAATTACATCACTCTGGTAGTAGAAGCCAAGATTTCTTCTAAAACATTGATCTTAAATTAAAAAAAAAATAATTAAGACAAATAAAAATTAGTTGAGACTCCATTGTATATAACATTATGACACCATATCTTCATTAAAAGTGTAACTCTCTAAATCTCATATCTTGTGACTGGTCACCTACAAAATTACTTTGTTTGTCATTTCTTTATTTACATTCTACATTCATGATAATAGGTTTTACATTACATTACATTCATTTCATAAAACATTATCAAATCTTTGAAAAGAAAACAATAATAACAGTAGTAATAACAATAATACATACGTAAATCTTCTTGACTTCATATAGTTAACGGCCATACACGTATAAATAATACACACATGTATATATACATAAAGGTAAAATTTGTTTTAGACATGCATTGCCTTGAGGAGTTTAACCTCACATCAAACAAGAGGCCCAGGGGCCATATCGCTCACCTGAGCAGTATGGCTAGGAAAAAGCAGTTCTAAATCACTTCAGTCTTGAAAGGTTGAAAAGTTTAAATATAAAAGTGGTTTGGGGGGGGGGGGGGTGTCATGAATTGAAAAAATTTGAATCTACATTATCTGAGTATGCTTCCATTTAAATATTACCAATCATGGCTTTGCTGTTCTTGAGAAGAAGATTTTTAAAGATTTAACCTATGTATTCCTATGTAAAACTTTGATCACCCATTGTGGCCCCACCCGACCCCCAAAGGTCATGATTTGAACAAACTTGAATGTACACTATCTAAGAATGCTTCCATATAAATATGACCAATCATGGCTTTGCTGTTCCTAAGAAATAGTTTTTTAAAAAGATTTTTACTATGTGTTCCTATGTAAAACTTTGATCGCCCATTGTGGCCCCATCCGACCCCCAGGGCTCATGATTTGAACAAATTTGAATGTACACTATCTGAGGATGCTACCATATAAATATGACCAATCATGGCTTTGCTGTTCTTGAGAAGAAGATTTTTAAAGATTTTTACTATGTGTTCCTATGTAAAAACTTTGATCTCCCATTGTGGCCCCACCCGACCCCCGGAGGTCATGAGTTGAACAAATTTGAATCTACACTATCTAAGGATGCTTCCCTGTAAATATTACCAATCATGGCTTTGCTGTTCTTGAGAAGAAGATTTTTAAAGATTTTTCCTATATATTCCTATGTAAAACTTTGATCGCCCATTGTGGCCCCACCCGACCCACGGGGATCATGAGTTGAATAAACTTGAATCTACACTATCTGAGGATGCTACCATATAAATATGGCCAATTATGGCTTTGCTGTTCTTGAGAAGAAGATTTTTAAAGATTTTTCCTATATATTCCTATGTAAGACTTTGATCGCCCATTGTGGCCCCACCCGACCCCCGGGGGTCATGATTTGAACAAATTTGAATTTAAACTACCTGAGGATGCTTCCAAGTAAATATGACCAATCATGGCTTTGCTGTTCTTGAGAAGAAGATTTTTAAAGATTTTTCCTATATATTCCTATGTAAAACTTTGATCGCCCATTGTGGCTCCAACCGACCCCGGGGTTCATGATTTGAACAAACTTGAATCTACACTATCTGAGGATGCTACCATATAAATATGACCAATTATGGCTTTGCTGTTCTTGAGAAGAAGATTTTTAAAGATTTTTCCTGTATATTTCTATGTAAAACTTTGATCGCCCATTATGGCCCCACCCAACCCCCGGGGGTCATGATTTGAACAAACTTGAATCTACACTACCTGAGGATGCTTCCACATAAGTTTCATGTTTTCAAGCACAGTGTTTCTTGAGAAGAAGATTTTTTAATGATGCCATGAATTTTTCATGAATTCTTAATTATCTCCCCTTGGAAGAAGATGTGGCTCTTCATTTGAACAAAGTTGAATCCCCTTTACCCAAGGATACTTTGTGGCAAGTTTGGTTGAAATTGGCCAAGTGGTTCTGGAGAAGAAGTCGAAAATGTGAAAAGTTTACAGACGGACAGACGGACAGACAGACGGACAGACGGACTACAGACAAAATGTGATCAGAAAAGCTCACTTGAGCCTTCGGCTCAGGTGAGCTAACAAAAGTCTATACACATAACCCCCTTATGACAGTACTAAAGAAGGACAGGGACCCTACTTGCAGTCAAATACTATATAACAATAACGTTATACAGGAATCAGTTTCAAAATTTCTTTGTTAAAAATCACTTTAATTCTACACAAAAGTACTTTTAAGTTGGTATTTAAAGGATGCTGGAGTTTCTCATTGACAACATATATGTAGTCTTCGGAGTGCAGGTCTAGCTTTCAGCAAACTGTTTGGAATGCAATGGGTATAATTGTGCTCCTTTATTAAACATGTTTGTGTTTTTATATGAAGCAGAATTTATTCAAAAACCTTTACGAGAAGAAGAAAACACTTGCTGTGGCCTTCAACTTGACATTCAGATATAGCGACGACGTTTCATCAATTAAAAATATTTGCTTCCATTCATATGTCGACTCAATATATCCCAGTGAACTTGAAATAAAAGACACCTCAGCCACATCTTTTCTATATATGGATATTTTACTGACTATAGACGATAAGGACCAACTAAGAAATAAATTGCAGATGAAGTTGCTTGACAAACGAGATAACTCATCTTTTCCATCGCGTCAACTTTCCTTATTTATGTAATAAAATTCCGCTATCACCTGCATATGGTGTTTATGTCTCTAAACTTATTTGACACTCAGGAGCATGCTTTTGAGTATTGAATGAGTACGATCAATTTTTAAATCGAGGCAAGCTACTGACAGATTAGTTGATGTGACAGGGATTTCAACAATCTTGTTTAAACTCAGCATTTCGTAAATTCTATGGTCGTTATAATGCCCTTGTTAGCAAATATAACCTCACTTAGTAGTATTTTTACTGACGTGTTTCATACCAATTGTTAGACCTTTATTTTTTTTATACTAAACTTGACTGCGGAATTAATGTTCCGTCTACCTGATCAATACATAGGGCTCACGGCGGGTGTGACCGGTCAACAGGAAATGCTTACCCCATCATGGGCAACTGATCACACCTCTGGAGTTTTTGGGGATCCGTGTTTTTTACCACGTTCAGAGATTTGAACTGTTTGTAGGTTTTTTGAGATCAGTCTCTGTTCGTTATCTTCACCTTTTCACAAAACACAAAGACAATTCATAGAAATCTTTCACATTTAATCTATTTTCTAGTTTCTTATAAATTTCATGGTAAATCAATAATTTTTCCTAACATATATCTGTTTCTGTTCTCTTATCTAACCTTAATTTAATTTCTTTGCTAATTATTTTGTTTAAAATAACTCTGTTTCTACACAAAAGTACTCTGAAGTTGATCATTAAAAAGATGCTGAAGTTCTTCGTTGACATCATCTGTATAGTCTTTTGAGACCAAGTCTTTCAAAACTTGGTTGAAATTACGATAGGCACTAACTGAAATGTATGTAGATAACAAACAGTATTCAAGCTCAAAAGTCCGTTAGACAATACAAATTTTGGAGCAGAGCAAACACGGACCTCTAAAACATCAGAGGTGGGATCAGGTGCCATGCAGGAGTGAGCATCCTCTGCCGACCGGTCACACCCGCCGTGTGCTCCTGGTCATGATCGGGAAATAACAGAAAAATCCGTCGACAATTCAGTGTGCAAATAATGGTTTAACAATTAGTATGAAAAACGTCAGTCAGCATTTGACTTAATGATAAATTGTATTTGCTGAAGGTCATTGTATCGACCATAGAACTTACGAAATGACGACTTTAAACGAGACTGCTGATATTCTTGTTTCATCAACTTGTTTGTCAATAACTTACCTCGTTTTAGAAATTGTTCATACGTAGAGCATGCTCTTGCGTATCGAATCAACTGAGAGATATAAACCCCGTATGCAGGTGATGAAGGTATATTGCTGCATAACTAAGAAAGGAGAGTTGACGATTGAAAAGTTAAAGTCGTCATGTTTATCATAAAGCTTGGTTGTTAGATTACCATGAACGTCTTGTTCTAGTAAAATATTCAAATATGAAACAGATGTGTAAGATTCTGTGGTATCTTTTATTTCAAGCTCACTGGGCTATATCGTATCGACATACGAATGGAAATAACCATTGTTAAATGACAATACGAATATGGAGTTGAAGACCACAGCAAGTGTTTTACTTCTTTTAACGTACAAGATTTTGAACATTCTGCTTCAAATGAATACAAAAATAGGTTTGCTAATAACGGGGCGCAATTGGTACCCATGGTAATTCCAAAAGATTGTTCGAAGACCTGGTCTCCATACACCACATAGATATTGTCTATCAGAAACTCAAGCATCTTTTTAATATCAACTTCAGAGTACTTGTGTGTACAATCAGAATGTTTTTTAACAAAATAATTTTGCAAATTACTAATGACAAGGTAAATGAATTTCCTGGACATTAATTTATCGTGGGGAATGGTTGTATATAAAGTTGAAAAGTCGTAAGTTTGTATGTTGTTGATTTTGGTAAAATTTTCTTTAAAAACAAACTTGTTTTTATATTTTCATCAGGCAAAATTTATTTAAAAATTTCTACATGAAAAGAAATTTCTTGCTTTAGCCTTCAACTCGACCATGATTTATCGATGACGTTTTATCAAATAAATAATTTATGGTTAATTTCTTGCAAATGAAAGTTCAATATATCCCAGTGAACTCGAAATAAAAGACACCATTGAAAGTGTCTGTTTGATATGTTTCATATTTGGATGTTTTACTCACTATCCACGAAAATGGCCAACCAACAACTAAACTGTACAAAAAAAACGGGATGGCTTCAGCTTTTCCATCGTCAGCTTCCCTTATATATGTAATAGCATTCCCCTGTCACCTGCAAATGATGTTTATGTCTCCCAGCTGATTCGAAAACAGGATGCTTTAAGTATGGTCAATTTTTTAAACCGAGACAGGGTACTTACAAAAATGTGATGTTATAGGGATTTCAAATGTTCAAAAGGGTTATGACGTAAACAGACCTAAACATGTATTCAATGTAAAGATCATTTAACTACGGAAATGGTGTCAGAGACATGACTTTGCAACCTTAATACAATGCAGTCTAACTTTAACTTGAATTTATTCAAAAAACTAAATCTACATGAAAAGAAGAAAACACTTGCCGTGGCCTTCAACTCGACATTCAGATATATCGATGACGTTTTATCAATTAACAATAGTTATTTCCATATACCAGTATATGTCGACTCGATTTATCCCAGTGAACTTGAAATAAAAGACACCACCGAGTCTGCCGCATCTGTTTTAAATATGGATGTTTTAATGACTATAGACGATAAGGACCAACTAACAACAAAATTGTATGGCAAACGAGATGACTTCAGCTTTTCCATCGAAAACTTTCCTTATTTATGTTGCTGTATTCCGCTATCACCTGCATATGGTGTTTGTGTCTCCCAATTTATTCGTTACTCAAGAGCATGCTCTGAGTATGACCAGCTTTTAAGCCGAGGCAGGTTACTCACACATAAATATGTTACAGGGATTTCAACAACCTCGTTTAAAGTCAGTACTTCGTAAATTTTATGGTCGTTATCATGACCTTGTTAGCAAACATAACCTACCTTGGGTCGTAATTTGGCTGACTTGTTTTCTACCAAATGTAGACCTTAGTTTTGGTACTAAATTTGACTACGAAATGTTCCGTCTACTTGATCAATATATAGGACTCACGGCGGGTGCGACCGGTCATCAGGGTATGCTTACTCCTCCTAGGCACCCGATCCCACTTCTGGAATTTCCAGGGGTCCGTGTTTATGCCTGTTGACAGATTTGTATTGTTTGAAGTTTTTATGAGATCGATTATTGTTCGTTATCTTCTCCTTTTTTCATTTAGTATTACATATGTAGTATTTTGCTGTTGCCAATGACCTTAAAGTTTGTTGAAATATGAACTCAAGATCATATCAAAGATAAAGTAACTGGATAATGAGACTGTGAATTGATGTCAGAAACTCTCGAAAACATGACTAGAATGAACTTTAACTTTATTATGTTATTGCCCATATCCTAAAGGTGTATCAGAATTTCGACTAAAGATTACATATTTATGTAAAGGTTAAGAATTCACCACAAAGGCTACAGTTAGGAAGAGGAAAACATCTGTTTTTGTAGAAAAAATATTAAGTTTGCTTTAATGTTTGATTCCAATTCTCTGAATTTTACAACAAAGATCTTCTTTATTGTTGTTTAGATCATTGCTAAAAATGCTTATAAACTGTTTTGAAGACGTATGCTTATGCTAACATAATGAAATCAAACATTAGAAACAATGACAAGATGCAGGGAATCATTTACAAATGATTAAAAATATCTCTTATCTTATACAGAGTCAAAAACACAAGTATCTTTTAGTAAGCAGCATTCATCAACCTTTCAGAATACGTATTTGTTATATTTACTAAAATATCTCTAGGATTGCATGCAAACCAAATAATGAAAAAGTTTGAAAGTTACCATAGGTGTGTCCTTAATTTGATTTAAAACAAGTCTTACAAAAACTTATTGAGCTGTATGATAAGACATTATGTTTGCATGAAAGATATCAGACTTGTATTTGTCTTCCTTGCACGTACTCCCAAGTTCAAGACAGTCATTGGTCATTTCTACTCTTATATAAAATATACGGCGTTATTTAGAGGCGTTTTAAGTAGGCGGATTCAATATTCGTCTTGAAAGTATCATTGTTGTGACAAATATACAATGTCCTGAAAGTATTGTTGATATTCCCATATGACGTATAATTTTAATTTAATGTCTGTGCAAGTGTGGAATTAAATTGTATATGTTCTTTATTATTTCACAAAATTTTCTAATTTATGAAACTAGTGATTACTTGTTTTCTCGATATAGTTATAGGCTTGCATGATTTTTAGAATGTGAACATGTATGAACTCCTGTTAAACCTAGTAATTTTTTTTTTTACCACGGTTCAGACTATATAAAATAGATAAACAGAGAAATTTTTTAGCTTCAATTTTTTTAAAAATACATACCACTTGCAATTTTTTTTTTTACCACGGTTCAGCTATATAAGATAGATGAACAGAGAATTTTTTTAGCCTCAATTTTTGAAAAATACATACCACAAACAGTTTTCTTATCACCCAAGATTTACACTGCTATTTTTTTTTTCAATATTTCTTTCAAGTGAAATTTAATTAGGACATTTTGTAAAGTGTAAAAATAGTCTCTTGAAAAGTGTGCCAAGAAACTTAACACAGACAAAAGTTCATTTCCAAAACTTTTTAAAAATGTATTGAAATGTAAAATTACATTTTCCCACTTTTTTTTACCAAATTATGTGGCTTGTTCAAACATTAAGTTTTTAAAGTAAACAGATATCACTTCATTTGTGAGGGAGAGACCTACAGCTCCGCAAACTTTTAAGCTCACAAAGAGCTATAGCGCATTTGATAGGCATTTTCGCCTACTCTACTAGTGATTTCTTAAATTGATTGTTTAACCAAAATTTTGTCATACAACATTAGTTTATACATATGTAAAACCAAACCACACAATAATGATATTTCAATATTAATAGTTCCTTCATATGATAAATATGAAAATTATACAGTTCGTATGGAGTGTATAGTAAATATTGAGGTATCCACCTAAAGATGACGAACTGTTGCCAAAGACCACTCTTAACCAGAAAAACAACTTTTGAATAATTTTATTTGGATATGACTGCACTTCATTACATTTAGATAATTTTGGTTAAAGGTGGTCTTCATATTGAAAATGATGAAAATATATATTCAAATTTTCTTCTCATATAATCGTTAGATTTAGCAATCTGTCTTAAATTTATCCATTCGACGTCATTGACTTTGTTGGCGCAGTGGTATGATTGCTGGAATGTAAATATGGTGATTGCGAGTTTGAGCCCCACACTTTTACATTTATGCTTTTTTTTTTTTTAATTTTTCTTTGTGAATCTTTTCTACGTTTTTCTTTATTACGTTTTATAATATGCATAATTTCAGAAAGTTATAATATACACATTACACTTTGAAAGTATCTCGGGAAAAGACAGTCCTAAACTATTTTATTAAAGTCATATATGGCGTATTTAACTAAAATTAAAAAAAAGATCTTTCTATTTGTTTTATTACTTTATAAAAAAGATAGGACTCTCCTGTAAATTACACAATTAAAATCAATCACGTTTCAAAGATATTAGAAATTTAATACAATATCCGATTTATTTAACGACTCCGCATTTAATTAACAGACACAGTTTAAAATCAATTTAGCTATGGAAACATTAGGTTATTCAAGTTCAAAATCGGTGGAAATTCTTATTTGAACGTAAAAAACATATATCACATTTATCTTCACTCAATCTCGTATTTTCATTTTTTTTTTTTTTTTTTTTTTTAGCTCAAATACGCCATATATAGCTTTAAAGTTTGTAGATTCATAGCTACTTGTTTTATTTTTATTGATTTTCTAAATCTTTTGTCTCAGAATTAGAGTATTGAACAAATTAAATGAATGTCATTTGACATACTTGCAACTATGAAAATATAATACTCGTCCTCAAACCATATTACATAGTCTGAAAAGGTATATCTATAAATAGAAACAGGTGATTTCATTTTAAATTTTTGAGTCGGCAGTGTCGTCGGAGAGGCAGCTATGGCTCTTTAGATCACATATTACAATAATAATAATTCACGTTATTAAATAAAAATACGACAAATTAACCCTCAGATGCATTTGATATCTCATGTCAAGGGTACGTGCCCTTAAAAAAATATCTTAAGTTTTCAAAGTCGCTGTTGTAAAGGGTTTATCATTAAATGATACGAGGTAACAAATTTGAAGATTCTGTCATAGGTATTTACTACTGTTGTCAACGAGAACCCGGTTAACCAGCAAACGATGCGAGTATCGGTCAGTACGGAGTCAGTAAAACTGCTACTCGGTCACTCGGATATATAGAATTTTACATAACAAAAAATATAGTAAATCAGTAGGATAAAATTTATTTTTGTCTATAATGTCCGAATTTTATTTACCGTTATTCAACATTAGTCTCGATCTAGCGTTTTACAAATCGGTCTGTTTTAATAAGTATTACGCAGTTTATCTAATTGATGGTTTAGATTGCCAAGGGTGTACACGTTTTGAGGGCTTGAATTAATTACAATTACCTCACATAAACTTATCCTTGTCCGCAGTACAAAATTGATGAAGGTCCCGCTACGTGCATCAAAAGCATGGAAATATATTTTTAAAAATGGAAGAAATTATGTCCACGAGGTGTAAAATATGTTACATGGAATTAAAATACACGAATGAGACAACGAATATGCTAAACCACCTCAAACTGAGTTTGACTCTGAAATCAACTGTGAAAAGGACATCCCACAAAGCAACCATTTTCTAGTATTACGGGTATTCGAGAAAAAAATTATTTAGAGGATTTGTAATTATAAATAAAATTCATATGCAGTGCATTTGTGCTTTGTATATACATGAATGATGAGATAAATATAGAAATTGTAACGACGTTACATGCAATGTGTATTATAGTTACTACTGAAGTATATATAGCGCGAAAAAAAATGTTTTAAGGTTTAAAGAAAATCCATCCGAGTAACCGGTTACTCGATCGGAAAAGTAAGCAAGTAACCGGTTACTAAAATCGTCTGAATTGAAAACACTAATATTTACAAATAGAATCATCGAGCTTTCTTTGATACTATTTGGTTGATTTTTTTTTTTAAATTGACATCTTAAAGGTGAGTATTCTTCTAAGTACTTCGCTAATTTATCATACTCGTCTCGGTTTTATCGAAATGTAGTGCCGAAAAGGGACATAGCTGGAGATGGAAACCATGACAAAAGTTAGAATAATATAGCATTGCTTATCCTTATCTTTAAACATATGATAAATTTTTACTACTGAAAGAAATATTCTATCATATTTAAGGTAATATTTATAATATTGCAGTGGGACGGATCTTTCTTGAAGCTGGATTTCAGATAGTTACTCTGAAAAATGCCAGTTTTTTAAACATGGAAAGCAGTCGAATAGATTAGAAATACTGTGTTATACATGTATCTTGCGCTACGGAGTCATGTAAATGTACAGAAAATAGAAGTAACAGTTACTGTGTCTAGAAAAGGAAAAAACGGGTCACCCATAGTTAAGAGAGAATCTTCAAGAATTTAGCATTGCAGGAAAGGCGGATCAGTTCAAGAGTTGAAGATGGAAAGGATTGTAAAGCGAAACATGATATCCCTAATCAAGTGAAACAGCAATTCTATATATAAAAAAAGATATATGAAGGACATAAATGAAGAGCTACGTTCCTGCGAAAAGCTACTTCTTTCATACGAACGGATACACAGACGGCTGCAGTGGGCAAGGAACCACAAGAACGATTGGGAATAGCTACATTTCCAACCAAGACTATATGTATATCCAAGTCCTACCAAATATTATTTGTGAATTTTGTTTTTTATTAGTGAAATAAGAATAAAATAAGATGAAAAATCACCTTTAAATATATTTTGTTTTCTCGTTACATAAAATCAGATTTTAACAATGTGACATTAATTTGTGAGCTTAAAAGTGCGCGGAGCTGTAAATAAGAAAATATATTTGAATTTTGGAATAGAAAACCGTGTCAATGTAATTTATCCTTAAGACAAGAGAAACTGATTTGAACTTTTCCAACAGAAAATGTCCATCATCTGCCTGTCTTTTTGTTTGTTTCAAATTTATACCCCCCCCCCCCTAAATTAATTCTTGGCAATCTTTAAGATAGCTCTGTTCATTTTTTTCAGACAACACATATAAATGAATTAGTAACCACGTTTATTCTTAGTGTTGTTAAGACCATCGCTAATAAATTTAAAATCAAATGATCGCTAAAATTTCCCTTCACATAGTATATAAAGCTTAATAGGAATACACATGTAGAAATACTAGTACATATTTACCTTAAACAGTTGTTGATTTTGATAAAATGAAAATAAAAGACAAAATCTTTGCTAAGTAGAATAAAGAGATAAATTTCAAAATGCATCCACACTACCCATTATTTTCCTACAATTAAATGAAATAGATGAAGATAACGAACAGTGATCGCTCTCAAAAAACCTACAAACAATACAAGTCTGTGAACAAGGTGTAATAAAACAGGACCCCTTGGAAATACCAAAGATGGATCAGGTGCCTAGGAGGATTAAGAATCCACTGTCGACCATTCACAACCGCCATGAGCCCTATGTATTGACCAAGTAGACGGAATAATGTGTAGTAAAAACAAAGGTCTGACAATTGGATTGAAATATGCAAGTCAATATACGACCCAGTGATAGGTTGCATTTTCTAACAAGGTCATTATAACGAACATAGAATTTACGAAATGCTGACTGTAAACGAGGTTGTTGATATCCCTGTAACATCAATTTATTCGTCAGTATCAAAAATTGATCGAACTCAGAGCATGCTTTTGAGTGTCGAAATATCATTCCACCAGAAGTCTCTGACAAGACTGTAGTTCTACTGGTTTGTACTTATAACAAAAGAAGAGAAAAGTAGCACTTGCAATTAAAACTATGCAACAGCAATAAATATAATAATGGTTCTTGGTTTAGTCTTTCTTGTGGCATGATTTATTGCAATTAGACTTAAACTGTTGGAGGAATAGCTTTTTGGAAAAATTTCACACATATCTATTTTTACACTTAGTAACCAAGGTAAGACTGTTCATCAAAATCAAAAACCGATATACAGAATTATGCATCACAGTGTAGTTTAATTAGTGTACCAAGTTATATTGAAATCAGACTAAAATTGAGGAGGAGTAGCATTTTGAAAGTATTTCAAAGAGATTTCTATTTTTAGTAACCATAGCAACAGCAATATTCGAAATCAAAAACTGATACATAGAATTAATTATCTGAGTTTGAAATCTCCTTGTGTGTCAAGTTATACTAAAATCAGACTTAAAATTAATAGGAGTAGCGTTTTGAAAGTATTTCACAGAAATTTCTATTTTTAGTAACCATGGCAAAACCGTTTATCCAAATCAAAAACAAATGCACTGAATTGTGTATCTTAATGTAGTCTATCTGTGTACCAAGTTATATTGAAATCAGCCTAAAACTGTAGGAGGAGTAGCGTTTTGAAAATATTTCACTCAAACTTTTATTTTTAGTAACCATGGTTACATTGCTCACCCAAATCAAAAACCGATGCACTGAGTTATGTATCTTAGTGTAGTCTACTTGTGTGCCAAGTTACATTGAAATCAGACAGAAACTATAGGAGTAGTTTTTAAAAGAATTTCCTAGAAATTTCTATTTTTAGTAACCATGGCAACACCGCTCATTTAATTAAATAACTGGTGCATTGAATTATGTATCTTAGTGTAGTCTACTTGTGTGCCAATTTATATTGAAATCCGAAAAAAAAAACTGTAGGAGGAGTAGCATTTTGAAAAATTGTTTACATACAGACAGACAGACGCATTGACGACGGACACTTTACTATCGCTTAAAGGCAGAGATTTTTTACCGGGTGGTAAATTCCAGGTATGGGAGGGGCTTATTTTGTATAGGTGTGAATGCCTTGAGGGCTAGCAGTCTACCTGTGGTCGTTTGTCTCCCAATCCCCATACACAGGAAGTGATTTAATACACAGTAGAATACCCAAGAAGTCAAACTTTACCTGTGTTGGGATTTTGAGATGATTTTGAATTAGAAATAAAAAGTTGTAAATAAAGTATAATCTCAATAATTTTTATTAATTTGTAATTGAATGTGTGTCAAAGAATCCCCCCATTAAAAAAAAATATTATTTAAAGTATTTGTTGAGCTTTGAAAAAGAGTTATACCTAATTTTGATATATATTATCATAATGCATATCATATTTATTTCAAATACTAAAGGTGTGCGTGTATGTAAATATATTATCAAGCTAAAAATTCCACAGTAATACAGCTTCTCTATTGTTTATACCATGTGTGGTAAATATCAAAGGATCAAAAGTCACCATGAGTGCCAAACAAGGTGTACAGGGTATACACAGGGACTAATAAGTAAATGTCAATCAAGTTCTAGCACCCAATGATGTACCTTAATGCACTTGATTGACAAGGGTACACAGACCAGGTATTTTTGAAGGCGGTGCTTAAAATCTCTGCCTTTAAGCTCCTCTGGTCTCTGACCAGTAGAGCTAAAAATAAGGAAGGTTGACGATGGAAAAGCTGAAGTCATCTCTTTTGTCAGAAGTTTCGTTATTTGTTAGCCATTATCGTCTACAGTTAGTAAAACATCCAAATATGAAACAGATGTGACAAACTCAGTGGTTGTCTTTTATTTCGATTCACTAGTATATATCGAGTCGACATATGAATGGAAGTAAATATTGTTAATTGATAAAAAAATCATCGGTATATCTTAGTGTCGAGTTGAAGGCCACTTTTTTTCTTCTTCTCATGTAGAAGTTTTTAATTAAATAAATTTTGTTTGATAAGAAGATAAGACCATTTTAGATAATACAGAAACACAATTAGTGTCCCTCGAAATTCAAACAGATTGTTGGAAGATGTCTTCATCTCTTTGGAAGTGCCAGCATCTTTGGGGCAAAGTTTCGGTGGCAATCATTTTTACCTGCCAGAGATATCCAGGTCCCAATTATCTGAGAGTCTGTCCTTAACATTATTGCATTCTTCGACCTTGATTTATACCCCCCGATTACATTGTGTAGTAGGTTTTAAGTACAAATAGATCAAAGCCAAATTATATTGGGAAACATTTGTGTTTTAAGTAGTTTGTCCACTTAATAATTATTTAAGAAGTATTTGTTTTATTCTGTTTTATTGAAATGATTACCGTGGTCAACGAGCTCTTAATTAAAATACTATTCAAGAAATATCTTTCAGATAAAGGGTGATAACCCGCAAGTCCTTCGGAGGTTATAATAATACACCTAGGACAGAAACAATTGATGAAAAATTGAGTCTTACTTTATCTCTAACACTAGATTCATTGTTATATTCTTCGTCCTCTCTGCTTTCTATGTTGACATAGGCGTATGTTTGTGTATCACACTGTTCTATACGTCATCTCATCTAAAACTTCTGAGTTATGTTTATCTCCAATACAACGTCTGCATTTCTGTTTATAATTGTATAAGTTTTCTGACTCTTGTATAAACAATTAGCGCAATAAAGTATTTAAGAGGATATGAAAAGAAGATGACATTTAATTTTTTTCATATTTTCTACTTAACTGTCTAAAAACTTGCTTTTCACCGCCTCTGCATGTCACAACCATACGAAATGTATGGAGATAACGAACAGTATTTAAGCTCAAAAGTCCATTAAACAGTACAAATTTTGGAGCAGAGCAAACACGGACCTCTAAAACATATACTTATCTTTAACGCAGATCTTTTAAACAAATAGACAAATATGTTGCTTATTGATTAGGAGCAGGGAAGATATTTAAGTAATAAAGTGATCAACGTAGCCCTATCACAGGGCTGACCTCAGCTCTGGTGGATACACATTTCACAAATCGGTAAAGGGCAAAGAGCTTACTGCCACCATGCTTAATGTCTGCTTGCTAAATATCAATGAATAAGAAGATTGTCAAAGGTTCATTGTATAATTTTTTTCAATATATGACCAAAAAGCCTTGCCTTGGGGTTTTAATTCTGGACTCAAAGAACATAGATTTCAGCATCTTGTTATATGGCTAACTATATTATACTCATATTATAATAAAGCATACAGTTTGGCAGCTATATGTCCATTAGTGAAAAAAGAATTTAATATATGTTCAATAAATAACCAACTAAGCCCCATCCACGACCATGTAATTTGAACCTGTGAATGATTAAGTTCATAAATTTGGTAGGAAACAAACAGTTTATTATCATGAAAACCTCATTCCTAGAAATATTTCTATTGTTTCTATGATTCCTTATTATTAGAATTCCTCGTTCCTAGAATTCCTAATTCCTTACATTTCTAAAATTTCTAAAACGAGGCAAGCTATTGACAAACAAGTTGATGAAACAAGAATATCAACAGTCTCGTTTGAAGTCATTTTTTCGCAAGTTTTTCTGTCGATACAATGACCTTGTCAGCACATGCAACCTATCATTGAGTCAAATGCTGACTGACGTTTTTCATACTAATTGTTAGGCCATTATTTATACACTGAACAGTCTACGGATTTTTCCGGGTTTTTTCCCCCGATCATGACAAGGAGCACACAGTGGATGTGACCAGTCGGCAGGGGATGCTCACTCCTCCATGGCACCGGATCCCACCTCTAAATTTTGAGGTCCGTGTTTGCTCTGCTCCAAATTTGTATCGTTTCATTGGACTTTCGAGATTGAATACTGTTCGTTATCTTCATATTTAATTTCCTAGATACTGAACATCTAAAACAAAATCCTCTCAAGTGTTTTTGCTCTTCTTCTTCTTTCAGCTACATGTCATTACAGCTAGATCATGTCAAAATAGTTGAAAATGAAGACCTAAAAGCAATCATCTAAAAGCTCCTAAATCTGAGAAGCCTCTATCTTTCAATTGGCGACAGACCTACGTACATTTCTATTATGAATTCAGGTGAAGATTACTTTAAAATCACATATTTCCGTGGGGTAAAATCTTCGAGGTTTGAGGGAAATATATGGATTTATGGGGATTTTATTTCGTGGATGAATGACTGTTATAAGTTATATATATGGAATTTTTTATTTTATTGTTGACAGGAATTCGTGGGTCACTTCGTACCTCGAAAACAACGAAAACTAAACCCCACGAAAATTAGTGATTTTTCAGTATGCCAAACCGTGCGCTAAATATGCAAAGGAAGATCCTTACACTTTGTCAGAATGGATAAAGTGCTATAGATATATATTACAGAATCGTATAAGATATTTAAAAGGCAATATGCAAACCATTTGATCTTCCGTTTTCACTAAATCTGAGGTGATAAAAGAATATCATAAACAATATGTTATGGTTCCAGCAGACAACGCTTGTAACAATATCGTCTTTGTTTGTAAGGCTAATTATTATATGTGTATTTTAGACGAGCTTAGTTTTAGCTGTCCGTCGGGAAATCCAACTTATACTCACAGTTCACTTTCTAAAAATGAAATTCTTCAAAATCACATTTCAGTGTTTAATACCTTAAACATTCCAGTCAACCAAGATGAGTTCGATCTACCCTTAGCCTATATTGGATTCCTGAACTTCATAAAAATCCTTTCAAACAAAGATACATTGCCGGGCCCAATTAATGCTCTTCCAAACACCTATCTGTACTCCTTACAAAAATATTACTGCTGTAAAGTAGAAACTTCAGACCCATAGTGCTACAGCATATTCTTGAAGTGTTGTAAATCAGATGTGTATTCTCAAAGCTTTTAGAAAATTCAAAATTGCAAATTTTTCAAAAGTCAGTAACATCAAAACGTACGACTTTTCTACACTTTATACAACCATTCCTCACGATAAATTAAAAAAAACTAGGCTTTTTCATATATTGACGACTGCTTCTTCAATAAAAATGGAACTAGGAAAATTTCGTACTTTGTGATTGGTCATCAACAAAATAACTTTGTTAAAAATCACTCTGATTCCATACACAAATACTCTGAAGTTGATATTAAATGGATGCTGGAGTTCCTCATTTACAATAGTTATGTAGTTTTCGGACACCAAGTCTTCCAGCCAACTGTTACAATTTCGACGGGCACAAATTGTGCTTCTTTATTAACCATTCTGTTTTTATATTCCCATGAAGCAGAATTTATTCAAAACTTCTACATGAGAAGAAGAAAACACTTGTTGCCTTCAACTCGACATTCAGATATATCGATATATCCCAATGAACTTGAAATACGAGACACCACAGAGTCTGCCACATCTGTTTCATATTTGGATGTTTTACTGACTTTAGACAATAAGGGCCAACTAACAACTAAATTGTATACAAATGACTTCAGCTTTTCCATCGTCAACTTTCCTTATTTATATAGTAATATCCTGCTATCAGAAGCATATGGTGTTTACATCTCCCAACTTATTCGATACTCAAAACATGCTCCGAGTGCGATCGGTTTTTAAACCGAGGCAAGCTACTGAAAGATAAGTTGATGTTACCGGGCCTCTTTTATTTTACCGAAATTTCTTTAACAATTATCGCTATAAATGATACAAGAGGAAAAGATGACATTTGATTTTCTTTATGTTTTCCATTGAGTTCTCTGGAAAATCATTTCTTCGTGTAATACTCCACATATTTATAAATAACGCATATCTTAAAAATAAATAGCTATCAATATAATAAATGGTTTATAATGCTTATAATATACGATTTAATGTTAATCTTTTTATCTAGTGCTGTCTGAAAAATTCCTTTTTACCGTTTACCTCATGACATAAGGTTGATCCATCGTGGCCTTTGTTGAATGATGAAAATTATTCTGTGTGTGGGAATCTTGGTCAAATAAACTCTACGTTTGGCATATGTCTATTTGTAAAATAGTATGCATCAACTAAGCAAAACTTATTTTCATGAAAAGTATCATATAAGCACATGCTTTAAAATTATGGAAGGGAATTACCGCCAAAAGCCTACTTATGTTGCTTTTATTCTTATTCTGCCCACTTCTTTATTCTTTGTTATTATTGCAACTATATGTCACTTTATTGTTTTCATATTCGTCTTTATTACATTTCACTTTGAACTTTTTTCATCCTTCATTTTGTCCTTACTTCTATGTTGCTTTATTCTTGTAAATACGTTCTTTTTTCTTTTAAATAGATACAGTTTCTTTAATAAATAATTATGATCATCTCTATTACAAATGTAAATTCGGTCACGCAAACCATGAAGCGCATTCCACGAAGACGAATACAAGTAGTGTGAATTTAATGCGGCATTATAACGCTGGGTGGCAGGGTGTTCGCTGCGAGTGTTGGTAAAATTAGGTATGCAAACCCGGATCGGGGTTATTCGTGATTTTTCAGTTTTCTGCCTTAATACTTTAATTATCAATCGAACCCAAATTTTCAAATGATGTATGTTATAGGTTCAGGCATATACCCGGTGTCGTTCCCCCTGAAGGCTGGCTAGATAGTAAGACTTCCCCCGGAAGACTAGCTATATAGTGAGACTTCTCCAGGGGAAGTCTCACTATATAGCCAGTCTTCCGGGGGGAAAGTCTCACTATATAGTCAGTCTTCCCCCTTTATAGCGAAACTTATCCCTTTAATTTAGTTTCCGAATATTTTTTTTATTGTAAAACAATGATTTTATACTAACGTTTTAAGTGTTTGGATAAAAGTTCTCCGTCCTTTATGAATGAATAAATAAATAAATGAATAAATAATTAAAACATTTTAATAGTGATTTTTATAATTAAAACATCTTAACCATGCAGGTAAACATAGGTAAACTGCACGTTTCTACGGGTAATGACCTCTTTACTGTTAAACTAAGTATGTCTTTTTTTCTTTTGATAAGAATCGTCTCGGAACAATACAATAATCTGCTGTGTACGATAAATTTTTAATGCGCACTTTTATATTGATTCGTTTGAAACTATACATCTTTTTTATATATAAAATCATTACTTAAATATGCAATATATACATTGTCGATGTAAATAAAATCCAAACCAAACACGGAAGGAGAAGTCTCACTATGGTCGTTTAGGGCGGAAGGCTCACTATACAGTCATTGCCCCTCCCCCCCTTCCCGGAGCGGAAGTCTCACTATATAGCCAGATTTCCGAGGGGAAGACTCACTACTGTATATGACACCGGTAGTTTTTACTACTGAAAATGTTCAATGAAAGTCTGGTTGCCCCCCCCCCCCGCCAATTTTGTTGCAGTTTAGTCAACTAAGGGCCATGTACGTAGTGATGTATAAGTAAAATTTGGTACTGAAAGAAGTTGGACCCCCTCCCACCAAATAGAATATTTTCGAGTTTGAAAAATTTTCCTTTTTTTTTTTGTTTGTTTGTTTTTTTCGCTTGTCAAGATTTTTAGGTAATTTTTCTCTAAGTTTTATCAGTATTCGCTGTAAAAATTGCCAGTATTTATATTCATGTATTTATATTTTGAAAATCTCAATATTTTAGATTATTTTTGGCGATATTTGAATTCCAATTTGCTAAGATGGGTAGGCAATATCAAGCCGACATTTTACGTATTTTTTGCCAAACGAGACATTGACGAAATATTTTTTGAGTTATTCTGACGTCAAACACTGACTGTGTGCTTACTAGAGATATGTATTTCTTTATTGAAAAGTGCTATTTCTATACAAAAAAATTAATACATATTTTCATAAGAACCGGGGGAAGTTTCTAGTATGCCCCGGTCTAGCCTGGTTCCGGTCAGGCCTACCACTGACGTTCCGCACTACTTTGCAGAGAATTATGGGTTGGCCGAAACCAGACTAGCCCTGGTACCCACATGGTCGTAGGAACGGGGGGGCACAGGGGGCCGTGCCCCTCCCCCCAATAATTTTGCCGATGTATAAATTACTATAGTAATCATAGATACCACGTATATGCCTGTGCCCCCTCAATAAAAACGTCTGATGACCTTTTTTTTCTTTCTTTTTTCTTTCTTTCTTTTTTTGTTATTTATTTATTTTTTTATTTTATTTTTTTTTTTTGGCTTGTCAAGGAATTTTTGGTAGTTGATGACCTTTTTTTTGGCTTGTCAGGAAATTTTTGGTAGAAGCCCCTCAACTGTCAACTGAAAATGTATGGCTGCCCCCCCCCTCCCCCACTGAAATTGCTTCCTACGGGCATGCCCCAGAATCACGCGACTGCGCATGAACAGTTATTATCCTGAAGTAAAGAAATGTCAGTTCAGTGGAAGAATATATAGGGGTCCTGAAAAACAACTCAATTTTTAAGGGTATACTATTAAATATCAAAATATTTAATATTTTTTATATCAATAAAACTGAAATTCAATCATCCAACAAATAACTTGAATAGAGTTATATTTTTCAGGTGACAGAAAATACACAATTATTTTGGAGTTTTCATCATTAGTCCGATTTTAATGACCCAGATTTCCTTGAAATGTGTTTAAAAAAAAAAAAAAAAAAAAAAAAAAAGAAAGAAAGAAGAAATGCTTATAAATAGTTAAAATATAATGTTTAACATCAGAATAATTTATAAATTTATTAGCTTTTTGTCAAAAAAAAAAAAAAAAACCACTAAAAATGTCAGCTTGATACTGCCTTCCCATTTTACCAACTTGGAAATCAAACATCTAGAAAATCTAAAATATTGATCATTTCGGGGCAATTTTACCGCGTATACAAGTAAACCTATAACTAACATAATTTGAAAATTTGGGTTCGATTGATAAAGTAGTTAAAAAGGCAGAAAATTGAAAAATCTCGAATAACCTCGGCCCAGGTTTGCGTACCTAATTTTACCAACACTCGCAGCGAATACCCTGCCACCCAGCGTTATAATGCCGCATTAAATTCACACTACTTGTATTCGTCTTCGTTGAATGCGCTTCATGGTTTGCGTGACCGAATTTACATTTGTAATAGAGATGATCATAATTATTTATTAAAGAAACTGTATCTATTTAAAAGAAAAAGAACGTATTTACAAGAATAAAGCAACATAGAAGTAAGGACAAAATGAAGAATAAAAAAAAGTTCAAGTTGACATGTAATAAGGACGAATATGAAAACAATAAAGTGACATATAGTTACAATAACAAAGAATAAAGAAGTAGGCAGAATAAGAATAAAAGCAAGATAAATAGACTTTTGGCGGTAATTCCCTTCCATATAAAATTAGTAGGATTTCTTAATTGTAACTGAAATGGAAAGGTTGGATAAAAGATAAAGTTTATAGGTTATAGGTTAAAATACCATTAACATTAAGCTATTACGTTTTTATGTTTCTGCTTAAAACAGATCGACTGTGTGTGAGATATCAATTATCAAATATTTTATTTCGTGTCTCGAATATTAAATGCAAATTAAAAAATTATCAATGTTAATATCCTATATCAGACTTACCGTCTGTGTGTTTACCTCTAGATTATTCACGAAAAGGAAACTCTGAAGGGTTCACTGTTCATTGTGGTATCCTGTGAAAAAATGTATCTCTCTGTGTTGTATAATTAAGATTTTATAACGTCATTATATTTAATAAGTTTTGATTTATGAGTCAGTTTGATAAGAATTCAATATCAATATTTTACAATTAATTTAAGTATGATTAACTAGGATTTTATTAACTTGATGTTAAGTTTCCTGCTGAAAATTAAAGTCTAAAAAGCAGTTACTAGTTATCTTCTTGTTAATACCTACAGGTCATAAAACTTTTATATGCATTAGTATAGCTGTTTTCTGTTAGAATAGGCAGACTAGGCAAATTGTTTGTTTTGTTTGTTTGTTGTTTAACGTCCCTGACCTTTCACTCATATTTATTTCTATGTATCTTTCTATGTATTGTCCTGTATGTAAATGCATGCTATATGTGTTGTTTGTTGTTGTGTATTTGTGTGTGTTTTTGTGTGTGTAAATTATGTCTGTTGTGCTGCATACCATTGAAATTTTAACTATGTTTATATGTGTATATTGTCATTTATGTATTTTATGTATAAGTATATGTATTACTAATCATGTCGGTCAAAAGCTCTATAGAACTTATGTTATTTGTTAAAAAATCCGACTTTAAATAAAATTTTCTGATTCTGATTTTGATTCCCTCTCGAGAATTTTTCACTCATATGGAGACGCCACCACTTGCCGGTGGAGGGCTGCAATTTTTGACATACTCGGCACTCAGAGCCATTGAGAACTGAGGGATCTTATTCGTGCCAGCACCTACTGTGACACGGGACCTCGGTTTATACGGTTTCATCCGAAGGACCTCCACGTCCCGCAGTGGATTCGAATGCGTGACGTAAGGATCTACTCCTTACATCGCGACTCTAGAACATACGCTCTACCCACTGCGCCACGCATGCGACCGAGACAAATTGTGAATGCATAATGGGTCAGATTCTAGTTTTCTTATGAGCCCTGCTGCTATAATATTAATCAGAGTTTTGGGTTCATTATACTTGTATTTCTCAAGGGCTCGAAAGCCAAAATTTGAGTTCGTCATCTGTACTACTATTAGTACCCTTATGGCCAACCAGGACAAGTTTTTCTTTGAAACCACATGATGGCAATTGGAATTAGTCATTTTATTTCCAAGCGAATGGAATACAGAGAAGGTTTAAATATCTAGCAGTTATTAATCATTTATTATACCCGTTGCTTGAAAAGGGGAGGGGGTATATGGTGTAGGGCCTGTTCTTCCTTCCGGACGTCCTTAACACTTATATAGGGGTACCCTTTTCTTATCCACTACTCTTCTTTTACCACTGAATAAAATTTAATCAAACTTTCACAGAATCTCTATTGCATAGTTACATTTTGCACCACCTATTTATTTTTTGATCGGGCAGATGGGTGACCCATAGCAAAATATGGACACGACATTCTTTTCTTAACATGGGGGAGCTAGGGTTTATCCAAATCTTATCCGCAACTCCTCCAATGCTAATGAATAAAATTTAATCAGACTTTTACAGAATCTTTATTACCTTGTGTCAATGTGACCTCTTATTTTATTTTTCGATCGGACAGGCATTTGGGGTTTTCCATAGCAAAAGATGGATACTGCCATTCTTTCTATAATTGGGGGGGGGGGGTTTCCCATCTCTCATCCGCAACTCCTCCTATATCAAAGAATAAAATTTAATCATACTTTTAAAGAATATCTGCTACATAGTCCCATTGTGCACCTCCTATTTTTGGTTTCGATCGGACAGATATTTGGGGATTTCCATAGAAAAAAACTGAACACTGCCTTTCTTTATATAATATAGGGGTACGCATCTCTTATCAGCAACTTCTCCTATACCCATGAATAAAATTTAATGAGACTTTCAGATAATCTCTGCTACATAGTGCCATTGTGCACCTCATATTTTATGTTCTGAGCGGACATAAATTTGGGGTTTCCCGTAGCATAGCATGGACTTTGCCATTATACTCAGGGTATCAATTTTGTGAGCCTAGGGCTCACAGTACCTCTATTTTGTATTTGGGGCGTGTTGTGGTAATGGGTTACGCGAATTAACAAAATGATAGAAGTACAGAGAAGCCAAACCTTATAGAACATTTAATACTCTTGACAAGAATAAACGAAATGAATTGCGAGTATTGTGTACGGTTTGCACTATTCTGATCATCCAAAATTCCGGTTCAAAATCCTACGAAAGATAGCGCACTCAAAGGGAGTTGCATATAACCTTAATAGAGTCTTGATAACACATGTTTAAAGCTTTACATAAGTACAATATAGTGTTTACCTCTCCATTACATAGAGTTACATAGTTTTCTTTATGAATATGAAAATAATGAATTTATATGCGGCATATGATGCTGTATCAGTATATCAAACGTCTCAATCCACGGGTTAGTGTCTATTCCTTTACCACAAATGGATAAAAAATGGACACTTATATAACTGTAGCCTAAGACAATGTTGTATATCTTACGTGTTTGAACAAAATTCTGTTCTAGATTTAATTGGAAAATAATCAAGGTCAGCAACGAAAATACGTGGAATTTTATTATATGCTGTTCCCCTTTCTGAACTGAGCGTTTTCATAAAATATAATCTGAAGACATACATTATAACGATGTTTATAATGATCCCAAAAGATAGTTTTAACAAAAGGTTTTTCCGAGGCATGGACGTTAATTGAAAGCATTCACAAATTGACTGTGATGGAAAAAAAAAAACTGTCGTTATTCGTGCTTTTGATCTGACCGACATTACAAGTGCGATACAATTTTTAGATTAAGGGCATATTAACAAAATATATCTGAAAATGAACTGAAATTGATGAAAAAACATTCGTATCTTTCGTAAAAGAAAGTATTTGAAATTATCGCATTAAGAGTGAAATTCTAAGAAGATGAGTTACGGAGAAAATCGTAATTCTCTGACTTGAATTCAGTAATCTGTATGGATTAAATCCGCTCATGAACAGCAATAATATATTTCCTTCATTTTTACCAGATGACGAGTTTTAGTAAATAAGTGTTGCCTGTCTACCCCTAACAAAGAATACTATAGTTAACTATAGTGTTTGTTTGTTTGTTTGTTGTTTAACGTCCCTCTCGAGAATTTTTCACTCATATGGAGACGTGGCGCCGGTGGAGAGCTGCAAATTTTGACCTATGCTCGACACTCAGGGCCATTGAGCAGTGAGGGATCTTTTTCGTGCCAGCATCTACTGCGACATGGGGCCTCATCCGAAGGACCGGTCTCCACGTCCCACAGTGGGATTCGAACCCGCGACGTAAGGATCAACTCCTTACATCGCGACTCTAGAACAGACGCTCTACCACTGCACCACGCGTGCGAATAACTATATAGTGATAACTTGACATAATGGAAACTATAGTTAACTAAAGTGATAAATTTGACCTTTGATTTACTATGGCGGTAATTTTGACACTTTGATTTACTATGGCATCAAGTAGGGAAGAAGACTAGACATATTCATAACAATGGAAAGTAAAGAAAAATATCGCTTCGCCTCGGTCAATATTTATATTTTTCTGGTGAATATCAAACCTTATTATACCTCTGTGATTTTTTTTCTTTATAAAGATATGACAAATATACGTACTATTTTTTATAAACAGTCCCAACCATTGGAATAGTTTTTGTGCTACATGTATTTGCCCATGGTGAAATAGTCACCGAACTATTCACCGGCAGCATTCCATTTCCATAGCGTTTCAATCTAGGAACTCTTCTGGATGTAACCAGTTCGTGACATGACACAAGTAAAGTCTGCTTCGGTATAATAAAACACCTATTTACAGGCATTGAGGACAATACCAAGTTTATTGTCCCCCAAGACAGTAACTATTTCCCGAGGCGCAGCCAAGGAAAAAATAGCGATACTTTAACAAATCTATAAATAAGAAAAAGCCACTTTACTTCGCCTTATATAACTTTTACATACTAAACAATATTCAAAACCCGAATTCATCTTAAAAATATCATTGTTATAATAATGAATCTTCTTAACACGGTAGAAATTTCAAGATGATTCCACCATTTACATTTTATTGAATACTAAGTCAGTCTTGTGCTTAATTAAATGGTTTGCACATGTATGCTGTAACAAAAATGCCAAAACTGATCATTCCACTTTGTTTAAACCACACCATGCCGACCAGATAACAGCATCATCGGATCACAAGTTAGCTGCAGGTAATACCGTCATAATCATAATTAATGATTGATAGATTAAATGAATGCATCTACAATATTAATCATAATATGGTTTACAAATCAAAATTATTCATTTCCCTTATTGCAGCTCAATCTTAGTTGATAATTCCAACTTTAAAGTTGGCTTTTACCAACTTTAATCTTGGATTTTTTAAATTTACTTTGAGCTTTTCCAACTTCGTGCGTCATAATTATTCATATGTACATTGTAGCTGGACTCGTGTTGCTTTAAAGTTGGATTTATCAATTTTAAAGTTGGAAAAACCAAGATCAAAGCTGGACGTTGAATAAGCCAACTTTAAAGTTAGAATTGCCAACTTTAAAGTTGGAAAAGCCAAATTTAACGTTGGAATTACCAACTTAAACGTTGGAATTATCAATTTCAAAGATGAAAAGTTGGAATTACCAACTTAATACGCTTCCGTAGCATTATATTTCCAAAAATAACCACAGATTGCAACAATAAATATCCTATTGAACTTTGGAGTTTTTCACCCATTTGAGAGAGTTTGTTCGCCAATAAACTTTGGAAACTTAACTCAACCACCCTCTGCTAGAAATAAATGTGAAATGCATGTAAAGGTTTTTTTCATACGATATACCATTGTATTACTGTTAGGTCTGCAAAACCCTCTATGTCAATTGGAATAGTTAACAAATAAGTTTAAAAAATGATTCTCGTTTATTTTCGAGTTTATATTACAATGCATGAATAAAAAATTTATTTTGTTTCATTTGGTTATTTTCGTTTTCGTTTTGATTTGGTTCTGTTTTGATTCTATTTCATCTTGCGCTCAAACTGATACATATTTCCGTTTGCCGCTGAAATATAAATTATTTTCATTTTGTACATGCATTTGCCCTTACCTGTTTCCCCATTATTTTTAAACGTACCGACGGTTTACCTTAGTTTGTTCATTACAGGTAAGAGGTGCACAAACAAGCATCGTGACTTCAATGCAAGTTGTTCATTCAGATTTTTTTATTCGAAAATCAGTCAAGCGAAACCTTTCTAATGTGGACGGGGTTTTCTTCAGACGAATCTCCCAATTCAACTTTATTGCACTAGGTTTATATATATATGGGACCTGCAAGGAGCACTTACTTTAAAATCTCCTGATTATTTATTGGTATACAATTATTAGGTACCTTCATACACTGGGAAATTGTCGGAGATGGAAAACCCAGCATTCTCTGGTAAGTATTTGCAGTTAGGTTATGTCATGCGTAAAATTTTATACACCATTATCAGAATTGAACATGATCGATGTCTTTCTTGTCTGAAGTAACATATAAATGAATTTGTAAATAGGTTAAAATTAACAATTGACAGGGGCTCTGAAAACATTCCTGCATAATTTGTAATTAAAATCGTTGTAAAAAGACGCATAATATATTATTAAGTATCGTGAAATTAAGAAATTAACGCATTAAATGGGCAATTCATATCATTTACGGATCATCTGAATAGCAGTGCTGTTCATAAAGATCCATGTATGTTTTAGAGTTGGCTTTGAAAGCTATTTAAACAGTACATAACTAATCATAAATTTAAACTGAAACTCGCATTTTTAAGGGTTGATAACAAGATAAGATTTTGCGAGTTTCTGTGCACAATATTATATTATAAGATGTATTCGTGTACTTACGAATGGATTGTTAGTTAACCTGTTCCTTCGACGTGACTATGTATAATAAATGACCTTTACTTACTATAAAGCAGACATCTTTTCTTACAATACTTTATATTGCCGTCCGCTAAACTTGATGGACTTTTAAACAATACTCGCCACATTTTACTCAAGATTCCAGTCGTGTTTATATTCACACATTCCAAATATCCAGTAACACATGACTGATTTTATTAGTTTAGCTATTGACATGATCCTAGACCCAATCACTAGAACTTGACCGTTGACTGAATTCAGTATAAATGAAAGGCTAAATTAATCAAAGTACTTAAAGGAATGGAGAAGGTGCAAGTCACATAATTTATCTTTCCAGAGAGCAAAAAAAATATTTGCTTATCCTTAATACACCTCAATATCTACAATATTTCGTTTTTGCTCACTTGAGCTGTAAGCTCCTAAGCTTTTCTGAACTTTTTTTGTCCGGCGTTCGTTCAACAGTCTGTCTGTCGACCTGTAAACTTTTGAAATTTTTGACTTCTAAAGAATCCATGGGCCAATTTCAACCAAATTTGCCACAAAGAATCCCTGTGTTTAAGGGGATTCCCGCATATTTAAATGATGGGATGACCATGCTTTATTCAAATTAATGGCCACACCAGGCGCGGATCAAGGAATTAAAGTTAGTGGCGCTAAAAGTAGACAGGAGGTCTGGGCCTTGAGGCCCCCAGTGGATCCAGGGCGAATTCCCGGTGGGGATTCTAGAGATTTTGTAGGGTAAAAATAAGGTCTACCGAATAGAGATTTTTTTTCATTTCTCAACGAAACTATGATTTACGCTAACTTTGACGATTTAAGGGGGGGGGGATTTCCCCCCCCCCCCTTAAATCCGCCATTGCACACTCTCATTCAAGGAGAGAAAATTAAGAAATGATAAAATTTGGAGGGGACATTAAAAGATCTTTTTCTCAAGAACCACTGGACCAGAAAAGACAAAAAGCTTGCAGTCACAATGTAAATTTAAGTTTGTTTGGTTTTTTTAAATCATGACTCCGTAGAGTAAGGTTTTACATGGAATATATGGTAAAATGTTTAAAAATCTCAAGAACAACAGGATTAGTAATATGACGAGGCAATCAATCATCCTTCGGAAGTGCAGATAAAGGTTTGTTCAAATAATGGCCTCATGAGGTTGTAGGGTTGGACCATATACATGTATATAGGAAAAATGTTCGAAAATTTCGTCAAGAACAGCAAACATGTAATACTGAGATGTAACAATTCTAAGATAGTGCAAATACAAGTTTGTTCAAGTCATGGCCACTTGTGTAGAGTTGGTCAGCAATAGGGGATCAAAGTTTAACATTGGAGTATAAAGGGGAAACAAGTTTTAAAAGCTTCTTCTGAAGATTAGCAGGGCCATGATCAGTGAAATGAATATGCAAGCACCCCAGGGTACTGCAATGATATATTTTCAAGTTTGTTCACATCATGGCCCCCGGGGTTAGGATGGAGGCACAATAGAGAATAAAAGTTTTATGCAGGCAATATACAATTTTAATGAGTAATCATAAAAGAGCCAAAATTAAGGTACATTATCATCGAATGGAAAAGATAATATCATCAAGTTTTAACAGAGCTTAATTAAACAGCAAACGGAAGGTCATTGTGATGTTCTCGTAAAAGGTGATTGTTTGGAAAATAGGGTTTCTTGTTTAGCATCATTAAGAAATAATGCTCAAAATTTCCAGTTAATCAGGAAAATGATTACTGAAGCTAACTTCTACTTTAATTCAGAATACACGCTTTTAGGGGTCAGGAATTATATTATTATTGTAAAATATTAGTGAGGACATTCCATAGTTCCCCGGAATAATTGAATGGTCCTTTCTTTTTTGGCTGTTTCAGAAAATAAAGCAAGCTCAATAAATTCCGCAAACTATCTGAACATAGTTTTAAAAAAAGAAGTTTATTTCTCGTTTGTAAGAGAAGGGCTGGATGTCTTAATGGACACTTCATTTTGTTTCGCAAAAATAAACACCTTCCTCAGATTTGAATCCCATAGACCTTTTATTTTGGAATCAATTTTAGGATAGAATTTCCATCCCTGTTCCCTCAACAAAAGAACTGAAAACAACAATGAAGTGAAAAATAAAACTCATTTCGGCACTAACACTGAAATCTGTGGCCAGGATTAGAAAGTACCGTGAACATGAACTGTTCACCAAAACGTCAGAATGAACATTCGGAGCTTCTGACGTATCGATTTTTTGATTTTGTCTGTATTTTTTCTTGGATAATTGTTTAATCTGGAAACAATTTCGTGTGTTAAATTATTGAAGATAGTGTGAAAAATAAAATTTGTTTCAGAAATTGAAATATTTGCAATATTATGAAGCACCTTGTATATCATTTTACTGTGAAGAGAAAAGTAATTATATCTCATAGCAGAATAATAAATGTTTAAGCCATCAATATTTTCCCTTTTTATAAAAATTCAGTTTTCTCTTTTGTTTTGTTTTCAAAGCTTTGATCAAAATGTAAAACTGGACAAGAAACAATGCATTCATCCCTTCTGTATCTAAATGCATTCCCTTATTTTTCTCATAACCACACAATCATTTCTCCACAGCAAAGATTTAGAAAGAAGAACAATTTTAGCATTCGTAAAATACGATGACAAGATCAAAATGTACATGAATTTTGGATCCAGAACAATACATGTAATTTGCAAGATTGAAGGTGAAATGTAAATTTGCTTATAATTTTTAATTTTTTTTCTATTATGCCATTTACATCCTCATCGTTAGCCATTAAAATTTATCATTAAGTCAAAGGTTGACTGACGTTTTTCATACTAATTATTAGGCCATTATTTACACACTGAATTGTCGACGAATTTTACCGTTATTTCCCGATCATGACAAGGAGCACCTGTCAGGGGATGCTCACTCCTCCATGGCATCTGATCCCAACTTTGATGTTTTAGAGGTCCATGTTTGCTCTGCTCCTAAATTTGTATTGTTTAATTGACTTCTGAGCTTAAATACTGTTCGTTATCTTCATATACTTCATAATCCTATCAACGAAACTATCAAATTAAAATAAACATATACTAGACCTAAATGTATGTATTGAACATAGAATACTAGGAACCATGGGGTACCAACATTTTTTACCTCATGACCTCTACCTTTGAGTTTGACCTACATGTACAAACTTAAACATGAACGGTTGGAACTAGGGATTTCATATTTCACTTATGTATTCCTTTTGACAGGGTCTTTCCTTGGGTACCAAACTTTTTGACCTGATGACCTTCATATTGGAGTATGATCTAATTTTGAAAACCTTACACCTTGGTCATATTTTCTGAATGGTCGGTGTTAGGGCTTTAACGTATCACTTGCGTATTCCTTCCGACAAAATCTCTCTGTTTATCACCATTTTTGAACTATTTACATTGACATTTGACCTACATTTGAAAAAAAAAACTTTTACTTTGGCCTTGAGCTGTCATACGGGGGCATCAGTGTTTCACAATACATCTTGTATTTATTTATTTATTTATTTATTTATTTATTTCGTTGGTGCTTGTATTGGTGTTTTAAAGTAGAACTACAGACAGAGGATATATCACTGTCGCCAATTTTTTGAACGTTTTTTAAATGCAAGACAGAATACATGTTAATGTCACCTGAGTACCCAGGTAGATATCAAATAAATTGTCTCTGACATTGTTCAAGGGCATGAAGAGTGATTGTTTGTTAACAAAGGACTGTGCGATAAATGCATGTTTTGCATTTTTTACATTTTGACAGTCTGTCATTTATTATACCTTGGTCTTACCTTTCCAACTATGAGAAAAAAGTTTATATTCATTTACAGAGACTCTTTTTAAACTGGAAAGCAATCTCAATTTGGCATATTCACTATTATTTTGAACATACTGCTGAAAATCACAGGGAAAATAAACAGTATGAAATGAAAAGAAGCGGAACAAAAACATACATCTACTATACGAGTATTATACTGTGAGAAATAGAAAAAAATCTCTAAGGGCTATCATTTTGTTAAATGATGCTACACTAGGGTAATGCCAATAGACAACCACTTTGCCAAGAACATATTTTTAATCTGATGATAATATTTAGTAGAAACAGAAAAATGCTGTTTTGATCTGGAGGGTTTTTTTGGGGTGTTTTATTAGAGGTCATATCGATTGCAAAACACAGAAAAAATAATCTTAGCTTCTCTAAGTTTGTTAAAATTTCTAAAATTGTACATGTGCAAACAGAGTTTGTGTCATGTCAAAAATTTTGAATTACCTGAATAAGTATTAATGAAACAATAAAGATAATTACATACAAATAAGATTTGGCAGGTTTTGAAAATTTATATAATTTTTTATTTTGCATTATGCTTTACACCCACTAAGGTATACAAAAAACATACATGTATCATTAGTGTAGTATCTTTTTTTATATTGGATCTCATTCTGGTTTTACTGGACGAGAGAAAATGGCCATGAAATATATTTGATTTTAAAAAAATCTTTAAACACCAGAAAAGAAACCTTGCTTACTATTAGTAATTTATGGTGAGCTGCATTTGACAAGTAAGATATGAAATTAGTAGGCTTTTATTTCGAGAAAATTGATCTTTTTACAATTTCATTTTTAATCACAAAGCTTTGGTATTAAATGACACTTCTTTTTTTTCTTTAATTGAAATCACGTTGACTTATGTTGTAATCAAACCTTATCTGGAATCTTATAAACCTGATTAATCAGTTTCGGGATATCCTGGAAAAAAAGATGAAAATTTAAGTTGACAATATGATTACATTATCACAACTTTCACTTTTCAATGTTGACCTCCAGCTATAGATTCCAATATTTCAACAGAATAAGGTCAAAACTAAAGAACTGACAAACTTAAGTTTATGAAAAACTATTGTTTATATTCAATTCGAGTCGATTATGATTAAATAACATTTGCATAGAATTAAATGTACCAAATAAGTAAACTTTTTAAGAAGTATTGCTTCTTACGTGTAATTACATGTATGTATATCCATACTGGATGATGATAACATAAAAATATTTCCAAAGAAATCGTTGTGGAGTTAATGCAGGAGCAACATATATTTAATAATTATAATTAAATATTTAACAAAATGTCTGTCTTCCAGGACAGATTATATTTGATGAAAACAAATTATTTTTTGTATAAAATATAATGTATCTTTATCATTTATTAAAACAATGATGGTAAAACATTTTTTTTGGCAGAGAGAGATGGAATGGAACTTAAACAAAGAGAGACGAACAGTGAAGAACAAGGTCCGAATGTAAAAGTAGATGTTCAGGCGATCAAACTTAAGCGGAGTCTGGGCCTCATCAGTGGTACCTCGATCATTGTAGGAACTATCATAGGTGAGAGAGAGAGAGAGAGAGAGAGAGAGAGAGAGAGAGTTGGTGTGTGTGAGGGTGGGTGGGTGTGAGAGATCATGATCTTTTTTTTTTTTTTTTTTGATTAACATACATATTGAATGGATATATTTGGGAGTAAAAAAATATATAAATAATATTGAAAGGTGTAAATTATAAAGTCAATAACCCTTTGTTTATCATTATTTACTCTAAATATGGTCACTTACATGTAAACATTATTTACATTTTCTCAACCTTTGAATCGTTGTAGGATCAGGAATTTTCATTTCTCCTAAAGGGGTGCTCCAGGAGACAGGATCGGTGGGACTCAGTCTAATAGTATGGACAGCAGGAGGTCTTTTGTCACTAATGGGTAATATTATTTATATTGAGTTCTAAGTTTTTGCCTAGGTGAGTTTGCACACGTTTGGTAATGAAATCGCGGGCACTCTTTTCATTTATAAAGATTCACCCCAATAGCATATTGATAACTCCAAATACATGAAGAACTAAATTTCCAGACATTTCAGACATTTTTCACTTTCAGGAAAAACAAACACAAAAGTTTCTCTCTTTACAATTATTTAGTTACAAAACAGTGTGTGGTACATTTGCCTTTATTGTCATTTATCTAAAAAAAAAAAAAACAGTGTCCAAACACTGCTCGCCGACTGGAAATAATTTTCAAACCACTGTATGCTATGTACCAATAAAGGCCCAGGGACCAAGATATGAACAAAGTTGAATCCTCAACGCATTGCAGTGCTTAAATATTAACATAATTGTAACCCATCTGTTCTTGAGGAGAGTTTTAAAGAATTTTCCTATCTATTCCTACGTTTAAATATGACCCACTTATTGTAGTCTAAAACAGTCGTTTTGTCTGTTTTAGAGCATATTGGGAAGGGTTTTAAATGACCTCAACCTTTTCTGCTTTCATTGATTTACTCGCTCGCAAGGGAGTGTGGCCTCTCATTTGAACATACATGTATTCTCTTTACTCAAGAATACACTGTTACAGGTTTGTCTGAAATTGACCTTTTTGGAGAAGTAGTGAAAAATCTGAAAAGGTTGACAGACAACAGATGACAGACAAATGCAACCACTCTTAGATCATCGGGGCACCACCATCAAATCAAGCGTGTCTCTGGAAGAAATTTCCTTTAAACTAATGCATATACTAGAATCATGTACGATAATTCATGGAATTCGTGACAGTTAAATTCCCGAAACAGCTGTGTTACAGTGGAAACCAATATCAGTTGTTGGTGATATACTTGATATTTAAAACTACGTAAAACGGGTGAATCCATCGGTGTGCACTTAAATAAGCCTGATTTACAGGCTATCCGATATATGACTGGCCAAAAAAAATCTTTGTAACATGATATAAAACTACGGTTTGATATGTTGAAAACTGTAATTATTGAGATAAGTTTGATGCTTCGAAGGTTTTACTAAGTCGGCAAAGAAATGTCAGCAGGTTTTTGTTCGATGAGTTGACTAAGCATGGCTTTGCTGTTCCCGGGAAAAGATTTTTGAATATTTTTCCTATCTATTTCTGTGTAAAACTTTGATCGCTTATTGTGGACCCTCTCTACCCGCAGGGAGTCATCATTTGGACAAACTTGGTGTTACACTAGGTCAAAAATCTTTCACATACTGTTCATCTTGTCTAGCCCAGGGATTCTTGAGGAGAAGATTTTTTTAAATGGCCCAACTCAATTTTCACTATATTTTTTAAATTATTTTCCTTTCGAAGAGGAATTTGCCCTTCATTTGAACAAACCTAACTTCCCTTCACCTAAGGATAGAGTTTGTTAAGTTTGGTTTAAATTGGTCCGTTGGGTTTGGAATATATACATTTCCAAATGTTTTCTCTGTGATAACTCTTTGAGAGTTAATAGTGTTAATATCTCAATATTTACAAATGAATGTAAATTTTGCCAAGTGAAAGGTCAAGTGGCTTTTCCCCGGACTGTCATAGTGTCTGACGTAGGCGGGGACAATGGAAATTAGCATGGAATGCTTCGTGTATTTCAGTTCTCTTAGACAGTATATTTTATGTTTTTATATGTATGAAATAATAATATAAATATAAAACAAAAATGCTGTCTATTAGAACTGAAGTACAAGAAGTTTTCCAGTTAAGTCCAGTTAATTTCCATAGTCTGTGACAACTGTGATTTCTATTAGTATGATATACATAGTAAGTGCATTCAAGTTTTTGTTCTACTAACTAGGGGTGCCAAAGCTGAAGTTGCTAATGGCCATTTGTATGTATTAAAGATCTAGTGATACTTTATATTTATCTAATCTTCAGTTATCATTTTAAGTGTATGGAGGCGTCAGTATTAAATCTTCATAAAACTGCTTTCCGGTGGTCCGTAACATCATCAAATGTAGCCATTTTTTATCTGTTGTGTGTACCATTTTCTATTTCAAATGATCGGGAAACGGGAAATGAGGCAAATGTATGACAATTCTCAAAATGTCGACATAGTACACAATTAGACAATTAGTAGACAATTACTTAAAATATGACAATTTTTACCGCACCCTGACCTAGTTACTACTTTAAATTCAAATTATTACTAGCATATTCTTTTAAAAAAAACCTGACATTTAGTCGTGCTCAGTACGTGTAAGACCATCCCTAACAAAAAAGTACTATAGTTAACTATAGTTTACTATAGTTAACTATAGTTTACTATAGTAAATCAAAGTATTTTTACTATGGATTTCAGACCGTTATATTTTTTGTTTTTCAATTCATACATGCACATTTTCTATATTAAATTGAAATATTATTTGTATATTCACAGATTATTTCCAAATTTTACATTACTGCTTTTGAATTTTAGAGATTTTAAGCTTTGAAATCTAAAAAAAAAATTCCAGAGTAAAGTTTCATAGTAAATCAAAGTACCAAAGTTTTCACTATAGTAAACTATAGTTAACTATAGTTAACTTTAGTAAATTTTTGTTAGGGATACTCTGTTCATATTGGAGTACAGCCCCGCGTACTTTTTAAGCTCACATGGTTTTTCGCACAAATTAAGGTCACATATTACAATAATAATAATTCACAATATCGAACAAAAGTACGACAAATTAACCCTGAGATGCATTTGCAAAGGTACTTGCACTTTTATAAGGATATTCAATGACCGTGTAAAGTAGGGCAGCGCCGCGAGAATTCCATCGGCATCGAAAGCAAGTTTTTTGACTTGCCTAGATGTCCGAGCGATCTAGCGCGCTGTTCCTGTACTGTCGTTCTACTAGGAGACAGATTCCGTAGGTCGAGAGTTCAACGCTGGACTGGGGCGGAAGTGGGTATCCTTATCAAAAGTGAATTTCTTTGTGCTTTATATATATATATATATGTCTCGATACATAATATCACATTGTAACAATGTGACTTTAATTTATGCGAAAAAAACCATGTGAGCTTAAAAAGTGCGCGGAGCTGTATAATAAAATCTTTAATCTCCTCTATATTTTTCCAGAATATTTAAGATGTACTCAAATAAGATAGCTTAATGTTTTATTAAATTTATAATATATGTAGGTTTTTTCTTTCTCATGCTGAGCTTGGAACTCTGATTACTAAGTCACGAGGGGAAGGAAATGCTAATAAGCAGACAGATATTAATTGCAAAGAACTACCAAGTTGTTGTTAATTAATGATTATATTAATAAGGTTTTTATGATTTCCTCCATGATAAAAGAAATGCAGACATATTTTTCACACATTGTTTTCAAACTAGGTAGATTAGTTGGCTGTATTTAGAATGAGCATTGTAATATGGGATGAACGGACGTAAACATCATTAGCACATATGTAGAGGATATTTTCGTTATGAAATGATTAGTTATAAGTATTTACTGTTTTCATCAACATTTTTGTGAAAAAAATTTGATAAACATGTTTTCTATGCTTAAATTTCTAATCTTTAGGTTCTCTCTCTTATGCTGAGCTTGGAACTCTGATAACAAAATCAGGAGGGGAATACCCTTACATGATGGAAGCTATGGGAAGAGTAGTGGCTTACCTGTTCGCATGGACCAAGATCATTGTACTCACCCCATCCTCCATGGCCATCATTTGTCTGACCTTTGCTGAGTACTTCATTACTTTGTTTGACTTTTGTGGAGAGCCACAAATACCGAAGAAACTTGTCGCTGCGCTTGCTATGAGTAAGATATGGAATTTAGAAAAGGTTATTTACAAAACAAATGTAAAAAAAAAACAATATATGTACCAAAATGGTGCACAAACCGCCATAAAGCAATGATAGATGCTATTGGCAGCATGTGAGTTGCTGCACTATTTTGATATAAAACAAAACGACTGTACCTATAAATGTCATTATGTACTTTGCAGGTTGGTGGATGATTAGTTTTTTGTAGAAATACACTTTTCAAATATGTTTTCTCTGAATTAAAGTACATATGTTTTCTCAATATCGGATGGTACCTAAAACCTGTGTAAATTTACACTTCACGATGTCTACCAGCATTTTATGTCTATATATATATATATATATATATATATATATATATATATATATATATATATATATATATATATATCAATGTTATGTAGAAATAATGTTATATGTACAGTGTTGCAAATTTATATTTATATAATCCCTGAAAGAGGTTTTGATTCATAAATACATTGTTTCTAATCACTTTGCAGTTACTCTGGCAATAGTAAATTGCTGGGATACCAAACTTGCAGCCAGTGTACAGGTCTTTTTCACTGCGGCTAAGCTAATAGCTCTCTTTATCATCGTCATCGGAGGTCTGGTGTGGCTAGGGAAAGGTAATGCCGGAACATTTCTGTCCAGTTATTTTTATTATCTGATGATTTTATTGTGCATCAATTATATTTTGTTTTTACACATTAGGAGAGATTGAGACACTGCAGACAGGATTCGACGGCTCCACTAATTCTCCCTCAGCAGTGGCTCTTGCTTTTTACGATGCTCTCTGGGCTTATGACGGATGGTAATACCTCTTAATATAAGATAACATTTAGTAGGATATATAAAATTCTGAAAAAACGAAGTTTACATGTTCCTTCACAATGCCGAAAAGCTGCATTTACATTATTTTTATTCCTAGACATGTAGATTTAGAAGATTCTCTTGCTAAGAGTGTATGAGAACTTTTTCGTGGTACGAGGTGTATAAACTTAATGATCTGGTAAATCTTGTTTTTGTTAAAGAGGAAGCTAAATATTGTCAAACTACTGTTATAACTTTTTTTTGATCACATTTTGTTTTTATATTTCAGGGTATTGCTTAAACAAAATAACATTACATTTATTGTTCGTTATCTTCATATTTCATGCAAAATACTGTGGGACTATGGAGTCAATTTTAAATTCTTTTGTTCACAATGGCTTCCTATATCATTCTTTCATTTATAATTAATATTATTTTCAAAAAAATATTTTTCTTTGTAGGAATAATTTAAATTATATTACAGAGGAGTTGAAAAATCCATATGTGTAAGTAAGATTAATTTTAATATGTTTTACAAACATTTGTTCGCTAACTCTTATTTTTTAAATATTGTCGAAGAACATACAACAATTATGTCTATGATGTTGATTACTTGTTTACGAGTGCATAACAGTCAATGGCAGTTATACTAGAAGTCAATTAATTAACTTAAGAAACTAAATGAAAATTAATGGAATTAAAGAATGCATACAATCGCTAATCCCCCAAAAGGCTACTTGCTAAAGGTACATGCATTACCACGCACAGAGTTTGGTAGTTATAAAGCAATACATGTATAATGTTTATTGGAATCGGCTTTCTATTACAGAAGAAACAAATGCTTAGAGGTCCACTAGAACAAATATTAATCAGTATAAATGTGTTGGTTTCTTTTTCTGATATATCCCCTGGATTCACCTCATACCCTATTTTTAACCTTTGATGATAAATTGTTTTGAATTAATATGTAGTCAACCGAATGTTTAGCAAAGCTGAATATTTGCATGTAATTGATATACAATGTGCATATGGGTGAATTAAAAAAAAATGATCACCAAACTGAATTTTTTTGGAAAAATTCAGCTACTTCTAACATATTTTTCACTTGTATCATCATATTGCACATGCATTCTAGTTTAAAATCCTGAAGTGGCAATAGAATAGACAATTGGATTAAAAAGTTTCAGAATTTTTATTAGTAAAATTTCTTTTGAAAAAAGAAAATATCATTACACCTTAAAAGACTTTCTTAAATACATAATCACAAGAAATTATAGTTTTTTATGCTTCAAAATGGTAAAAAGGGTATAAATGATCAAATCTAGACCTTGATTGAGTATCTTCTCTTGTATGTGTGACAAAAAATTGGCTTTTTGATTGTTATTTTACATTATTTTTTCAATTCTGGTTTGAAAAGTTTTAATAAGAAAAAAATATGAAGCAATAAAATTCCCCAAATTTCACTTTTTTGTCCGTTCAAGCCAATTCTTTAAATCTAAGCCAAAAAAGAATTTTTATATACGAGTTCTCTTACAAAAAATACTAGATTTTGAAGTAACCCTATGTTACATTACTGTGTTGCACTCCTGACATCTGATATGTATTTTATTTAACATTGTTTTAAAAATTATTACACACAATAAACCATTCTTTCTTTGTAAATTAATTTGTCGTTTTGATATTTTTCATCGTTTACGGCATGTTTTTCATATTTTGAAGACCTTAACACATGATTATTTGCAAAGTGTAATATACATAAATTGTATATAAAACTATATGTGAAATGATGAAAACTATTCCCTGAATTGACTAGAAAATTTCTGTAATTTGTTGATAGACATAGTGTTTTGAACATCAAATAGTATCAAACATTTTTTTCAACTCATTTTTTTAGTAAAGATAATTAAAAAGCATTGGTAATTATAAAGCAGTTTTGTTGCACTCCTGACTGCAGTAAAATTTAAAATTAAAATCGTAGAACACAAAAATTCATAAAGTGTTGGCAACATGAAGTGGTAATGAAATTGTGCAATATTTATAGTCCAATACTTCAAAATCAAAACAGATGGAAGTATTCGCATTTTATCTGGAATTATTCCCTATTTATGCCAAAAAACTAGCTTAAATGTACATTTAGAAGATAAAATATATTTTATAGCATATTTTCCTTTAGAGGACAAACACAGTAACCCACCAGAAAAATTCTATTCATCATTTTTTATTTTTATTCTTATTGGAGGATTTATAATTCTAACATATTTGTTGCACTCCTGACCAAAAGTATTGGGACCTTTAAAGTAGAATTGTGAAGTGAAAATTACATAAGAACTTGTTCTGTTGTTTCAGTGAAGTTGAGGAGGAATTACTTGAATTTTATGACAATGTTTTAGTGTGTTTATTTTTAACATTCATTAAAAAAAATCACAAAAAAGATAAAAACACATCTGAATTGATAAAATTGAAAAAGGAAGGATTTTAATAATAAAACTGTCAATAATTTAGTATTAAATTATACAAAAAGATCATTATTAATTAATGAATACGTCTAAGCATCAATAGAAGTGTTTTTGTCACACAACTTGAATCTTTAAAAAAATGTGTTGCACTCCTGACCATAGAAATATTGATCTGAAGAGCACAGACAGATCCTGTAATTGATAAATCTATTTGGTAAAAATGTTCTTTGTGTCTTTCTTTTCCAAAATAAAAATCAGAAAATCATATAAAGATAATAGTTTTTTCATGCTTGGGAGCAAAACATCAAATGTTGCACTCCTGACATTATTGGGTGTGCACATATACTTGACTCTAATTAATGCTGCTTGTGATTTATATAACATTTTTAAGTTTTAAAATGTCTATCAGTTATTGTTTTACACTTCGATAATTCTTTTTTGTCTTAATTTTCTTTCAGAATTTTACAATTGATGTTTTTTTGGCAACACTACATTTTTTCTGTTGCACTCCTGACATGGTATGACATTTTTTTAAACATCAGCCATGACAACAACTTGATTAAACAAAAGTTACTACAGCCCACATTTAAAGCTCAATACTTTGAATATTATCAGGAAAGTCTTTATTTTCAACATAAAGCATTATTATTTATTTCACAGATCTCCAAAAAATATTGAAATTTCAAAATGTCACAAAAAGGTGTTGCACTCCTGACAATTTTAGCATCATTTTTGGGCATAACTTTTTTGTTAATTGAGATCTGAACGAGATATTTGGCAGGTATTTAGACACTATCTAAAGACATATGCTGAGACATAGAAATCTATTTTCATTGACTGTATTTTTAGTGTGGGTTGATAAATATGCATTTGGTCATTTTTTTTTAATTCACCCATATGAACCAAGGTTCCGTTTTGCAAAATGGTTTACCATACATATATAAAGCTACATATTAAATGATTCAGTAGGGATTAATAGGATAGGTAAGGCTTCAGCATTTAACTTTGATAAAATATATAGAGGATATTCAATGTTTTGTAGATGAATATGGTATTTATTTCACAAGTAGGACAGGATTTTTTTTATATTTTCACGAGTGCGAAGCACGAGTGAAAATATAAAAAAAATCCTGTCTCACGAGTGAAATAAATTCCATTTTCATCTACAAAACATTGAATTTTCTGTTTTTTGCATTTTCTTAGATTTTCCCTTTGCCTCTGTCTTTTCGTAACACAATGTCATAGGCTGTGACGTCATAGTTGAGCGGTGGAGACGTCATAGCTAAGTGATTGCGAGATTGAAAAACGTTGTAAACATGGATTTTTATCGACATATTTGGAAAAACTTTGGCAGTATAACTATTAGTCTCTGTCAGAATGGCTCATTAACTCTATCTTGTAACAGACCAGGGATTTAAAAAAAAACTCTTAATGAAGGGAAGGAAAATAAGTTTCGCCGCACTTCTGATATTTTCACACTGTGAGAATACCATTTTGATATACTTTCACACTGTGTCAGAATATCACTTTTATTCAGTAAAAAAAATTACAGTATTTCACTGTTGAAAATGTAATAAAAACAGGTTTTTTCATTACATCTTAAGTACAGGTTTTCTACGATATCCTTTGTTATCTTAATATTTGCCAAACAACATCCACCAAGCCTTAAAAATTTTTACTAAGATTTAATAAAGCCAGAAGGAAAAGAAGGTAACTCGATCGAATTTTTTAAAATCTCATTCTAGCATTATCATACATGTATGAGGTGTATTCTTTGAATCGCTTCAAAAATTATTTCAAAAAGTATTACCACCGTATACATGCACCAAATGTGAAAGGAGACTCTGTGAGTGTTCTTGTCATATAACTAGCAAATACTATCCTAGAGACACTAATGTTTTTGACTACAGCTGGACATCTAACCAATATAATAACCACAGTTTAAACGTGTATTTTGATTTTTGACATGTTTTAGCTCACATGAGCTGAATGCTTAAGTGAGGTTTCTGATCACATTTTGTTCTCTCACCTGTCTGTTTAGCTGTCCGTCTGTCTGTAAACTTTTCACATTTTCGACTTCTTTTCAAGAACAATGGGCCAATTTCAACCAAATTTCACACAAGTTATCCTTGGATGAAGGGGATTCAAGTTTGTTCAAATGAAGGGTCACGCCCTCTTTTAAGGGAAGATAATCAGGAATAAGTGAAAAAATCGGAGGCATCTCTGTAAAATCTTCTTCTCAAGAACCAATGGGCCAGAAAAGTTGAAACTTATGTGAAACCTTCATAGTGTATATTTAAGTTTCTTCAAATCATGACCCCAGAGGGTAGAGTGGGGCCACAATGGGGGATCAAAGTTTTATATAGGTATGTATAGAAAAAAAATCTTTAAAAATCTTTTTCTCAAGAACATCAAAGCCATAAATACTTATAATGATATGGAAGTATCCTCAGGTAGTGTAGATTAAGTTTATTTAAATCATGACAACCCCCCCCCCGTGGGGCCACAATGGGGGATAAAATTTTACATGGGAACTTATAGGAAAAAAATCTTTAAAGATCCCCTCAAGATCAGGAAAGCTATAATTAGTCATACTGATATGGAAGCATCCTCAGGTAGCGTAGGTTAAAGTTCAAATCATGACTCACGGGGGTAGGGTGAGACCACAAATGGGGGATCAAAGTTTTAAATAGGAATATAAAGAAAAAAAATCTTTACAAACCTTCTTCTTAAGAACAGCAAAGCCATGATTAGTCATACTGATATGAAGCATCCTCAGGTAGTATAGATTCAAATTTGTTCAAATCATGTCCCCTGGGGATAGGGTGGGGCCATAATGGGGGATCAAATTTTTACACAAGAATATATAGGAAAAATCTGCTGATGAAGAAGAAGAGAGCCATATTGTTGTAAGCGTTGCCCATGGGCCACTTGTTTACAGGAACCTACCTCGTTTTACATAGGAATATAAAGAAAAAAAATCTTTACAAATCTTCTTCTTAAGAACAGCAAAGCCATGATTAGTCATACTGATATGAAGCATCCTCAGGTAGTATAGATTCAAATTTGTTCAAATCATGTCCCCTGGGGATAGGGTGGGGTCATAATGGGGGATCAAATTTTTACACAAGAATATATAGGAAAAATCTGCTGATGAAGAAGAACAGAACCATATTGTTGTAAGCGTTGCCCATGAGCCACTTGTTTACAGGAACCTACCTCGTGCTAACACTATAGGAGTACTTCTGGTGACAGTCATTTATGTCTTGGCTAATATTTCCTACCTCGCTGTACTTGGGAAAAATGGTCTTCTTAACTCAAGTGCTGTGGCTGTGGTGAGTCATTTTCTCTTATTAAATGATTTTTGTTTCATTTTAATAAAATACTACACGATGACTATTTCAAAATTACGATTTCTATGTGCTGTTGTGCTAAAGGATTTAGACTAAATTTAGTTCATTTCATTAAATCGTGCCTTTATACTAATGCAAAGCTAGTAAAAAGAAGGTTCTGCAGCTCTTTCTTTGCAGTCTTGATTCGTAAACTGCTGTAAGGCTTGTTACTCTAGCAGCGGGAAAGTTTCAGTCCGGTACATTTTTCGAGATGTTGATAGAAGAAAAGGCACTACACTTCTATCCTGTAGCATTAGTAAAATTATTTTATTCCGTTTTGTTGCATTTAAGTAAAGCACGATGTGGTGAATAAAAATTGTTGTGATTAATTTTTCATTTTTTTTTTTTAATTTTTTTTTTTAATATCATCTCTAATGCTTACATGTAACTGTTTTGTATATCATATACATCGTGCTAATCTAAATTCTGATTAAGGATTTATATACATGTAATACTAATTTAGTCCAAGTACCAGGTAGTTGCGTATTTTTATGTAAGTATTTTACGTCAACATTGACAGGAATGGGGCGAAATTGTCATGGGGAAAGATGTTGCCATCATAATGCCCATCTTTGTCATGTTTTCAACATTTGGTGCCGCCAATGGGTCTCTTTTTGCCGGCGTCAGGTAAGATATGTTATCATAACATGTATAAGGTTTTTATAAGGTTTATCAAAATGAACTAATCTGGCCATTGAAATACAATGTATATGTATAAATAAAAGCTTTTTCAGAGATAATTTGTAAAAAGATTGAGCATAAATTAAATAAAATTAATCTGACTGTCAACACTCTAAACTCGGTAAAGTCCATATATTTTAGCTTAATCTGGGATATACTTGAGTATAGTTTTTAATTCAAATTTTAAAATTTTGTTTAATAAATTCATAATTAACCTTATTTAAAAAAAATTGAGTGCCTTATTAAAGTTTGGGAGAAAACAAAACTGTAAAATGTAGAGACCGGGACCAGACTAAACAAACGGAAGATAAATCTTCGAAAACCTTCATTGATGTAGCATGTACTTGTATGCTTACTTGTAGCACAAAAACATGTCATTCATATCTATGTGCAAGGTTCTCAAGCTCAAAATGTATGCATTACAGAACATTGTATGTTGCTGCCCGAGAAAACCAATTTCCCGAAGTTCTGTCATACGTTAGTGCGCGGCGCCTTACTCCAATTCCATGTATCATATTCACGGTAACACTTTACATTATCCAAGGGGCACAATGTCATGAAATTATTTAACATGCTAGCTACATAATGAAGAAATGCAAAAGTATCTTTTCTTAAATTAATTTCAGCTAAAATAATAATAACAAATCTTGTTTTATTTCAGACTGTGATTGCCCTTCTGATGTTAATTCCTGGAGATATTGGAAGCCTGATCGACTTCTTTAGTTTTGCTGCCTGGATGTTTTATGCGTTAGCCATTATATGTCTGATTATATTGAGGTTCAAATGGAAGGACGCTAAAAGACCAATCAAGGTAACCAATGCATTTCTCTGAGTCTAACATAATGTCAGTTAAATATTTAAGACAAAAACGGTTCATGACTTAAATGTTATTTGGACTGATATTTTAATAGATATAAGTATATCATTGCGAATGTTTTACCACAGCTGATGTAGGTAATATCATCTTATTGATGATAAATCTAAGTACAAAAAAGTATTAAAGTTAGAATATAACTTTTTCTTAAGACCGGTTGCAGTAGCTAAGTGGTAGTGCCCGCGCTTTGTACAGGGTTCGATTTTCCTTTCGCGCCACGTCGAACCTAAGATATAAAAACAAGAGGCCCAAGGACCTTAACGGTCATCTGAGTATAATACAACAATTTAGAGGATCCATAGAGTATAAAATGAACTGAAAGGTGAAGCTTTGTTGCCCAAAAGCAAGAAAAATAGGGTGATCAGGATTAACAAAATAATTAGTCTAGTATTCATTAACAGTTCATAAATTAGGTTCTAATCTGTTCCCCATTTATCACTCTCACCAGACAGTATATTAAGAAACTATCATTGCTTCTGTACTCTTTTAATTCCTTGTGGAAATCTCTTACATTGGCCTGAGTAAGACTCTTGGTCTTTGATGAACATTTAAGGTACTGGTATTCCATCCCTAATAGCCTCAGATTCAATGAATTTGAATACATAACAGATGTGTACGGGTGGAATACTCAGTATATTTAGACATAATCTACATTTATTACTATTAGCATGTAAGAATGGAAGTGTCCTAATTTATGACTTGACCTTTGTTGAAGAGTTATCTCCCTCTTTTTTTAAGTAATAAAAATCAATTTTAAAAAAATATACGGTAAAAAAATTGTTTTCAATTGTCATTCTATTTCTAATGATTTAATGGATCTTTCCACCACAGTAGTTATTGATATTCTTATTATCTGAATTTTTATTTAAAAAAAATCGCTTGTCTCCATAGACTTCAATGCAATTTCTATTAATTAAATACTGCTTAGTTAATTACGTTTTTGAAACGTTCACTTGGTAAATCCTTTTCTACTGTAAAGTTCTTTGAATTAATATCAGAGTATTATATACGTGATTGATATTTAAGGATAGAGAATTAGTTCCTATTAGGGATGGAAAACCTTAATAAGACAAGTCTACCTGATCATTAAAACTATGAAAGTACTTTTTGTATTATACAATAAAAATTCTTGCATAATTCTCTTATTCTATTAACCTTTCAAGTACATTATTTACAGTGATTAATTATCACAAGTAAATGGCAAAGGGGAATAACTCCTCTCAGTAGAATACAAATTAATAGAGCCCTGGCCTGGACTAGAACACTTGACCAAATGGTCTTGATGTTCAAAAATCTGGTAAAAATACCCTTCCTTATTAAAACTTTTACCCTTTTTGCCTCTGATATGCCCAGGTGCAGAGAAGATTTTTAAAGCATTAATGCATTTTCACTATATAATAAATAGAGTCCCGCCCTAACATCAGAACCTCTGATCCAGGGGTCATGAAATTCACAAATTTGGAAAAGGCATCCTTGCTTATCATAACCATGTATTTGTTTAAATAATACCCAGAAGTAGAGAAGAAGCTTTTCAAAGAAATAATGCACTTTCACTATATGATCTATATAGCCCCACCCTAGCACCAGAACCCCTGACCCAGGGGCCATGAATTTCACAATTTTGGTAGAGTCACTCTTGCTCATCATAACTATGTATTCGATTTGTTTCAATAATACCAAGGAGTAGAGAAGAAGATTTTCATAGAAATAATGCACTTTCACTATATGATCTATATAGCCCCGCCCTAGCACCAGAACCCCTGACCCTGGGGCTATGAATTTCACAATTTTGGTAGAGTTACTCTTGCTTATCATGACTATGTATTCAATTTGTTTCAATAATACCCAGAAGTAGAGAAGAAGATTTTCAAAGAATTAATGCATTTTCATTATATAATCAAAAGAGCCCCGCCCTAGCACCAGAACCCCTGACCCAGGGGCCATGAATTTCACAATTTTGGTAGAGTCACTCTTGCTTATCATAACTATGTATTCAATTTGTTTCAATAATACCCAGAAGTAGAGAAGAAGCTTTTCAAAGAAATAATGCACTTTCACTATATGATCTATATAGCCCCGCCCTAACACCAGAACCCCTGACCCTGGGGCTATGAATTTCACAATTTTGGTAGAGTCACTCTTGCTTATCATAACTATGTATTCAATTTGTTTCAATAATACCCAGGAGTAGAGAAGAAGATTTTCAAAGAAATAATGCACTTTCACTACTAGTATATGATCTATATAGCCCCGCCCTAGCACCAGAACCCCTGACCCTGGGGCCATGAATTTCACAATTTTGGTAGAGGGCTCAATGCTTATTACAATCATGCCAACAGTTTGACTGCTTGATGTCCAGGAGTAAAGAAGAAGATTTTTAAAGATTGCATTTATTTTGATGGTTTTGGCCCCACCCCTCAGGCCCCAGGGGGGAAGGGGCCACGAATTTCACAATTTTTGTTCCCCTTCACCCATAGATGCTATATGCCAAAATTGGTTGAAATTGGTTCACTGGTTCCAGAGAAGAAGCTGAAAATGTTCAAAAGTTTACGACCGACGGACGACGCACGACGACGGACGAAAAGAGATAGCAATAGGTCCCCTGAGTGACTCAGGTGACCTAAAAAGGTAGTGACTGTTTCTTCACCAAACACCATAACATTACAAGTTATAATCATTGATCTTTCAAATAAGACCTTAAATATCGAATTCATGAAAGTCATGAAAGGCATTAGCACGATTAAGAAACCTCACTGCTCAATGGCCCCGAGTGCCGAGTAAAGATTTAAAATTGAAACTCTTTTCATATGGTAATGTCTCATATGAGTGAAAAATTCTCTCAAGGGAGATCTTGATTTTGTGAAATTTGTGCTGCAACAGTAGTTTTTTTTCTGCAGCTGCTGAGACGTGTTTAAATTTTCAATATTTTATGTTAAAAGTACTATAAAATTCTACATATCATAGTTGTCATTATTTACTTTACATTTATAGATCTTTATCCTGTTTCCGGTTATTTTCTTACTGTGTTCATTGTACTTGGTTGTTGCTCCGATCATACAAGATCCTAGAATAGAGTTCCTCTACGCTTTTCTGTTCATTGTTGGAGGACTCCTGTTGTACATACCATTAGTTCACTTTAAGATTGACAGAGGCTGTTTTGGTAAGTGTAAACAAAGATTAGCTTGCGGAAACAAATACCTGCTTTATATTATATATTAACGTGACTAACGGTGTCACATGACTTTGATTTATGCACAAACTGTTGTTACAGTTTTCGAATTTAAAAATTCCGAATTAATTACTTGTTCATGGTTAACAATCTTGTTTTAGTTAGTTTTAAATTCTCTATATTCTAAAGCTTTAATTCAGGACTAGTAGAGTACGTTTAACATGTTTAAAGCAAAAGGCGTATTCTTTAAGTAAAATGGCATTCTCTTTAAGTAAAATTGATTTTCTCTATAAGTTATGAAGATATTCTCTATAAGTTATGTAGGTGTTCTCTACAAGTAATATTGCTTTAACCATATTTCAATTAATCTATTTTAGGAAACCATTTGATTTGTTATATCCATCATATCAAATGTCGCCACTTAAAACTTCTGTACATATATGTTTTACCTTAATCATTGGGTTTAAACAAAGAACGAACGCCTTTTTTTCTTTTTAGATCCGGTTACGCTGTTCTTTCAACTGTTTATGGAAGTTGGTCCAAGTCCATATGTGCCTGATTATGACTAGCCCAGCTTCAAAAATGTTTAATTTGATTCAACAGTATTCTGAAAACGATGAAATCCAGTATTCAAGTGGAAATGTAAAGCAAAGGGAGAGGCAATTTACATGGATACATTTCATAACCTTTGTTAGAGAAACCTCAAGTTAAATATTTATCTATTTTTAAGAAGCAAAAACGGCGCTTAACTGGAAAGTTAAGCAGTTACATGTGATAAGTTATTGAAAATAAAAATAAGTGAACTCATACGGGGGAAGGGTGTTCAGCCATGATGTAGGTCTACTGTCTCCTTAACCGTTTTTAAAAAGGTAGTTCCATATTTATATAACTTTTTTTAAAATTAAACCAGGTTTAAATTGAATCTTTACTAACTCATATTATCATTTCAACTATCGATTTTTAATTTTATTCTAAAAAAAAAAGAAATCCTTGTTGATACTAATTTTTTCTTCTTCAGTTTTTAGCTTTCTGGGTAGAGTTTAATTTAAAGTTTAAATGATTTTTTGTACTTTCAAAGTCCCCTGATTTGTGTTCACGCTGATGATCCATGTATTTTTTAAATCATAGAATAAATTGAATATAAAATTAAATGACTATTGTACATTCCCAGCCATTAATACCAGTTTAACAGGTGCTTTTATATAAATATTATTTTTTAGATTAGTTAGGTCCATTATAGTACATGCATAATCAAAGAAGGAAAAGCTTTAACTAGTTATTTCATACTATTTACTGTATATTTTACTGATTTACAAAGTATATAATTTGAATTATATTTTATTATATATATATATTTATATATATATTTACAATGTAATACGTCATAAAAATGTTTAAATATAATGGTAAATGTACACTTCTGTTACAGATTAAGAAATCAATTAAATAATTGAATCAAATAAAATATAGGCGAGGTTTGTCCTCCAAACTCCGTTGATTTAGTTCTTTGTATATTTTTATGTAATTTTTATAAGTTTACAGTCATAAACATGACTGGTGTGATCAAATAAAAAAAATGCGCTTGCGGTACTTCTGGATCTTGGGGTTTTCTGTGTTGTCTGTCGTTGTTAAATGTAAAGGCGTCTCAAAGACACATGAAAAAAAAATCGCCCGGTTCTGCGGTGATACACAAGACTGGTAAATACCTTGTATTTAATTTTATTCGTGTTTATCGATTACATATAATACGTGACTATATTGAAGAAGTCAATATATATTTTTATTTTATTTTATTTTTATTTTTATTTTCATTTTTTTTTATTTTTTTATTTTATTTATTTATTTATTTATTTATTTTTTTTTTTTTTGCTTTTTGAATCGGATTTTTTTTTTTTGGGGGGGGGGGGTTATGGACTCCCCCTTCCCCGCTGACTGTGCCTCAAATGGGGTTAAGACTTTCATAATTTACAAAGTTTTGTCTAAGTTTGCCGATGTCGTCCTATATAATATAAGTTTTGTAACAATTATTACAAAGTCTAATAGCAATAATTGACAATTATTCAATCCGAAAATTCACTTGTCAAATTGTGGAAATTGTTTTATTATTTATTTTTGTGTGTGTTCTAATATGTTGTACACAAGTGTACGTAACCATTCAATGTTATTTAATACAAAGTTTAAGTACCCAATAAATATATTCATATACATTGTAAGCTTAGTTTACACGTATCTATAGTAGATACAAATTCTGTTATTGTAAATGCTTATAACACAAGCACGCTAAGAAAGCAATATCAATTTTTTGGGGGGCGACCGGGGGGAGGGGGGTGGTGTCTAAAAAGAAATGTTTTGAAAAGCAAACAAAAATGGCTAAAGACATTATTATTGTCGATGGGCAATATTATATAAGCATTATATTACTACTGTATACTACACATGCTGGTACACTGTAACATTTTTTTTCATTTATACGACTGCATGCTCCCTTCTAGCTTAATCTTACAGGCCTATAAAAATACCAAAATAAATACAAAAGAATGGAAATGCGATATTTTTTCGGATAATAGATGATGACAGATCTAGTGACGTTTATTAATTTTATTAAATTCGATCTTTTTCGCAGGTCTCCTTCCTCATGTATACATATACAATGTATGTACTTGGAATGTACTTGGAATATGTAAATAATTTCTATGTGCACGGGATATGTGTGACATATATATTTATATATAGGAGAGATTAATTACCCACAGTCCAGTGCACGGTCTGTCTCAATTCAACTTGCAATTTCAGCAATTTAAAAACGTAAAAAAAAAAATAATTAATTTATATAAAATATAAATCAAATTCGGAAAAACTTGGAGGAGAAAGCATTAACCTTAAAATAATTATAACAATAATTTTTCAATCCCCCCCCCCAAATTATGACTAGTATTTTTTTTTTTTTTTTTTGTAAGATTTGAATTATTAAATACAAACTATTAAAGGCGATTTTGGATATACTTCGCAGACTTCTAGCAAAAGATATTGAATCCAAATATTTCATTTTTTTTTTACACGTTTTTCCGTAAAAATAATCAATGTTTGTTATGAATTTCATAAGGTTTTATTTGTTAAAATAATGAATATAATTGTAGCGTTTCGTGAATTTATTGCACTTGGGTGTAAAACTTCGCTTGTCTACGGACTCAAAATTCAAATTTAACGATTCGAAGGAATTTCGACATTTGTATAATTACACAAAAAAATCGCCTAATTTCCATCATAGAGTAGAATTATTCTTAAAATAATTACAGTTTGATCTTGATGACGATCAATTTTATTGACAAAAACACCATATCTTTTACAAAGCATAATTACTTCAAATGTTTTATCATGATAAATTTAAAATGTTTTATCATTTCGATTTGCGGCTTTGTAAGTAATTAAAATTATCATACTATAGTATATCAAAAAGAAAACTTTTCGTCTTGTCAAAAAACGTTTCGCATTTTGAAACAATCCTATCAGGTTTTGCGTTTATCCTATCGTGAAGATCGTTTATCAGGTTTATCGTGTTTTGCGTTTATCGTATTTTGCGTTTATCGTGTTTGCGTTTATCGTGTTTTGCGTTTATCCTATCGTGCGTGTATCCTGTCCTATCGTGCGTGTATCCTATCGTATCGTGCGTTTATCCTATCGTATCGTGCGTGTATCCTATCGTATCGTGTATCCTGTAAAGAATAACGATGCGGGTACTGTATGAACAAACCAGCTGAGTTCTTCGTGAAGACATCTTGTCTTGTTAGAGATATTACTGAAGACATCTTACGTTTAATAAAATGTAATACCGTATAAGCAGAATATTTTGCGAGGATTTAATTTTGGCATTATTGGCGAGGGTGCTAAGATCGCTGAAATTGAATATCGCTAAAAAAAATTATTTCGTTTTATTTGTAATAACTTCTTAAGCATTTTATAATCGCTAAAATTACTTCTCGCTAAAAATAAAATACCAATTTTTAAGGACAAATCGCTAAAGAGGGCGTTGCAGTTCTTTTGTTATTTTCCCTTAATGTGTAGCAGATTAAAAGAAGAATTTTAAGTTACTGAAGACGATGTTATGTTTTTACAGGTACAACGGTATATACAGCACAATATAGAACAATATTTGGTAGCCGCATATTGACTTCCAATTTGCCATTAAATGAAGTGTAAATTAGTCTCACAGCAAAATATATCAGATTTTCTATATTTCAAATAGGGAATCCCCGTTGTTCTGAAAAATTGCCTCCTTGAAACAGAATAATTTTGATATATGCACAAAGAGGCAGGAATTTTCTTCGAAACTGCCATTTCCGATTTTTGTTTCAAAGGGGCATAATTTTTAAAAACACAAAAATTGAATAAAAATTATTATCCATATACGAAATGCAGAATGTGTACATAAAATAACGCGAAGATGAATTGTGTCAGAAATGGTCTAGTGGTTATGCTGGTGGGCTCCAAACGAAATTTTTAACCTGAGAATGGGTTCGAATCCTGGAATGGGTCATTTTTACATTTTTTTCTTCACTTTTTTTTAAATATGGAATTGCAATAAAATATATATTTTATGGGAGCGAGGGAAAGAGAGAGTGAGAGATAGGATGTCAAGAAGTTAATGGGTAATATTTTAAACGCATGCAGATTTAAATTGTCTTCCTTGATACTGTGACCTAAAACTAACTACATAATGCTGATATTTTGTTGAAAGGCAATGTCTTGGAAAATAAAGTATTGCTCTAAATAATTTATTTTTTACATACTTTACTCATTTTGCTTCATTTTTAGTGGGCAAAATTTGATTTGAAACAAATGAAATGTCTTGGATGTAGCATAAAAAATGTGATAATGGGACATAGTTTTCTTTATTTAAAAAATATTCACGGACGTTGTCTGCCATATATCTTTCAAAATGTTGTGCAAGGTGCACTGGCCATTGCATGTGCTTTTTAATGTTCACCCTTTCTCGTACAAAACGGCGATAGTGACACATGCATGTAAAAATGAATAAAATAAAAAGGTTAACGTTCACTAAAAGGTCGCCAATCGGTTCCTACGTTAGGAAAAACTATGCATGAAATAAACGTAAAATTTGAAGTGTTTTCCTATATCAAGCTGGAAATACCCGCCGTAAACACAGTCATTTACGTAGCTTTTTCTATATTTAGACATAACTCTTCAGGCGTCCTATGGGTATTTAAATGTCCTTCTCGATATAGGGAATAATCGCGAATTTCTGCAACACCCTCTTTGCGTCTCGCTAAAATTTCCACTTATACGGTATATTATATGCTGTTTTTTGAGGTCAATATGATGGTTTAGCCACCTGAGGAGTACAATATTCGCCCGTAGTGCAAGGTAAATATTGTACATCTATGGTGGTTAAATTATCTTGTTGACTGAATGAAATATGAAGACAACGAACAGTAATCAAGCTCAGAAGTCCATAGGATCAATATAAATTTGGTGCAGAGCAAACATAGGCCTCTGAGAACATCAGAGTTGAGATCAGGTGCCATGGACGAGTAAGGATCCTCACTGGATCGGTCCCACCCACTGTGTGCTCCTTGTCATGATCGGGCAAACGGAAAAAAAATCGTAGACAATTCAGTATGAAAATAATGGCCTAACAATTTGTATGAAAAACCCCAGTCAACATGCTATTTAACGATAGATTGTATTTGCTGATAAACTAATTGTATCGACCAAAGAATTTGCAAAATGTTGACTATAAACTAGACTGTTAATATCCTTGTGTTAACTTATATGTCAATAGCCTGTCTCGTTTTAGAAATTGTTCGTATATAGAGCTTGCACTTACGTATCGAATCAACTGGAAGACATAAACTCCATATGCAGAAGATAATGATATGTTATTACATGAATAAGGGAAGTTGAAATTGAAAAGTTAAAGCCATCAAGTTTATCATAAAGTTTTATTGTTAGATTGCCATTAATGTCTTTTTCTATAATATCCAAATATGAAACAGATGTTTCAAACTGTGTGGTGTCTTTTATTTTTAGATCAGAGGGATACATCGAATAAACGTAGAAATGAAAATGATTATTGCTATTTACAATCGAAAAGACGTCGTCAATTTCTCTAAATAAAATTGAAGGTCACAGCAAGAAACTTCTGTACATGTAGAAGTTTTTGAATAAATTCTTCTTCATATGAATACAAAAATAGGTCTGCTAAGCACAGGGCGCAATTGGTACCCATTGGAATTCCGAATTATGGTCTCTAAAAATACGTACATATCAGAAACTCAAGCATCTTTTTTATGTCAACTTCAGAGTACCTGTGTGTACAATCAGAATGTTTTTTTAACAAAATAGTGTTGCAAATGACCAATGACAAGGTAAGTTAATCCTTTTTTTTTTTATTGATAAAGCAGCTGTCAATGATGCCAAAAATCCTGGAATTTAATTTATAGGGGGGGGGGGGTCCTCCTTCTCCTTCACTGCTGTTAATATTTTAGTGAGGAGTAAAGAAAAAAAGCTTGTTAGAAAATTTACTGGAACCCGCTATGTATCTTTGTTTGTAAGGATTTTTATAAAGTTTAATCCAGTATAGGTATGGTAATTCAAATTCATTTTGATTGTAGGGAATGTTAAAAATATCTAAAACTGATACATGATTTTGAAGAATTTTCTCCTTAGAAAGGGATCATCTTTGGATTACTTCTTTGTGTTTACAATCAGAGTGTTTTTTAACAAAATAATTTTGCAAATGACCAATGACAAGGTATGTAAATTTACGAATTCCATTCTTACTGATAAAGTAGCTGTCTATGTCAAAAAGCCTGCACTTTAATTTATCATGGGGAATGGTTGCAGTTTTGAAAAGTCGTTCCTTTTGATGTTATTGATTTGAAAAAATTTTGATATCAAATTTTCTAAAAGTTCCTTGGAGTTTTTAAGTATCCCCATCGGATTAACAGCACTTCTCGGATATGTTGTTGTACAGTATTCCTGATGTTTCTCTTTTACTGCTGTTCATATTTTGGTGAGGAGTAATGGAAGAGGCTTGGAAGAGCATTTATTGGAACCCGCTACATATCTTTGTAAGGATTTTTCAGAAACACACTTTGCTTGATTTTGCATGATCACTATATATACAAAAAAGAAAAAAAAGGTAACCAGCGTCAGTCAGGACTTACACGAAGTCGAACTGAAAAACACTCCGTATGTACAATAAAATACCTTGCAGTCAGTAGAATTAACAACTGGAATCATTCATCAATAATTATTCTTTCATATATAATCAAGTTCATTTACGAAGCGTTTAAGCCGTGTTTCAGAAATCCGATACCCTGTCATGCAAGTTGGTATATTAAGTAATATACTGAATCACAAAAGGATCCAGTCTTTTATTCCACCATATATCAAGTTGAAGTCTACACCTTGTATTTCTTACATTGTACAAATATACATCGACTATTGCATCCAAACTTTTTAATTACAAAAAACTCTGCAGTGCCTAGATATCAAACTTCTGAAACGTAATCCTCTGACATGTTCGTGTTCTTCTTCACCCTACAACTATAGTCCTGCTGGACATGTTATTACTGGTGACCTAAATATAGTACATAATGAGGACCTTAAATTACTTATGTTAAAATTAAGGGATCCATCCCGATCTTTCAACTGGCGTCATACTTTCATAAATATTATGAATTCTTTGGAAGATTACGCCAGGCAATGAGCCAAACATGAAAAAGAAGACCTCGACACTTTGTCAGAATGGATTAAAAGTATCATATGTATGTTGAAATCTCGTATAAAGCGATTGAGAAGCAATATGAAAACCATCTTTCCTTCTGTCTTCATTAATTCAGAAGTGAAAAAAATAGATAGATGACATGATCAGTATGTACTGGTCCCAGCTGATAAAGCAGATAAAAAATTGTCTTTGTTTGTAAGGCTCATTATTTTAATTGCATTTTAGAGGAACTGGGATTTAATTCTCCAAAATTGCCAAAAAGTGGTAATCCAACTTATACCCATAGGTTCATTTCTAAGTAGGAAATCTTCAAAATCATGTCAGTTTTAAATATTTTCAATATTCCGAAAAATCAAAATGAATTGAAATTTCCATACATATACTGGATACCTAAACTTCAAAAAAATCCTTACAAATAAAGATATATAGCGGGTTCCAGTAAATCGTTCATTACTTCTCAATAAAATATTAACAGCAGTGAAGGGGGAACTTCAGGAGTACTATTCAACAATATATTCGAGAAGTGGTGTAAATCAGATGTGGATACTAAAAAATTCCAGGGAACATTTAGAAAATTTAAAATCACAAAATTTTACCAAAATCAATAACATCAAAACGTTCGACTTTTCAACAAATTATACAACCATTCCGCACGATAGATTAAAGTCAAGGCTTTTGATATTAAAGACAGCTGCTTTTTCAATAAAAAATGGACTCTTAAATTTACTTGGTCATTTAATTGCAAAATTAGTCGCCCGCGTGGCGCAGTGGTTAGAGCGTCTGCTCTAGAATCGCGAAGTAAGGAGTTGATCCTTACGTCGCGGGTTCGAATCCCACTGTGGGACGTGGAGACCGGTTCTTCGGATGACACCGTATGAACCGAGGTAGTGGGTGCTGGCAGGAAAAAGATCCCTCACTGCTCAATGGCCGTAAGTGCCGAGTATAGGACAAAATTTGTAGCTTTCCACCGGCAAGTGGTGGCGTCTCCATATGAGTGAAAAATTCTCGAGAGGGACGTTCAATAAAATACAATCAATCAATCAATCAATTGCAAAATTATATTGTGAAAACCATTCTGATTGTACATACAAGTACTCTGATGTAGGTATTTAAAAGATGCTTGAGTTTCTGATTGACAATATCTGTGTAGTTTTTGGAGATCAGGTATTCCGACAATCTGTCGGAATTCTCATGGGTACCAATTGCGCCCCGTTTTAAGTAGACCTATTTTTTGTATTATTCAGTGAAATGTTCACATTACTATCTTCTTTTCCAGAACTATTAGGCCAATGTCAACTAAACTTGGCAAAGAATATACTTGGGTAAAGGTAATTCAAGTTTGTTCAAATGAAGGGCCACACCCTCTTCCAAGGGGAGACAATTAAGAAAAAGTTAAAATTATATGGGTTCATTTAAAACTCTTCTCAAGAAAAATATGGCTAGAAACGTAAAAGCTTCATGACATAGGGTACATTCAAGTTTGTTCAATACATGAACCCCGGAAGTAGGGTGGGGTCACTTTAAGCGATCAAAGTTTTACAAAGGAATACAAAGAAAAAAAAATGAAAATTCTTCTTCTTTAAGAATAGCTATAATCATGACTCCTGTGTGTAGGGTGGGGCTACTACGGGCGATCAAAGTTTTACATGGGAATATATAGGGAAAATCTTAATATTTTTTTTCTCAAGAACAGCAAAGTTATGATCAGTCATATTTATATGAAGCATTCTCAGGTATTGTGGATTCAAGTTTGTTCAAATCATGACCCTCGGGGTAAGGGTGGGGCAGCTATGAGTGATTAAAGTTTTACATTGGAATATATAGGGAAAATCCTTACAAACCTTCTTCTCAAGAATAGCAAAGTCATGATAAGTCATTTTTATATGGAAGCATCCTCAGGTAGTTTAGATTCACGTTTCTTCAAATTGTGACCCCTAGGGGGTAGGGCGGGGCCACAATGGGCTATCAAAGTTTTATATAGAAATATATTGGAAAACCTTTAAAGATCTTCTTCCGGAGATCAGCAAAGCCAAGATTAGTAATATTAATATGGAAGCATCTTCAGGTAGAGTAGATTCATATTTGCTCAAATCAGGATTACCCCTAGGGGGCCACAATATGTGATCTTAATTTTACGTGGGAATACATAGGAAAAATTCTACTGATGAAGAACAGAAGGGCTATAGCGACTCAGAAGAGCGTTGTGGTCCATGGACCTCTTGTTTACTTATAGAACATCGGGACAAATGGTGGGAGTTTCTGTTAGAGAGGATATTTGAACGGTTTGCACAACAAACAGGGTCAGAGAGGCATGAAGTATAAGTAGAGGTGGTGGTGTGGACCTTAAGGTAAAAATGAGGTGTGCCGTATACTCAAAGTTCTACCAACTTGTAATTCTATAGATAAAAAAATAATGATTCCGTATTTATTGGACGAGTCTCAACTATGGCAAGGGATTACATGGAATGAAAAATAGACGTGGGTCTGTTCTGGCTTTTAGTAGCCACCATACTCTCCTTGTGAGTCGGACGTGACCTAGACTACCCTCCAAACATATACGACTATTTATAAGAATATACACACTACTAGTAAAAAAATGACAGGTTTTGAAATTTAGTAAACGGAAAGATTTGAAGGTATTGAGTAATTTGGACTGATTGCATTAATAATATACGTCTAAAAAGATGACAATAGATTAGAAAAGTACTATGTTTGTTCTTTTAAAGCAAACTCTGGTAATTCTAGTATTACAAAAGAGACAACTAAGAGGCAAGTGAACGTACGCAACGTTCAATATCTGTTGACATCTTGGTATACATGCACACTGTAATATCATTGAAAAGTATAACATAATAAGATTTTTAATCTAAAATATATTCACAGTATGTTTGATCGGTTGGAACAACTCAGACGACCGCATTAATATTTTTAAAAACATTTTAGTATCTTAACCTATTATTACCTTTCATTCTGCTTTTAAATACCACTGAAATATTTATATGTTGATGTAATTTTGTAAGACATAATACTTAAGTGCATATCCCCTCATTTGAAACGATTCACAAGTGAATGAACTGCCAAACTCATCTAGATATTAGGCAGTATTTAAGGGCCTTAGGCAGCATCAACCATTAAACAAGTGAAGGAGTATGAGGTACTGCACCATAGTGTGAACTGCTGCATAGTGCAAACGTCTGTGAACTTGCTTGCTTAAGACGGTTAGCTCTCGATCGAGACTTTTACCCCTTGTCCTTCAAACTCCAGATTTTACAAATTTTGAACCTTTTGCTTCTTTAACATGGTTTTGAAGTTCTGAGAATTCTAGAAGGGACTAATCAAGACCTTTAACATAACCCTAACCTAGCTGTAAAAACCTACCTAGTATGGAAAGCGAACGAGTTCAAAATTTTTAAATGTAGAGACGTAAACCTTTATTTGTGGATTATGTCATAATTTCATAATTTGTCAATTGTTCTATCACAATTTTCTGCATAATAGCAGTTAGCTCTTTGGCCTTTATCGCAATGTGAATTTGTATCCTTTTGTTCTGTGGTTCAGCCCCCAATGACTGGACGAGAACTGGTCGACATGTCGAGTTTGCAATATAAGGTAGACTAGAGATGATCAACAACACCTGATAATTCAGGCATGTAAAATATTTTACCCAGGTTTCTCAATCCTGTCATGGCAAGTTTTGTTCTCGGCATTATTCATTTCTACATGTATACAGCCTTTTTTTTTTTTTTTTTTTTTTGGAGTGAATGAATGAATGAATTGAAGTTAATCGGATGTTCAGCTCACCCTACAAAATATTGATATAAGAATAAAGAAAAAGAATTTTGAATTTTTAAGGCATTCTAAAACGGAACATTAAGGGGCTTGGACACATATTTGAGCTCAATATGTTCTAAAAACCATGAAATATATTATGCGAGAGAATTTAACATCGAAATATTACAAAAGCACTTATAATCAAAATAATACAAAAACTTATAATCTTCTTTCATCTTGAAATTGTTAATGCTACAAATTTCGGGGCGCTTTTGATTGACACGCATCCTTGCATTTTTACAAAGTAAACTTTATAATAAATATCTAAGAAAAGCGGATTTTTTTTTTTGGTGTGTATTTATGAAAAATATAAATCTATATTCCAGTAAATGCAGAGTAGAAAAATGAGAAATCAAAATCAAACCAGTATTCTCAGTCCTTACTCAGTGAAAAGTGCAGAGAAAACAAATTGAACGTGAACATTAACAATAACAGCTAGAGATCTTGCCCATGTTTACAAACACAAATGTTTGACGTGATGATATGAAGAATGTCCTTGTCATTGAATTTTAAGAATTTTCTTGTAAGTTCAATATATTAAGGAGGGATTCTTGTCTGGTTTTTGACTAAATGAAATATTCAAAGTATATTTGCTTATAGTTCTTATATAGTTACTTGTAAGGGATTTGAAAGATCATATTTTTCTTTCCTCCTCATAATTATACAACTTTAAATAGAAATGGAAAATTGAGCTTGAAATCTAGCAGGGACTATATTTTTGGCGGAACGATGGCGTATGAAAATATCTTCTTTTCTGCTTCTCAAAATTACTAAAGAACCTTGAATTTTGTTAAAACTTTTAAACAATTAAAAGCTTAAAAATTTTCTACTGTAACTAAAATCAATAATAATAGTCTAAAATTTTAAAATATATCAAATAGATATGATTTTCCAAACAAACTACAATCTTGTTACCTTTAAATACTTCCAATCTAAATACAGATTTGAGAATAAAATCAGTAAAAAGTGTTTTTTCTCTCATAGTAAACGGTCAAAACTTTTTGTTTTTGTATCATTTTGTATCTTTATAGTACTACTTTACTATACTTTACTATATATACTATATAGGAAAAAATTAAATATAAGAAGCATTTAATAATGACTAATATTCCCTAAAAATTTAAGAAAAACAAAGGAAATTCGGATTAGCTTATATCCAATTCCGTTAAATTATTCATGACAGTTTGGTAGTGTCTTCTGACAGACCCTATATGGTAACGCCTTTTAATGCAAAAAGATAAACCATTTATCTTTTGAAATAGAAGAAGGCATCACATGTTTGGCAATAATAATATTTTATTCTTAATATCAAGGTAAAAGATAATGACTTTGACCTGACCTTGCTTCTAAAATAAAAGGGACAAATTTAATCTAATTGATACCATCACTTAGTGATAATGTCTTCTTGAATCTATGAAAATTTTATTAATATTTAAATATAAGAAATATGAGAAGAATCCCTCCTTAAACTGAACAATTTTATTTGAATAAAAATAGAATTTAAAATTGTAAACAAAACAAGGCAAATGTGTTCAGGCCCTTTATGGAAAAAATAACATTGTTTGCATTTCCTAGGATGAATTACTATTTTTCTCCTTATAAGACAATTGTAAACTACATTTGAGATATGCTGAAATTAAAAGCATATTTCATCTTCATTTTAGTGGTAAGTCTTTGATGAGGTCTTATTTTGACTGGCATATATTAGGCTATGGTATTACACTAATTTTGTTACAGATTACTCCATTTACCTGATAAAAATACAAAGGGCTCTTGTGTCAGTGTGACCGGTCGACAGGGATGCTTACTCTTCCAAGGCACCTGATCACACCAATGGTGTTTCCAGGGGGCCGTGTTTCGCCCTATTCACGATTCCTATTCTCTGCTGGATTTAGGAGATTGATCTCTGTTTATTACCTTCACCTTTTACATTTATTTTTGTTTTGCACATGGGGTTCTAGACATCGTGGATGTGAAGCATAGGTTATAGATATTTATTTAGGATTGGTGCCTGTAAACAGCCTGTTTAGGAAGAAAAGACGAAGCTTCTGAGCAAGAGTGTGGTCATAGTTGAGATGCATCGAGATTTTACTTAGAGGTATCAGCATTAGAAAAAGCAATGTAGTTCTGTTATCTTTTTCGATTGTAAATTCTGCAGGTGTAGCAATAAATGTTTGGCATTTAGGATCGTCTATCATAAGGCGCTTTATTCAAGTATATTCAGTAGGGGATTTTTTGTTTTAGAAAGAAAACATGATTTAAGCCATGTGGCGGCAATGACAAAGAGATATGGCATCAAATTTGCAAGAAAATCAAATAACTAGTGTTATTGAAATTTGAAACAGCATAATCTTAATCCGGGTGTGACCCGTCGGACCGGTCGGCAGGGGATGTTCACTCCTCCATGGCACCTGATCCGGCCTCTGTTATTTTTTTTTTTTGGGGGGGGGGGTCCGTGTTTGCTCTACTCCCGATTTGTATTGTTTTAATGGACTTGAGCTTGAATGCTGTTCGTTATCTCCATGTTTCAGATAACTCATAGCAGGAATGGGGATATTGTATTGAATAGTTACCACAGTCCATTCTTTTTTTAATGAATCAGCTTGGAAACCAATTTTTATGATCGATTTACACAATCTAACATTATGAAGATTGTAATTATTTAGTACACTTATCCGTTAATGAATGGGGACGATGGCTACTTTTCCAATCCTGAAAATTAATCTGTGAATTTCAGATGTTTCAAGATTTATCAATAATGATTAAAATTCACACACTTTGCAAGTGTGTTTCACAAAAATGATAACTGACGTATTTAATTACGTGTACATGCTTACTTAATTTTGTGAAGTATTTGAAAGACAACATTTTCGCAGAAATTAACGATTACACTGCTTCTTACATTCCCTTGGGTTTAAGCTAGAAAGGGTGCCACCATCTCAATCCAATTATAAATCTATTTCTCTGACTTTCATCTATAAATTACTATAGGTTGATAATTTCAACATATTTTATCATTTGATCATACAGACCTGTGATATTATTCCTATTCCATTTTCTAAGCATATCCAAGTAAACGTATAATTATTGGTAGATTGTTTTGTTTTTACGATAAAAAATATTTAAGTATCATTTAAGTAAATGCACTTTACAAGTCATTGTGTAAATTTAGACAAAAATGTATTAGTTGCACAATTATATGAAATGCAGTTCTTCCGTATAAAAAACGACATCCTGGTTAGTCGTATTTAATCGCTTTTTTTTTAATTTCCGTGGTGATTCATACATGTATATGACAAGTTTATGTTCTTCAAACCTACTAGAAAATTTAAATCCATCTCTTTGCTTTAAATTGTTTTAATTACGATAATTGTTTTGCTCCATATGAAATATATGGAGATAACGAACAGTATTCAAGCTCAAAAGTCCATTAAGCAATACATATTTAGAGCAAACACGGACCTCTAAAACATCAGAGGTGGGATCAGGTGCCATGGAGGAGTGAGCATCCCCTGCCGACCGGTCACATCCGCCGTGTGCTCCTTGTCATGACCGGGAAATAACGGATAAATCCGTCGTCAATTCAGTGTGTTCATAGAACTTACAAAATGACGACTTTAAACGAGACTGCTGATATTCTTGTTTCATCAACTTGTTTGTCAATAACTTACCTCGTTTAGAAATTGTTCATAGCATGCTCTTTCGTATCGAATCAACTGAGAATTATAAAAACCCCGTATGCAGGTGATGAAGGTATATTGCTGCATAAGTAAGGAAAGTTGACGATTGAAAAGTCATCACGTTTATCATTAAGCTTGGTTGTTAAATATATATATATATATATATATATATATATATATATATATATATATATATATATATATGTATATGTATATATATATATATATATATATATATATATATATATATATATATATATATATATATATATATATATATATATATATATATATATATATATATATATATATATATATATATATATATATATAGATAGATAGATAGATAGATAGATAGATAGATAGATAGATAGATAGATAGATAGATAGATAGATATCAAGCTAAATTAATTGCTTCATAGATCAAATATTTTTGTGCATATATTTTTATCAAGCATTTCCTTCAAACTTAACATTATTTTTTTAACGTTCTTGAGTAATGTGGAGAATATTTGTTGATTACCTAATTATGTAACATAATACAAAATATTATTGTATGATGTAAGTATTCTGCACTAAATGCTCATTTTATGAAGGGTATTGAAATGTCAAAGCGATCATTAGCTCTTTTTATCAAGAACACCATTTTTTTTTTTTTTTTTTTTTGGCTTTGTGTATTTGCAGTTTTTATACCAAATTTAGGTATACTAAGGCAATTTGGGTAACACTTAATACGATCTGTTTTGCATTATTTCAGCAAAATCATTCTTAATAATGTATTGTATACCAATTTCTATCATCAGAAAGAAATGAATGCAGTCGAATGATATTTAATAGACTGGCATCAGAAGAAATGTTTAATTGACAGTGGTATTGTAAAATGATGTTTGTAATCTTTGTAACACAAGGAGAAGGAAAAAGCTTTAGATCTTGTGATAATTGTTGAATGTCAAGGACACTGAAAGAAAATAGTTGGAAAATTTTGGAAAGGATTTATTTCAAATATTTATCATTTCATACTTCTACAAAATTTTCAAAATTATCACAAAAACCCTTTCTATTTTCAATGAGATAATAAATGCAAAAATATCGAACCTCAAATAAAAAAAAAAATTACAATACTCGGACAACAATCCTTCTTATTATGCCTCATATTAATAATCACTAGTAAAATAGAATCTGATTGGCCGAGACAGTCACATAACCGTCGTGTTTGCCCTGCAACAAAACTTCTTGTTTCACGTCGTGTTTCACGAGTATGACGTCACAATGCGGCGACTGAGTTTACTACTGAGTTAGATTGTTAATGTACCGTTGATTGATTGTGTCAATTTAAACGTGTAAAATATATATATTTAGAAAAGTGTTTTCATGGGTGGGGTTTTAATGTTACTGGTGTATAAATTACACTGACTTGTCACGAAGGAATATTTTGTTTTGTTTTTCTTTCTTTCTTTCTTTTTTTTTTTTTTTTGTTTTTTTGTTTTTGTTTTTGTTTTTTTTTTTTTGTTTTTTTTTTTTTTGTTTTTTTTGTGAAGCGTGACTAGTGGTGTAACTTACTTCTGTTTCATATTGTTCTTATCAAATGTTTACTTTATTAATTGGACTTTCTTTATATTTCCTGCATTGTGCTTGATTCGGTATAATAAACAATTTATTGCATGAATGTTCGGGAGACAAAAAGATTTCTTCACCCATGATAAATCATATATAATATGATTTTTCATGGGCGAGGAAATCTTCATGTCTCCTTCACTATCATGCAATAAATGTATATTGTGATAAAAGAAACATTCTTTCAATATCGTGTTACGGATCGGCTACTTAAGAATAAATACAACTTCATAATTTGAAACTTTTGGACATCTTTCCTGTAATTTTAATTTTGAAAATCTTAAAAGCTTCCATAAAGGCGTTTCAGAGCAGTCTTTTACAAGCCAATAAACTTCAACGTATCACAGAAAAAGCTTTCATCCTGTTTTCTTAATTTCTTCCTCTTTTTATTTTGCCTATATTTCTCTTAAATAAACACATTATAATTATAACTATATATTTTTGTCAAGCTTACTTGAAATATTTTTACTACACTTAATACTCTTTAGAATAATTGCGTAACTAAATGAGGCATTCTATAAACGTTTGTGATCTTAAGATGATAAACAATAATATGCATAACACAAATTAGTCTGGACTCTACGATCACTTTACTCTGTTGCAGCTGGTACAACTTCATAAAAGCTCTCTTAATTTTGTATGGAAAAACATGTCACTACATACAAGAAACCTGTTGAAATACGTGTTTATGCTGTAGAGGAAGGGGTATGGAGTTATCACAAAGGGGCGTAAACAGTGGGGAGGCCCCACAGGTGAACGTTGAAATTAAAGGTGGGATTAGGCTTAAACGGAACCTCGGATTAATCAGTGGAACTTCTATAATCGTGGGGACCATTATAGGTAGGAAACTCTGACATTACAAGAATTGTTATAAATAAAGTTTATTTTATTTCTGTTTTTGTAAGTACACTAGACGAAATTGCAAATAAGACCCACCAAAAAAATTAATATTTTACTATTCAAAACTTGTTTATGATGTATTTGATATACATGTATAAATTTGTTACCAAAGTAAAGAATGAGGCATTTAAATGTCTCAGCTGATAAATAATTACAATGTTAACTGAAGCGTAACCATTTCACAGAAAAATGAAAAGTGTGCTCACACTCTTTGAAGGGATAAATTTCTATTTGTTATTTGTGTTCTTTATGTCTGTTCTTATTAAAAATACTGTATGCGGCGTTTGACTCTAGAAGAGCCTGCTAAAGCAGTCAGTATGGTGTCCGTAAAAATGAATTGTTTGTTTTGTCGTTGTTGTTTAACGTCCCTCCCGAGAAATTTTCACTCATATGGAGATGCCACCACTTGCCGATGGAGAACTGCAAATTTTGACCTATACTCGGCACTTAGGGCAATTGAGCAGTGAGGCATCTTTTTCGTGCTAGCACCTACTGCGACACGGTTTAAACCTCGGTTTATACGGTTTCAATCAAAGAACCGGTCTCCACGTCCCACAGTGGGATTCGAACCGCGTAAGGATCAACTCCTTACTTCGCAACTCTAGAGCAGACGCTCTAACCACTGCGCCACGCGGGCGACTAAAAATAAATTAAAACAAATAAAAGATTATTCTTTCTTCTTGTGAAAAATTGTTGCAGATGAAGTAACAAGCATTAACATGTTTTCTATAGATATCCAAGGCATTAAGAAATTTCAAGATTGTTTCACAAAATTGGGGAATAAGAAATAGGGTGAACTGGGCATGGTCAGCAAGGTACTGTGTGACTACTAGGCAATATTATAGTTAATCGCAGTTAATTTTTGATTTTTAACTTGGAGATTGCTTCTGTGCAAGCTCACTGACCACCATCGGTAATCACAAACTTCATATCTGCATGGCAAAAACAGTGCGCAGTGCACGCCTCCGATTTTTTTTTTTTTTTTTTTTTTTTTGAGCAAGAAAGTCATATAAGGGTCTTGTCATGACACAAGAAATTTATGAATTCCACTTTATTGGGGAAAAATGGCGTATTAGATATACTAGCACCGATTAGGCAAATGTTCAATTAACAAACCAGAATTACAAGTGGTACGTGCGTTAGCAATTTTGTCTAGTGTATATGCCATGTTGACTACTTTTTGTATCTTTTATTTATCTGTTTTATCTTATTTTATATTTATTTTGTCTAGGAATCATGACAAATTGTACTTTTCCTCTAGGTTCAGGTATTTTCATTTCCCCTAAAGGAGTGTTTCAGGAGACAGGATCTGTGGGGTTAAGTCTTGTGGTATGGGCTGCAGTAGGTTTCCTATCTCTCACTGGTATCTATATACATCTATTTACATATAAAACTTGTTTTTGTTGCAAATAAAAATTGTGTCATCTATAAAAATAGAGGTTTGAAAACTTTTTGGATAATAAAAGTTCGATTAGCAAAATGTCGAATTATTTATATGAATATAATATTCGCAATCACATTGTAAATACATGGTATACATACATGTATGTATATTTGTAGGTTCTCTTTCCTATGCGGAGCTTGGGATACTAATTCCAAAGTCAGGAGGAGAGTACAGTTATATAATGGTCGCAATGGGAAGGGTGATGGCTTACCTATTTGCATGGACTAAGATCATAGTGCTCAACCCATCCTCCATGGCCATCATCTGTCTTACCTTTGCAGAGTACTTCATTGCTTTATTCGACTTGTGTGGAGAGCAGCCGGTACCAAAGAAAGTGATCGCTGCTCTTGCAATGAGTAAGTAATTGAGCAATTTGGAAACTGTGTTTCTAAATTTGATGTTTTCATTGCATAACTTTCTAGGGAAATCGGTGGTAAAATATACCTGTTAATGTTCATTACGTCAATTGATTGGGTTTATTACGTCAATTTATTAAGTTTGATAGATTTAAAACATTGACATATTGATATCCAACGGTATGCTTTATCTGTTATTTAATAGTATTTAATATATGGTATATCAACTGGCCTATAGTAAGAAAATTTAGTATTTTTGCGAAACAAAGATATTTTTGCATTTATCCAACTGCTAAATCATAACTGGCGTTGTTGTTTTGTCCAACAGTAACTCTTGCAATAATAAATTGCTGGGACACCAAATTTGCAGCCAGTGTGCAGGTCTTTTTCACTGTGGCTAAGCTGATAGCTCTCATCATCATTGTTATTGGCGGTCTTGTCTGGCTAGGGAAAGGTAACATGTATTATAAAACCTTTTTTAAAATTCTTTTTCTTCTTTACATAGTCATCTATTCATATTTTAATTCCATACGTAATCATCTATTCATACTTTCATTCCATGTTACACTTTAGAAGAGGTGAAAACATTTCAGAACGGATTTGAAGACTCCACGAATTCTCCGTCTGGAATAGCTCTAGCTTTCTATGATGCCTTGTGGGCTTACGATGGATGGTAATGTTTATTTATTATCATACATGAAGCTTTATATTTAGACGACTTAAAATACCGTGTTCATTTTATAATATCCTATTGATTTCATCAAAGTGTCAATGAAACTTACCCTGAGTGATAGACCAGTTTTATCTCATTGTTCATCAATGCAATATTTGTAAAGCAAGTTGATATTGTTTTTAGCAATTCGGGCTTACGTGCCAAATTGTAAAAATAATAGTAATGAAATTGAATGTAATATTGAACGCCTTCATTATTTCATACAATGTAACTGAGAAATGATGATGACGTATTTTAATTTAATACCTTTCAGTAGTACAGTGCATATTCTTATTTTAATATCATGACATATACATGTATACAACATAGAAATGTTCTTGACAATGTTAATGTCTATATATTGAAAAACGGGAAATAAGGTTCTTATGAAGTTCAATTGGCCTCAAAATTTGCATTGAAATTGGTCCAATTTCATTAATACACAATAAGAATTATGTCAATTAATTCCTTTTCATTGTTTTCATGTTACGTTGAAATATTTTTTTTGTAGGAATAATTTGAATTTCATTACAGAGGAGCTAAAAAATCCTTACACGTAAGTGGAAACGTTAAAAAATTTTCAAATGTTTATCTTTCCAGGAATTGGCAAAAAAAAAAAAAAATCTGTTAACTTTCAACTCAATATCATAAGGTACAGTGTATATACGTACTTTCATTTATCGAGCTAAAACAGTGTCCAGAGAGTATATAATTCTGAAACCAAAATTTAAGAGTTGTGTGACATTAATTTAATTTGATCAGCATGCTCAAAGAGAGCTTGAGGCAATTTATGAACAAAATGGGTCAGGGTCTTATTTTCAAAATGGAGAACATTGTACCCACTAAGTTCATTGATTGTATTCCACATTGAGTTTGTATTTCGGAAGGTTGGCAAAGAATTCCACCTATATGTCCTTGCCTTGACCCGAAGATCAAAGTAATTATTAAATAAGTACTAGTGGGTTAAAGGACTTTCCTAGTCATATTAAGTCAGAAGTGAGGGGGAACATATACTTTTGTATGAAAATTGAAGTCATAACATTTATCATAAAAATTATGTGTCAGTTTGCCATTTTCTATGGTAAAACACCCATATATGAAACAGATGTGTCAGACTCTGTAGTGTCTTTTATATCTAGTTCTATGAAAAACATGTATTTCGAATAAACTTAGGAATGAAAAACAATATATAGTTAAATGATAGTGTAGTTAATTGATGAAACATTGTCAATATATCTACATGTCGAATTGAAAACCACAGCAAGAGACTTCTTTTCATTTAGATTTATTGATTGTATGCTGTTTTACGTCCCATTAGAGAATTATCCACTCATATAGAGTAGACACGATACATGTATACCGGTGATGGTTTTTAAATATAGATTTATACTCGGCAATCGGGGTCATTTGAGGGTCTTTTATTTTTGCCAACGCCTACCGTGGATTTCGCAGTTATTTGGAAGTCCTAACCTCTTAATCTTTAAGTATTTTACCCTGGTTATCTCGAATCTTAGGATATCTTAATATTTTCTCTCGGTCCTATGAGTTCGAGATAACGAGGTTTGACTGTATCACTTATTCACCTCAGACACATTCGTGATCTAGTCTACTGCTATCTCTTTTTGTCTGTTATTAGTCCCCTACCGGTGAAACCGGAGGGGACTATAGGTTTCCTCTGAGTCTGTCTGTCCGTCTGTCTGTCTGTCTGTCTGTCCGTCTGTCTGTCTGTCTGTCTGTCTGTCTGTCCCTCTGTCTGTCAGTCTGTCTGTCCCACTTGGTTTTCCGCACTTTTTTCTTAAACGCTTGCAGATATTGAGCTGATTTTTGGTATGTGAGTGTATCTTGATGAGTTACAGATCAAGTTTGCATTTCGATCCGCTTCATTGATTTTTGACGGAATTACGGCCTTTTCAATTTTTAAGGGTTTTCCGCAATTTTCTTCTAAACGCTTGTAGATATTGAGCTGATTTTTGGTATGTAGCTTTACCTTGATAAGTTAAACATCAAGTTTGCATTTCGTCCCGCTTCATTAATTTTTGACGGAATTATGGCATTTTTAATTCTTAACGGGAACCAGATTACACTTGCCGGTAGGGGACTAGTATTGCTAATGCAATACTCTCAGAATGCTTGTTAAAACTTGCATTTTTTATGTCCTTTGAATCAAGATGTCTGGGGTCAGAGTGGTAAAAATGTGCAATTATTTGTAAGAAAAAAATATCTTTCTTTACTTCCAGTCAAAGTTTTCGTATATGGCATGTTTTCATACAGAAATTTGCCCCGTGCTAATACCATTGGAGTACTTTTGGTGACTTTCGTCTATGTTTTGACCAACATTTCATATCTTGCTGTACTAGGAAAAGATGGACTTCTCAATTCTCATGCAGTTGCTGTGGTGAGTTAATTAATAAAAGAATATAGAAATAAAAAAAAAAAAAAAAAAAAATTCCAGTTGATACTGGTGATCTTAATGTGAAAATTCCTCAGTTACACAGTTACATGTAATTTAATCTAATTCGACTTTTAATTCTTCAGCTTTTAATCTATATATATATATATATATATATATATATATATATATATATATATATATATATATATATATATATATATATATATATATATATATATATATATATATATATATATATATTCCACTTTTCCAAGGGTGTGACAAACCCAAACCCGATCATGGCATTCTTGCATTTATTTTAGTTGTCCTCAACAAATAAATACAACATTCTGTAGGTTTTCAACAGATGATGATTATATGTCCCCAAGTGTCGACATGAAATCTTAAATAGTCTTTTTTATTACATCTGTGCATGTTGAGCTTAAACAATAAACCGTTTACCAATATTTTAATGTAAGTATGTTTGGGGACCGGTTCTTTAAGATACACTTATTTTATTATACAATTAAAATTTTATTGTAAGTGTTTGATATATCTAATTATTTCTAAACTTTGGCTGATTTTTCTTTTACTAAAAACGCATTGAAATTTAATTTTAACATGTATATAGTTAATTCAATTAGAAACGAGACCACGCTTCACTCCTCAACAATATCTTTGGTCTTATGATGCAGGAATATAATATCAATTTTTTACTCATAGTAGCACTTTAGATAAACCTGAATTAGCACATCATAGTTGATTTTAAAAGTGTATTCTAAAAATGCATTTTAGACAGTCTGGTTTTGGAAATGCAGACCAATTTTAGCTTTTTGAAGTTTTTTTTACGCTAAAAAAACAGACTACAAGACGCTGTAAGTTGATCAATTATTGAAAATGTACTATATCATGTATACATTTACACTTTTTTGTTTATCTCTTGAAAAGTAACAGACAATATTGATGTCTAACGAAACAGCACACAGACAATAAAAATTGTGAAACGCATGTTTTGTGGCTCAAAACGTTCAATCTCAAGGATTGGAACTTTATTTTTATAGTGACATGTTTTTTTTTCAAAAAGATCTTGGACAAACAAATTGTTTTTCATGATGATAATGAGATTTTAAGGCCTTACCACCAATTTACCCCCTGGGTTTTAAGATGTCGATCGAGTTGATCGTTATTATATTGTAAATGTATTGTTTTTAAAAATAAATATTAATTATTTCTGGACATTAAATAGAGAGTGTGTATGCATGACCACAATGAGAAGAGTAAGTTCATCTCCAAAATACAGAATTTATGTCCTCTGAGTCCAATATTGAGGTCCACTAACACTGATAATGTATTATTGAAAAATCTTCTTCCATATTCCTGTATATCTGTGTATAATAATAGTATATGATGATAATTAATTTATTGCGAATTAAACTCTCCGTGTGAACAGGGCATTAGGAAGTCCTTTACCAATACATGTATTGTGAAATTGATGTGCCTGTGGTATAGATTTATCTCCAAGATGTGGCTATGTTTATTGAATTTTGGAAAATGTATTTTATCTTTTTATTTTCTCTTCTCTGGGAGATTCAGCAGACAACGTTGTGTAAAATCTTAAATTTTAAAACAGATAATAAAATGTACCTAAAAGGTGTCTTTTGTTTGCAAATTGTCGACGCATTTTAATCAAACTCAGATGAGAACATTCTAGTTTAAAAAGGTAATTAAGCATTGAGAGCTTAAAAGTAAAAAAAAAAAGCAAAGAGTGCAGACTATATTACTTTTACTTTGTCAAACATGACTTTGTCAAATTACTATAGAATGCTCTTATCAATATGAATATACCATTATTCATGAGATACATGTAGTATAATGTGATATATAATTTAATGTTAATGAACTTCGTAACTGTATATGTGTTGACAGGACTGGGCTAAAATCGTTCTTGGTAAGCAAGTTGCCATTGTAATGCCCATCTTTGTCATGTGCTCAACATTTGGTGCTGCCAATGGTACACTTTTTGCCGGCGTCAGGTAATTCAATCAAATTACTATAATAATAATAGTACACGTATTTAATGAAAAGAAATAATTTTCTTTATCAAAAAATGGTAGATTGGTAATAATATAAGGATTACATGCTTTTGAACTTTCTGAAACAGACTCTATTATACATGTAAAATATCTCACACACTCACATAGATAAATATAGAGAAACTCTTCGTGAAAGTCAAGTTATCAGATTCAATATACTTTTAACAAATAATATTTAGTGTAGAAATTCCATATAATTATAATTTTCTTTAGAATATACTACGAGGATATATAAATCCACTTGTGTAAATCGTATTTGAGGAAAGATAATACAAACAACCTTTCGTCAAAAAATCAGGAAAATAACAACTAAAGTCATGTTTATATAAGTAAAATGAATGTTTAGCGTGATATATTTAATTTTTTTATACAGAATTTTACAACAATAAAGTGAAGAAAAGTTGTAAAGATTAATAAGGGTGACCGCTAAAACGTAGTATTTCGAACATCATAGACAGCTTACAATTTCTTAATATTTTAGAAATTGGATATGAGCATCATATATACCATCAAACTAATCCAAAAATATTTATCAATCCAGGCATTCACTTTTCTTTGTATCATCTGTCCTTACAAATTGTTAAAAACCGCTGTAAATGTATGTTTATCTGGGATTGTAAAATGTATGTTTGTACTTTTCAGAACATTATACGCTGCAGGCAGGGAGAAACAGTTCCCAGAAGTACTATCATACGTTAGTGTGCGACGTCTAACTCCAATGCCATGTGTTATATTCACGGTAAAGCAGAACAACAACGCTGAGTAAATTCAACACTAGTAAAATAATCATACGTCTAAAGAAAATACATAAAATTTAAAAATACATGAATAAAAAACCATGCTTTTTTTATTAAAGAAATCAAGTACAAAAGTGTGCTCAAATCCGGTACAAGAATGTATTTTTATAACTTAAGCCTTCCGACTGTATGGAGTCATGATGAATTCTGTAAGTGCCTTATCTGTTTTATAATTTTTTTTGTTCGTCAAACACCTTATAATTGAAATGGAAATCAGTTGCAACATGTTAGGAGAGTGAAATACCTGGAAGACAAAATCATGGGGGGTAGAAAAATAAAAGGCGAATAATGGCCAAATTTAGCAACAGCTTCGGTGAAGGATGCTCACCATGTATGGGAAGATTGTGGCAAATGCAATAAGTTTAAATGTTAAGGGGAAGATTCTGTAAACAGCATTAGCTTGAACAGTTGAAGCTTAAATTTAGTACTGGGCATAATGACAATTAAACAAGTTGTTGACTACCAAAAATCCAGATGGCGGGAAATACGGTATTCAAAACAGGGATGTTAATCCCAAAACGCAAGCAATTACAAAAGGCATTCTGAGAGCATAAGCAATACTAGTCCCCTACCGGCAACTGTAATCTGGTTCCAGTTAAGAATTGAAAATGTCTTAATTCCGTCAAAAATCAATGAAGCGGGACGAAATGCAAACTTGATCTTTAACTAATCAAGGTAAAGTCAGATATGAAAAATCAGCTCAATATCTGAAAGCATTTAGAAGAAAATTGCGGAAAACCCCTAAAAATTGAAAAAGCCTTAATTCAGTCAAAAATCAATGAAACGGAACGAAATGTAAACTTAATCTGTAACTCATCAAGATACATTCAATACCAAAAATCAGCTTAATATCTGCAAGCGTTTAGGGAAAAAGTGCGGAAAACCAAGTGGGACAGACAGACAGACAGACGGACGGACGGACTCAGAGGAAACCTATAGTCCCCTCCGGTTTCACCGGCAGGGGACTAACAAATACATCAATCTTCGGGCTTTGCTTGTTTAAATGCAATATGGAATGGTTATATGTGAGAGGTATACAAGCGTGTACAATAAACAAAATATTATGAGACATTTATCAATGAAAATATCATATAATTAAGAAATGAATTTAATTTTTGAAGATTCATGAGGACATGAGCTACGACGCTTCATGCCGGCATATTTCATGAAGCGCGTTAGCGCTTCATGATGAATATGCCGGCGTGAAGCGTTGTGGTTCATGTACCTCATGAATTTTCAAAAATTTAATTCATTTCTTATATTTACATTATTTTTTCTGATGATTTGCCACAAATAACGCCATTCAACTGTCCATTTTTAATCAAAACAGTTTGCACTATAGTTTTGACGTCAAGTAAGGTATTATGACGTAACAATGGAGATATTCATGCCTATTCATGGTAGTTCATGAGAAAATGAACTGTATTCTATTTTGTAAAGAATCATAGGGGAAATTTATTGGAAATGTAAATATTAAACAATGACTGACTTTTGCTTCGAATATGAAGGATTTATCAGTCCAGAAATATGACAGCGACCTCGATTTGGCCTAGGTTGATTACGATTTTCTTTGGATTGATAGTTGCATATATATATATTAAGGAATGTTTTTAAGTTTCGTGTGAGTTATTGGTGTGTAAATCACACAGACTTGTCACGTAGGCATATTTCATGGAGCGCGCTAGCGCTTCATGAAAAATATGCCTACGTGCAAGTCTGTGTGATTTACACACCAATAATTCACACTTAACTGAAAAACATTCCTTATATTTACATTTTAGAAGTTCAAAAGCAACAATATTATGCTCAATATTTGATTTCTTGCTGCCCTATATCGTACCTTTTTTATTAACGTCTCTGTAGCCTCATTGTGACGTTACTTTACCGCGAGTTTCACCGTGTATATTTCTACGCGTGAGTATACACAAAAATGAACTTCAAATCAATTGCACAGTTGGCTTAGTAGAAAAACATAGCAAATGTATATATATATATATATATATATATATATATATATATATATATATATATATATATATATATATATATATATATATATATATATATATATATATATATATATATATATATATATATATATATATATACATTTGCTATGTAATGTCTTATATAATGTCTGGCAAGTGACGAATGCATTGAACTTTTCCGTTGGTGAAATCGTGTATACCGTCATGTTATCCAATGTAAGTTGTTTGCTTGGTCGTGGTTGTATATTGGCTGGACAAATGTGTAACCAATCAAAATATAGTGTCGATTGGTCAAACAATTCTATTTATAGTTTACATAATAAAAATAAAATAACTTGAAGAAATTCTAAAATTGGAAATATAAATGGTTAAAAGATAAATAGTAAGTTCTTTTTAACTCAAAATATAGAATTTACAGTCGAAGATGGCAATTTTGTTTTTAAATTAATAAAGTAATGATGAAGAATTTAGAAATGTTATTTCTGATGTATAAATACCGGGATTCTTTGTAGCTGTATAATCCTTTTCTCCTCTGCCTTTTATTTATCCAGGTTGGGTGAAATAAAGCAAATCTGCTTTAACTCTTGGAGAGAGCAAACTGGTCAAGTAAATTCACTTGCCAACGGATTTATCCTTTTTTTTTATCTTGAGTGAAATTCAATTGATCAATAATACGCATGCATTATATAAATATTTATGAAAATGAGGATTTTAGTTAAAATGATTCTTTTGAAATATAACAATAATTGGACTAACCGTACTAAGAAAACTTCAATCAATATGATCTGATTTGTTGATCATGTGATGTTGAAAAATGTTATAGGTTGCCAAAAGTTATAAAATAGTGTTCAAGATAAATTTGATAAAATCGATAACATATACATATGCCTACTTAAACCCCTTAAAATAAATTAATGTTCCATTTATTCATCATTTCATTTTTTTTGTCTTCTCTTAGAGAAGTCGAACTAGTTCATGTATACAGTCTTCCCAATGCAAGTACTGTGTCTGTTTCTAAAGACGTTCGTGTTTTGATATTTGTGTACCTGATAACATACAGAAAAGTAATTGAAGAGCAAAGCTTAATTTTGTTCTTCCGATTGGAATGTTGTGACATACCTATTGGAATGTTGTGACCTACCTTTTGTAATGTTGTGACATACCTAAAAACAAAAATTTGGATTCAAAAATATTTTCGAAGATTTAATAATCTAAAATATTGCTGAATACCATCTCTTTCAATTTATACTTTTTAAAGGGTGTCAATTAATTTTTAAAATCGCCTGTCTTCCTTCCATGTTATTTGAAAGATTAAATAAATATATACAGTATATGTAAGTGTATGTATTTGAAAGTCTTGTTTCGTTTCAGACCGTGATCGGCTTGCTGATGTTAATTCCTGGAGATATTGGAAGCCTGATCGACTTCTTTAGTTTTGCTGCCTGGATGTTTTATGCGTTAGCTATTATATCTCTAATTATATTGAGGTTCAAGTGGAAGGATGCTAAAAGACCAATGAAGGCAAATAATGAACATAATATTATTTTACATATATGTCAAATATTTTGACACATATATGAGAGAAAACCATGCATATTCTGATTGTTTCACTTTGCTTAACTGTTAACTCACCTTAATAAATCTCAAGTGAGCTTCTAAATCTAAGTTTGACCTTTCATCTTCTTTTCAAGAACCACTGGGCCAATTTTAATCAAACTTGGCACAAAGTATTCTTGGGTAAAGGGCAATCAGTCTCTTCAAATGAACTTCCTTTCAAGGGAATTAATCTTGAAAGGCAAAAATAGGGCGGATGATTTATAAATCTTCTGAAGAAGAACCACTGGACCAGAAAAGATGAAATTTACATGAAAGCTTCCTGGTATAGCACGATATCAAGTTTGTTCAAATCATGGCTCCTGGGTTAAAGCAGAACCATAATAGGAATTAAATTTTAACTTGAGAATATCAAGAAAACAATCTTTAAAAATATTTTCAATAACAACAGAGGCACTATTAATCATAATAATTTGAACGCATCATCATGTGCATAATCAAATTTGTTCAAATCATACCCCCTGGGATAGATTGGGGTCACTATTGTGAATCAGAATTTTATGAAGGAATATATAGAGAAAAATCGTCTACTCAAGAAGAACAGGGTCATGATTAGGTAATCAATATGCAAGCATCCTCAGGTAATCTAGATTGACGTTTGTTCAAATCATGGCCTCGTGAGAAAGGATCGGGCTACATAAGGGATCAACGTTTTATATGGGAATAAAGAGGACTAATTTTAAAATATCTTTGCAAGAACAACAGGAGAGCAATTAGTAATATTAATATGCAAGCAACATCAAGTAGTGCAGAATAAAGTTTGTTTAAATCACGGCCTCTGTGGTCAGGGTGGGACCACAATAGAGGATCAAAATTTTAAATCTAAATGTATTGGACACAAATAAAAAATCTTTTCTAGAGTGACAGGGCCATATTAAATCATATTACATGTAGGAAGCAAACATTTTCCATTTGTGTTGTTTCAAATTTTTCATTCAAATAAAGAACCCTTTTGTTAGGGTTGGGCTTAATTTGGGGATCAAATTTCACATTATGCATGTATACAAAATAATCTATAAAAAATCTTCTCCAGAACAAACGGGTCACATTAGTCATATTGGTATTGAGGCAACCCCATGTCGTATGGATTAAAGTTCTGTTATGCCATGTCAACTTGGGACTAGGAAGCGGCCACATCATAGGATCAAAAAGATTCATGGGAATAAAGATAGGAAAATCTTTTAAAGGAAGCTCTAAACACTAATGAAAAATGTATTTTGGACTCTGAGTAACTTATATCGTATAAAAGTGAATATATTCAGTGTATCTGTTTCATTTTCAACATAGGGTACCTGCTTTATTTCTCCAGGGAAAAAAAATCAAAAACAATGAACTATTTGTGAACAGAAATCACTGTTGTTTACTTACATTGAGAAAAGTAGTGGAAATGATGTATTCAATTACTTATTCTAGGTCTAACATTAAGAATACTTTGATTTGTTACAAATTGTGGCATTAACAGTAGATTTCCATTTGTTTATTCTATTTTTCTTGTAAGGGCAGATCACTCTAACTGAATAAAAGTACCCTACACATAGAACGCTTTAGTGTGCAGCGTTTAGAGCTTCCTTCAAATCTGAATAACTGCCTGGCCATGATGATTCAGGTGAAACGTTGTAACACACGGGTCTCTTGTTTTCATGTTTAAGTTTTGTTTGTTTGTTTGTTTAACGTCCCTTTCGAGAATTTTTCACTCATATTGAGATGCCACCTGCCAGTGGAGGGTTGCAAATTTTAGACCTTTACTCGACACTTAGGGCCATTGAGCAGTGAGGGATCTTTTTCGTGCCAGCACCTACTGCGAGACGGGACCTCGGTTTATACGGTCTAATCAGAAGGAACGGTCTCTAACGTCCGACAATGGGATTCGAACCCGCGACGAAAGGATCAGTTCCTTACTGTACGAATCTAGAGAAAAGTTCTAACACTACGCCACGCGGGCGACTTCATGTTTAAGTAAAATTTGATTCAGTTTTATAACATATTCAAATACATTTAAAAGTATTAAAAAAAATATTTATTAAAAGATGAATAAAGAAATGTTAAGAAAACCCGCTTTTATATGCCGATTCTTTAAGCTGCCAAGATAAAGGGTTTACGCGTATGGATAAAATACATGTATATTATCCCATTATTCGAGACAGAATTTTGAAAGTTAAACATTGTCTATTTCAAAAACATGCAATATTAAATTTTTGATGTTGAAGATTTCAGTAAGAAACACTTAGCTATCAAAGAAACTATTTTTAATAAATAATGATTGTTAATGGTAAGTTTGTAGCAAATCATTACTAAAAATTTTAGCACTAGACACATTCAATTAAACAAGTTTGTGTCGAATACTATGTCTCCCAACATTCAATACGCTAGAGCATGCTCCAAATACGATCAACATAGGCGTCGGAACCGGTGGGGAGGGGGCTAGAGGGGCTTAGTCCCCAACTTTTCTTCAAAGATAGACAAAATATAGGCATTGAAAACTGGGGCTTACCATTTTCCGTTGGTTTAGCCCCCCCCCCCCCACTTTCAATTAGCCACCCCACTTTCAATTTGCTTCCGACGCCTATGATCAAATTTTAACCTAGGAAAGCTACTGACAAAGTTGATATAATAAGAATTTCAACAATCTCGTTTAAAGTCAGCTTCCTATAAATTCTTTGGTTAATGACCTTGTTTGCAAATGCAACCTGTCGTTGGGTTGAAGTTTGTCTGATATGTTTCATACCATTTGTTAGGTCATTGATTTTATACCAAAGGCTATGGAGTAGTCCATGTACTCGATCAATACCTAGGGCTCACGGCGGGAGTGACCGATCGACAGAGGATATTTACCCCTCATAGGCAACTGATCCCACCTCTTGTGTTTCCAGGGGTCCGTGTTTTTGCCCTGTTCACACTTAGTTTTGTTTCCTGGATTTATGAGATTGATCTCTGTTTGTTATCTTCACCTTTTACACTAAAATTACAAAATTCAGGTCATGATTTATTATTTTTCTTTTGTAGATCTTTATCCTCTTTCCAGTCGTTTTCTTGCTGTGTTCATTGTACTTGGTGGTGGCTCCGATCATACAAGATCCAAGACTAGAGTTCCTCTATGCATTTCTTTTCATTGTGGGCGGACTTTTCCTTTATCTACCATTTATTCGCTTCAAAAATAATAAAGGGTGTTTTAGTAAGTGTGAACAAAAATCAATCTGATGAAAATTTGTTTTGATCTCTTTTGTTATATTTGTCAAAATACAGGTCCGTGGGAAGCAATTTCTGGGTTTTCTTTGTGTGTGGTTGGGGGGGGGGGGTGGGGGGTGGGGTGGCAAAATAAATTCTTGAAAGGTAAAATAAGGTCGCCAGTCGTTATTTTAAAGGAAGCAAAACTGTAAATTAGCTTTGAATTATATTGGAAGGTATAGATTGGCATAATACCCCCCCCCCCTTCGGTTTCGTCGGGCATGAGATCAAGATCAGCTAACTCAATCAAATTAAAATCTTGTTGCGTGAGTTACAGTAAGAAGAAGGTTTACAAATAATACGACCCAATTAGGAAAAAATACTTATCAATATGATACAAACCGAGCAGGAAATGTCCAATTTTCAGTCGACTAAATGAACCTTAAAAATATACAGACTCATTTTTTGAATTGTTGTTTTATGATCCATATTAATGTTCGTCCTTTTATCAGATATAGATCTTTATGCATACATGATTTGCATAAAGATTAAATATACGTGGATGTGTTCAACATTCTTGTTGATTAAAGTAAATTTACTTCTTTTTCAGAACGCGTCACATTGTTTATACAACTCTTGATGGAAGTTTGTCCAAGTCCATATGTGCCTGAATTTTGATAATTAACTGCTGCCATATCTGAAGCAATTTGCTAGCATTCTAAGGCTATTAAAGTAAAATGAAGATTAAAGGGGAAGAGGAGAAAAAAGACCGATCAATTAACATTATCAGTTTGAAATTACTTTCTGAATGCTTTATGTAAAATCTTACTAAAAAAGCTTTCTATCATCTAAAAAAACTATATGTAATAATTTACCTGAGGATTGTGAGAACTCACCAACCTTACAGACTTTTATTAGACAATTTTGTAAAATATGTCTAGAACAGAAATCTAAACCTTAGTAGTATAATTATGATAAAGGTTTAGAAAATTTTGCATATAAATACATGTATGGTTTTGTATAACATTACTACTCCTGAAAACATTATTTTATTATATATTCCAATGTAAAAGTATGATCCTATTAGTGGAGCCAAACTATCCCTTGGGATCAGTATTTGAACAAACTTGAATCTGCAACATATGGTGCAACTTGCATATTAATATGCCTAGTCGTAGGCTTCAATTTCTTGGAAAGGAGGATTTTTTTTTTTACAATTATTTTTCAACATATTCCCATTTTTAAAAAAAAAATTGATCCCTTAATCATGGCCCCACTCTACCCTACGAGCCATGATTTCAATAAACATTCATCTGCACTACCTGGAATTTCTTTCAAAATATGACTAATTATGACCTGGTCTTTCTCAAGAAAATTTATAAAGATTTTTTTTAAAAGATCGTTATGCCAGGGGTAGACAGGGGGTAGGCAGAGGATCAAAGTTTTACACAGAAATATATACATGAAATCTTTAAAATTCTTCTTCTTAAGAACAACATGCAATGGTAAGTGATATTAATAAGCAGGTATCCTCAGGTAGTGCAGATTCAAATTTGTACAAATCATGACCCCGGGTAGAGTTGCATCAAAAAATGGTGATCAATTTTTTTTCAAAGGAATATATAGAAAATAAATTAAATTTCAGGCATATATTCAAACAAGTAAATTCAAAGAAATTTGGTCTCTCGCTTTCGTTGTTTTAATGGATGGAATGCCATTTTAATATACAAGCATGTATGAGTACAGAGTCAGTAGGGTACTGATTCACATTTGCTCAAATGATAGTCTTGGGGTAGGGTGGGCCATAAAAGGGGATGTTTTTCCTTTAAGGAACAGCATGCTTACCTGTGGGACTGCTCATGTTAAAAAGCAAGAATCATCAGCAGATCAAGAGATCTAAATCAAGTCTCCGAGGGGAGGGGTTTATAAATATTTTCATTAGAAAAAAACAGGAAATAATTGTTTTGTTTTTTTGTTTTGTTTTGTTTTTTTTTTAATTTTATGTTTTTGTCATGTTCACATGAATATTCTAGCAAACTCAGGAACTTTGGTGAAATTAATTTAAAAAATAATAAGAATCTTTTCAAGAAAAGCGGAGCCAGTTTGACTCAGGTGATTGTTGTGACTCATTGGCCTCTTTATAAAAAATCATTTCTTCTATGCAATCAAATATTTTGCAAACAGGCAGCTTGTGAGGTTATATAAAAAAAGAGAATTATCCCTCTTTCTAATAGGAAATTCATATTTTGGGGTCTATCTTTCATTCTGCTGAGTGGGCTTCATTTGATTGATTGAAATGTTTTAAATGTGAAACCATTATTTTTAGACCAAGCTTTGATTACGGATTACTCTTTTTACCCGATCAATACAAAGTGCTCACGATTGAAGAGACAACTTGACAAGGAATGTTTTCTCCTCATAGGCACCTGATCCCCCTCTGGTGTTTCCCGGGCTCCGTGTTTTTGTCTTGTTCTTGATTGTTATTTTTTATGTGATTTATGAGTTATATCACAGTTCGTCATCTTCACTTATTTCAATTGTAATAATGTAATAATCCTTTAAAATATTCTTTTACTATTTTAGTTGATTCATGTATAAAAATTATATTTGATAAAGTTTAGTTGGTGTGAGCAGTATTTCCAGATGTAAAAACTTGTTTTGTTCAATTCTTGTGGTGTCATCGGTTCTCCATGCTGAGTCAAAACCGCTTGATACATCATTATCTAAGAATAGAATGACGAACTTAAAATAATGTTTACTATTTAATCCTTTTATTTAATCCTTTAATTTAATAGTTTTTGAAAGAAAATTTGTAACCAATATCGAAGATTAAAAGAAAATGTGCTAGCATTAAGCCTAAACAGAACTATATTTCATAACTTCAAATACATGAAAACTGTTTATCATGCCAATACCTCTATTTTGAACTCCCCAGCCATTGTATGTATCTCGTGTCTCTGGTCGTCTGTTAATTTGTACACATGACAAGTGTCGTTTGGAGTTGGTCTGTAGCTATTTTTCATTGCGGCAATACCCTAAAAATCCGCGAATATTAACTAAATAACTTTCATTTAACATTTTCACAGAGACTACAACATTTAAAGGACTATAGTTTGCATTAAGAAATTTGGCACAACAAATTATGTCTGAAATTATTTCAATAACATACCGTAGTTGGATCGTATTTGTATTGCCATGCCACAGATAAAAATGGTTCTTTTGTCACGTGTACAAATGCACAGGATAGCATGCACACTGAAAGGAAGATTTTCATATAGCTTTTTATTAGTATACTTTCTCCTAACATAATAAAAGTTATTGTAAATCTCAAAACGTCCCTACCCAAAGAGGAAATACACAAACAAAACAACGGATATGTGGCGTCCATGTTTCCTAGTCACGTTTTGTTCTTTGTGCGCTATTAAGCCAAATGGACTTAGATAAGCGGTGAACTTTCCCATCTCTTAGTACATGCTGAGAGTCCGTTAATCATGAAGGATCCATTTTTTTATTTCAAAAAAGTAATTGAAAACCTTTCGATTGTGTAGATATAATAATAAAATAAAAACAAATAAATTCATAAAGCACTAAATATTATTAAAAATTACTCTAAAGCGCTGTACAATAAAACGCATATAAACATAATTTAAGAACTATCGTAAATTAATTAATTTAACATAATATGTGTGTTAGAAATTATAACTTTAAGATTCTAAAATTACATACTACAATTACGTCATTAAAAAAAGAACTGTGAATATAACAACTTCTTTTGAGATTTGTTGCTAAAATTTGTGCGCCAAGTATTTAAAAACTATTCTATAAAAATGCGTCTTTAAAGTCTTTTAAAAATGTCCAGGGAGAGCCTGTCTTATTTCATTAGGAAGGCCGTTCCAAAAAAGTGTTGCTGTCCAACTGAGCCGGCGTTCGCCATATGTCTTTGTAGTGATTTTTGAATTAACTAACCACGATGTTGACTCAGATCGCAGTGATCTGGCGGGTTTTTATTCAACTATAAGATCCTCGATGTAAGATGGAGTTTACCCATGTAACGATTGGTAGACATATGTCAATATTTTATATCATTGACAGCTGCTCCTTCAATAAAAATGGAACTCGTAAATATACTTACCTTGTCATTGGTCATTTGCAAAATTATTTTGTTAAAAAACATTCTGATTGTTCACACAAGTACTCTGAAGTTGACATTGAAAAGATGCTTGAGTTTCTGATTGACAATATCTATGTGGTTTTTGGAGACCAGGTCTTCCAACAATCTATTGGAATTCCCATAGGTACCAATTGCGCCCCGTTATTAGCAGACCTTTTTTTCTATTCATATGAAGCAGAATTTGTCCAAAATCTTGTACGCGAAAAGAAGAAAACACTTGCTGTGGTCTTCAACTCGACATTTAGATATATCGACGACGTATTGTCAATTAACAATGGCTATTTCCATTCTTACGTCGATACGATATATCCTTGTGAACTTGAGATAAAAGATACCACAGAGTCTGACACATCTGTTTCATATTTGGATATTTTACTTGAAAAAGACGTTAATGGTAATCTAACAACCAAGCTTTATGATAAACGTGATGACTTTAACTTTTCAATCGTCAACTTCCCTTACTTATGCAGCAATATATCTTCATCACCTGCATACGGGGTTTATATCTCTCAGTTGATTCGATACGCAAGAGCATGCTTTACGTATGAACAATTTCTAAAACGAGGTAAATTATTGACAAATAAGTTGATGAAACAAGAATATCAGCTGTCTCGTTTTAAGTCATCATTTCGTAAGTTCTATGGTCGATACAATGACCTTATCAGCAAATACAATTTATCATTGGGTCAAATGCTGACTGACGTTTTTCACACTAATTGTTAGGCCATTATTTACACACTGAATTGTCGACGGATTTTTCCGTTATTTCCCGATCATGACAAGGAGCACACGGCGGGTGTGACCGGTCGGCAGGGGATGCTCATTCCTCCATGGCACCTGATCCCACCTCTGATGTTTGGAGGTCCGTGTTTGCTCTGCTCCTATTTTGTATTGTTTATTGGACTTTTGAGCTTGAATACTGTTCGTTATCTCCATATATTTCATTGTTGCAGAAAATAAACGGTTAGCCAATGCAGATCTGCTAGAGTAGGATTAATGTGCTCCCGTTTCGATGATCCTGTAACTAGATGAGCCGCAGAGTTCTGGACTCTTTGCATCCGTTCTACTGTGTTCTTTGAAACTCCTTCGTCCAATCTGGTAGTGATTACGGCGTTCACCATGGTCTTACAGGCTTCTTTTGTAAGAAAGCGTCGTACACGTCCAATATTGCATACTTAGTATTTGGAAATGATATGACTTCACGACAGAGGATACCTGTTTTTCCATAGTAAGGTGTTGATCGAAAATGACACCTAAGTTATTTACACATGGCACGCTTTCAATGATATTATCACCAACTTTAAGTTGTAATTTTGGTAGATCCTACTGATGCTGCCTTGTGGTGAAGATTATTGACTCGGTCTTATCTTGATTCAGTTTGAGTAGGTTCGATGTCATCCATGAACCAATGTCGCTAAGGCACGCTTCAAGTCGAGAGAAATAATCGTTCCAATTTTCCAGTGGTCTAATAATCATGTAGATTTGTGTTTCATCTGCATAGCAGTAATCTTTCATTCCATGTCGATGGCATATGGTTCCTATTGGTTTGGAGAGAAGGCAGTACATTTTCGGCCCGAGTACACATCCTTGTGGGCCGCCAAAAACAGATGTCGTGAATCTGATCGGACAGATCCAATTGTGGCACACTGTTTCCCTTTTTTTTTTTTGAGGTAAGACTTGATCCACTCAAGAGCCTTATCACGGAATCCATAAGATACAGTAACTTATGATCAGTGACATCAAAAGCAGCGGATAAATCCAAAAAGACTGCTGAAGATTGTTGGTTCAGAGCTGTCACAATATCATTGTGGACCTTGATGAGGGCCGTTTCCGTGGAGTCCCTGGGACGATATGCCGACTGAAGTGGGTCGCGAAGAAAATTGGATCCAAGTTGGCATCAATCCTACGACCCATAATTTCTCCATATTTTTTAGATAAAAGTCAAGTTTGATATGGGTCGATAGCTTTTCACCACTTCCCTATCAAGTCCGGGTTTCTTAAGAAGTGGAAGAACTAAGGCTTCCTTCCAAGCAAACGGGAAAATTCCCTGATCGAGAGATGAATTAACAATGTCTGTGACAAGAGGTATTAATGGATCCATGCACTTTTTCAGTATCTTTGTGGGAATAGAATTTCGTTCGCGTAATTAATTAGGTGTCTTCATTATTAAGGATCTCATTCATCTTCTGCAGAACTTTCAAAATCAGTTAACAGAGGTCCATTGTAATAAATATCTGTGTCTAAATAGCTGTCTTCTTATTTTCTTTTTCTTTTTTCTTTTTTTTTTTTTTTTTTTTTTTTTTTTGTTTTGTTTTTGTTTTTTTTTTTTTGTTTTTTTTTTTTTGTTTCAGTGCCTCTCTGATGGAAGTCACTTTGTCTATGAAGAACCTTGAAAATTCATTTGCAAGATCTTCACCTGATGATGTTAGCATGAGTTTCTCTTGATTCTTGCCCATCAATAAATTATTATGTTTCGTTGATGTAAATGAAAGATGAAAGAAATTACTCTTTTTAAAACACACACACACACACCCTCACACACACACACAATGTAGTAAAGATATTCACACAGCAAGGTTCACTTCATGCATAGAATATTTCTGTTAAAGAAAAATTTCACCTCATGTCCGATTTCAAACATTCATACAAAAGAAGATATTTCATACGTTCATTACTTAAATATTTCTTCTTGGGATTTGGCGAACAGGTTTTGAGTAAATACAAATTTCTATGATTTTACAGAATAAAATATATTTCTAGAGTACAAAAAACAAAATATCCCCACATATGTCAATTCATAAAATAAGGCATGCTGAATACCTGTTAAGATCAAATACCTAATATCAAATATTTCTGTAAATTTTGAACCAGAGGTTGTGCTCTAGAAATATTTAAAAAATAAATCTTGAAACATTGGTCATTTTAAAAAAAAAATGTCATGAAATGCGTATAACGATGCAACTCATAACATTTGAATACAAAGACAAGCGAGAAAATCAGATATGTATTTTATAGGGATGTCAATTTTGTCAATAATTCATATTCGAATATTCAATGAAAGTATTCGAATATATTCGAATATTCGATAGAATAAATGAAATCTGGTTTATCTTAAATATGCATGATCCTACTCTCATGAAAGGTTTAGCGTAGGTATTCTTATATTAGAGTAAAATTGTGTGAAGGCTTTTGTAGATGTACAATAAGAAATTCCATTTGATATTTGTCAATGTGTGAAATAAATAACTGATTTAATTGTAGAAAAATATGATTTTAACAAATTTAATAATTTGATAAATTAATAGTAGCTCTAACTGAGGAACCAATCGTCTTACCAAAGGCAGGATAGTCGTATACTGTTTAGATTTCAATACGTGTAATTAATTATCAGTCTAATTAGAGATATGATTAAATATTGGATAAAATACTTTTAAAATATAAACAAATATTTCCATAGACAATTTTCCTAGGTAATTAATTAATTTAACGATAATGAATATAAAATTCAGGATTATGTACAACCCGATATAATCAAGTAATTTACACATTTATTCAGAAATTGAGCCCTTTACAATATCAGTTACAGACTAATTCTATCAGACACTCATTCAACGATCAATATATTTTGTTCAGTATACTCTTCACGTCTTTTAGACATTCTAAGAAGGTTTTTATTTTATCAAAATTTGTTAAACACTATTTCTTTTTACGAAATCTGTAAAACACCGAATATTGGAATCTCAAATTTATATTCGAATATCAACTCATCGAATGAATATTCGAATGTTCCAATATTCGTTGACATCCCTAATTTTATATGTTTCCATTTAATATTCAAATTGCGTTCCACTGAAATTGCACATTTTAAATTTTTCAAAATTTTTTAGGTCTTGGTGAACCTTCCTATTTTTACAACGGTTTTTATATCGGTGGTTCAGTCAGTTTTGAGAAGGTCGTGCTTTTGGCCAGAGCCTAGTTATAATTAGGCAGTAGTTTTGCTAATTATACTCAAAATCACTTTGCATAGGAGGATAGCAAATATCAAACTATGATTGACAACTTTGTCATTTTAGGGGTCCTTTAGGTAAGAGAAACTAACAATGTAAATGCTAATTCTAAAGATGGGCATATCCTTTTCACTCATGGATTTTACGGGGAGGGATTACAAAACAAAGAATTACACTTTTCATAGATAACATGCCACTTTCTCAATTTTAAATTCTAGTATGACGCATACATTATTGTCACCTATTAGGTCTCTCACGCTTGATGCATTCAGTAAAAGATTCAGCATATTTCAAACAAAAAATAAACTTAATTGCGAATGCTTTCGCTAACAATCAGCGGAGTCTTCTCCAGATGTTTGCAAGCAGTTTTTTATGTTATGTTTTTCACATACCGCATTCGTGGATATCTCCCCCCTCCCCGGTCACACCTGCCGTGTGCTCCTAATCATGATATCGGGCAAACGGAGAAATCCGTAGACTATTTTATTTGAAAATAATGGACTAACAATTTGTATGAAAAACGTCAGTCAGCATTCGTCATAACTATAGATTGTTAGTTGCTAACATGGTCATTGTATCGACCATAGAATTTGCGAAATGTTGACTTTAAGAGACACTGTTGATATCCTTGTATCATCAACTTATTTGTCAATAGCTTGCTCGTACGTAGAGCATGCTCTTGCGTATCGAATCAACTGAGAGACAACAACTCCATCTGCAGTTTATAATGGCATGTTGCTACATAGATAAGGAAAGTGGACGATAGAAAAGTTGAAGTCATCACGTTCATCATAAATTTTGTCGTAAGTTCGCCATTAAGGTCTTTTACTGGCTAAATATCCAAATATGAAACAGATGTGCCAGACTCTGTATTGTCTTCTATTTCGGGTTCAAAGGGATATATCGAATCAACGTAGAAATGAAAATGAATATTGTAAGTTGATAGAACGTCGTAGATATATCTAAATGTTAAATTGAAGGCCACAGCAAATTGAATTGATAATTTGTTGACTTCATACAATTGATATAATACTGATTGTTGTACTGCGGATGTGCACTTGTTAATCGGCCAAATATCATACTGTCCATAGTCTTACTGGTCATTATAAACCGTTGCATATCTGTTTATGATTTTATGGGTTTGCAATGTTTGATATAATGGTTACGTTTTTGCCCTTGAGAACCCAAAACAATTTACAAACATGGGTCGTCAAGTTAACTTTGAAGTGTTCGTTGTAATGCAGGAGCGACTGTGTGGTAGTCTCCACTTATCATTACAGCCAGTTTTACCATCAATAAGTCATAGATTCTATTTTTCGTCTTTGTTTTTTCATTTACAGGCATCAGTTTATTGTTCTGTTTTTTTTTTATTTGCACTTAAAACCAGCTGTGATGATAATTGATAATCGCTCCTACATTACAACAAACACTTCAAAAATAAACTCGAACCATACATTGGAAACTTGTGGGTGGTTACCTTAAGGGCAAAAACGTCAACAATACATCAAACATTGCAATTCACATATATTTATACAACAGATATGTAGCAGTCTATAATAGCTAGAAAGACTGTCACAGTGGTCAGTACAATATTTGGCCAATTCACAAGTGGGTACACCAAACAACAATCAGTAATATATTTAATTCGTATGAAAAGAAAAAAACAATTGATTTACCCAGCAATTGAAAGAGTGTGGTCGTCAAGCAAGTTTCATCTATTAACTTTTTTCTCAAAACGGTGTCGGCTTGTGTAATGCACGAAATGCCTACAAAATTAGTGGTAATTCTTTATGATATATTTTCTAACAAGACTTATCTATAGTTTTATCTTTCAGAAAATTGTCAAAAATATGCACAATTACTAACAAAATATATTTAAAGGGAAAGAAAGTGCATGATACACATATTTCATCTAGGTTGATTTGATATGAATTTGATATAAATAGCTAGACAATTTTCAACGATTTACAAGTGCTACACTTACATGTATCGGGTGAATCGTGTTTTTTCCTTTTAAAGTAAGCTGCTTTTTCTATCAATGTTATGTACTTAGCTAAGATTTTGCACTGCTTCCATGTTTAATACTTTAATAGTTATATATTTATTATCGCGTAAATTTGCCGGAGCATCGCCTGCAAATAGAAATTCTGGCCTTTAATTTTATATTGTTATAAGACTTGTAAATACTCTCTTGATTAATAGTCCACTAGCAAATTCATGTTCTCGCCATTCGGAGTCTACTGGTTATTTCGCGTTAAGTAAATAATCTACAGTATTGAACCAAGAAAAACAATTTATAAATGTTTAAATACGATCTTTTCCTTGATTTTTAAATATGAAACATTCCAACAATTGCATGTACTTGGAGAAAAACGAATTTAAATGAAGATGAGGGTTGATTGTCGGCACATTGCAACTGGAAAACACTTAAAATAAAAAGTTATTAGATGATCTTTTAGTTATTTACGATACTCTAAAGATAAAATAGGCCGACACTATCATTGTTCTTCGATAATTTCATGTATGTCGGATAAAATGACGTCGTTTATGGTGATTTAATGCTATAAATTTCAGAAAAAGAAAGTAAAAATTAAGAAGTACGCCAAATGGTGAAGCAGAAGACTGTGTGAACAGATATTTTATACACTATGGTGTGAGCCCAATTTGACTTCATTCCCAAATTTAGAATACTGAGTACATGAAATAACCAAGAAAGAGAGACTTGAAATAAATCTTCTAGCACAAGCATTCCTACCACTCTAAAAAACTGGATGAATTAATGTTAAAAAATTAAACAGCTAATTTCAAAAACGAACGCAGTATCTTGGAGCTATTAAAAACCTTTTCATGAGCTGAATTTATGCAAAAATTTAATTTAACACGGAATTGAAAAATTAAAACCTAAATGATTATTAGTTTTATAATTTCAACTATTTTGATCCTTGGATGCCAAAATGTTTATCTGGTTAAATATTACATTTCCTCGGGTAAAAAACATTGACATGTAAGTGAATTGTATCTCTAGGTCAATTTCTAACTGAATACTCGGGTATGAGGCATACTTAGGGCTAATAATGTTGCATTTCGACATTAAAAAATAGGATGTCCACATAAATAAATTGCATTTCGAAATAAGTAAGTTCCATGCCGACATACATTAATTGCATTTGCATGTAGGAAGTCACACGTGGGCGATATTTAATAATTTATGAAAATTTTCTCTCTTCTTCTTCATTAAGTTAAAATTTTCTTTCTTCTTCTTTCTTAAGTTTTTTTCAATAAAAGTCTGTTTTTATGTAAAGAGACCAGTAACTAATGAAAGGACGTGCAATTAGCTACCCACTTTTTTTTTTACCGTATGGTTACCTGAGGAGGGGGAGTGGTCTTGGAAGTACTTGTGTTTTTTACCTGGAGACCCCCACTACTCAAAGTTTCAAAATCCCTATACACGTTAAATTACACAGGAAGTCTGTCTGTGGTAATCAGGGTCGACATTACGCGTTTCGCTTCTAATTTTGAGCAAAAAAGAAAACTTTAATATAAAATTTATTAAATAAGTATGAACATTGCAAAAAAAATCCCATTTATCAAATTTATCCGGATTAATATATATATACCACAATCGGATGAATGTATTTATTTTTTCTCCCGGTGCCAACAATTTTGTCCAAAATTTTCAGCATTTCCGTAGGTCCTTGTTCACAGATTTGTACTGTTTGTAAGACTTTAATTAAGATCGATCACTATTCCTATTCATATATATGCAAAGATAAAGCATGTTATAATGGAATATTTTGTAATTCATGCCGTTAATGCTAAATATTTTTCTTATACATTCTATTTCATTTTGTCATGATTTTAACTGGCAGGCTTCGCATTGAGTTTCTGTGCACCGAAATGCAGGGTCGACAGGGGCATTACGGTGATTACTAAAATCTAGACGAAGGTTGAAGGGGCTCGGAAGAATTATCGGTCTTAGCTGCTACGGGAACTTCGTTCCTCTCCTGATCCAAGTCCCAGGCAGTAATTGAAAAAGATCGAGCCGCTAGTTTTTCTTTAAAAAAGAGTTACATTTATTTTGGACATGGACATCATATCGCTTTTAAATAGAACCAAACAGCAGTAAAGATTGAAAAAAAAAATATCATGAAGTCAAGGTTTAATTATCTACTCTTAATTATATCAATAAAATGACCAACCAATACAACAGCGACTTGATTTTTTTTAAACCTGAGTGTATATACAAAGCGACTTTTCACGCGGTACATGAAAGTGTTTGACGCGTGACCAGGCGATCATTTTCAAAACATGCAAATTCAGATTATCAGGTTCTGGTAGCACGGGTAGCTGGCCTGTCAATCAAATCAGTAGCTATTGTTTTTTCGATGATGGACACGCGGTATATTATTGATGTTGAATTAGGTAGATTTGGGGGCGTTAACATAAAATTGGGTGTTTAAGAGAATAAATAACAAATTTAGAAAAAAAAAAAATAAGCAAAACGGTGAAATAAAAAATCATGAATACCTCGTTTATCATGTTTCATATTTTGACAAAATTACTTATCCATAAGAGAATTAATTTCATTCATTAAGATAATATAAAAAATAAAAGAAACACACTAATCATCGGAAGTTTAATCTTTTTACAAATAGAAATTATACTTCATAAAGTAAAGTTGTTTTTTGCAAAAGCTCCAGAGGCGATAGCTAGTTCTATTCAATTCTTGTGCGGTCATATGCTCTCCATGTTTTGTTATAATTGCTTCATACATCATTATCTACAAAAAAAAAGGACAGAGTTTCAACTTCTGTTTGAATGCTAAACAATAAACAATGAAGTTACTTAATATCACTGTACTGAAAAAGTCAAAATAAAACTTAATTGAATGGGATGAATCTCTATTGATGAACTGGAAAACATTACCTCAATTTTGAATTCACCAGCAATGGTGTGAATATCATGCCTTTGCTGATCCGTTAACTTGTACACGTGACAGGTATCGTTTGGCGACACACGATAGTTGTTTCTCATAGCGAGCATACCCTGTCAAACAATACTTATTCATTGTTTATTTTATCCTGATTTTTTTCTTTGCAGAGCATATTGGTCATGGGATATCGTTTTCGTATTCAACCCTTCGTATTCCGAACTAATTTGATATGATGTAATGAAATATGGAACTAACAAACAGTAATCAAGCTCAAAAGTCCATCGATACAATACACATCGGGAGCAGAGGAAACACAGACCTTTAAAAGCATCAGATGTTGGATCAGGTGCCATGAAGAGTAACCATAAAACAAATACACAAGTATGCATTGTGGATTGACAAACATGCTTTTAAAATTATTTCACAAATTTTTTATAACAACCAAAGCATTTCAAAAAAATCTTCAAAAAGACAATTCTGTATGTGATTTCTCTTTTGTATTGAAATCAAATGAATGTTGAAAGTAAATATATCATATATATATATTACAATCTACCTTTTGGGGGTCATAGTTATAGGCCCAAGCAGTTCCCATATTAGGCTCACGGGGAACGTTGACAAAAGTACATGATATAAAACACACTGAAAAAGAAATTATAATATTAATTGTTCCTATGCACTACATGTCACAATTTATCAGTGACGATGATTTCGACTTTGATTGATCGATAACTTTCAAATAAGCATATTGAACAGTTTACCACAACCTGGGTGTTATTTTGTATCCGTCTTCGATTACACGGAATTTTCATACGTCCGTTTTATGCAGTGCTGCATTAATATTGTCTATTTATAAGTGTGCATTGTTTTACTATTATTGTATCATGCATATTGTACTTTTTTATTTTATTGAAGGAATAACTCTCTTGTTATTTGGTTTTATGATGTGACCAAACAGTTTGCTCAAGTGGTAAATGACAATTTGCATGATGATCTTACCGTTGTCATGAAATAGTTAGTCTATGAAAATAAAATATGATGACGTCAAAAGTGGCAATATGGTAATGTAAATTTCATGAAAAAAAGCAGTGGCAGGTACGCAAAATAGCAGAAGTTTTGGGGAATAGAAATATCGTACACCTCTTTATTCAAACTGACTTTATTCAAACTAAAATATATTGTATAGGAAGGGTCAGAGAGACCTGGAAATTAATCTTTAAAGAGCACATTTGTATATACAACTGGACACAAGCGTCTGATTTCGATCAAAAAAATATGTCAAAAATGAAAATATATTAAAAGTCACAATATCAGCAAGTTTAGTCTATTCTCAGCATGGCATGATTTTCGTAATTACCTGTTGAAAGATCCCAAGAGATCTGGCTATTTGTATAATTACCGTACATCTGGAAATTTTTACGTCGATTTATTTTTGCGAATCTGGGTCAAAAGTCTATTGATTAATTTTTACGTTTAAAATTTTTGCGAATCGTCATTTGAACTAAAATATAAAAAGCTCTTAAAATTCTCTTAAACGTTTGTAAGTTACGCATGTACATACAATAAATTACGAATAAACATACAATATTAAACTACGCCAACGTTCAATAATCAGATAAAAATATTAGAAAAGATAAATCATCCAACGTGTTGAAAGTTTTCATAACATTTTCATAAATCACACATGTACATAAAATATATATAATTATGTAATCTTTAAGTAATCTTTAGATAAAAACATTTTTTGTTGTTGATTTATTTTTAAGAAAAATATTTTTGCGAATGCAATGCATGCGCAAATTTGCTAAAAATTTATCTACAGCAAAAAATTCCAGATTTACGGTATGCATTTGTTGAATTTTGCGATTTCTACAAAGGAAAATATTCCAAACAAGAAGTATTTCTTGGACAGCACTGATAAGTTTTTAGTATACTTCTCAATAAAGCAAACCACACTGCCTAAAGTGTCGGATCTACATGTACCAAGTAGAAACAAAATGAATCTGTAAAGCTCTTAAATACAACCGATAGGAATATACGCAAGGGTACAACGTCCTTACAATCACCCTCCCTGATTTATCATATCTTTCTAACAAATGAGTAGATGTGATTAAATGAAACCCTTATTGCGATTAAGTACCTATTGAAGTCTATGGCTTAAATTTTGTTCCCCAATTATAGCCCCACCTAACTCATGGGACATTATTTCTTCCACATCGAAGAGACTCTAAATGAGGACATTTGCATATCTACTGTTCTTGAGAGGACGATTTTTTAAAGACTTCTGCTATATATTACATGTTCTACATTAGGATTTAGCCCTCGTGTCCTAACCTAGCCCCAGTGACATGATGAACAAACCTGATTCTTCACTACGAGATTTTATTTAAAGATTTTTCTCAAAACACACTTTATATAAAGTGATGATAGCAACACAGTAAATAGGGCTTTTTGTGGAATATGTGCATATTAAAAATTTATCTAACATATACATTTATATGTAAAAACCAAAAGCAATCAATACTTTTAGAAAATATATATATATATATATATATATATATATATATATATATATATATATATATATATATATATATATATATATATATATATATATATATATATATATATATATATATATATATATATATATATATGTTTCTTGTGATCAATTATTCCGCAATTCCTTCATTATTTTCCATAATATTCAACCTTACTTTCAATCAGATAAAAAAAAATTATTCAGTTAAAATAAAATTTGATCCCGATGCAAATCAATAACATACCAACTGCCGAGATTAATAAAACAAAGAATGAATGTACTGTATCCATGCTTATTTTCCCTTTGAATCCACTGGAATGTACTCTAAAGATTAATCTTGATAAGATAAAAGTAAATCTGCCGAACACCATTCCTTGATAGAATTCACAATCAATTCGATGCCTTTCTAGAGACATGATAAGATATACATATAAAATATTATAATAATTCATGTTCTTAGCGTTTCTTTTTGATACAATAAATGTAAAATGATAATCCCTGATAGTATGAATACTTTTTCCTGAAATGCATTGATGCTTCTAGGAAAACCATGGTGTTTTTAAAGTAAATTTATTGATTTATTAGCGTATAGAAAAGGTTTTCCATTATTATGGCGTCCATTGTCTGTCTGTATTAAGCTATAAGTAAAAAAAAACTTAAAAGTTACACGTACTACAGGTCAGGATAGTTTCAAGTATTGGTGTTATCACCATGATTACTGAAAAATAGTAATGTCTCAAATTCAGTTAAAACTTTATTCTTCATTTCTTTTCCTGATTTCATTAAAATAAGAACACATTTAAATTAAATAAGTACAGTGTATACATTATTCCTTGCATCGGTTTTGTTTATTTCGAAGAACCCTTTTGCAACATTAATATTATTAGAGAAAAAATAGGAAATACATCCAAAAATGTTTTAAACATGAAGTATTTAATAATTGTTATCATAAGTCTGAAAAGTCTATAATAAAGAAAAGAAATAAGCTGTGTGTGTGTGTGTGTGTGTGAGGGTGTGTGTGTGTGTTTTGTTTGTTTGTTTGTTTGCTTTTTATACAAAAATCAATTTTACAAGCTGTTGTTTACAAAATGCGTAAACTTGGGAAATAAAAAAATGTCCTTACTCTGAACAGATATACAACAACTAATTCTCTGCAGAAAATCATTTTTGACAATTTTGGGTTAATATTAAATAGGTGAAAATAACGAACAGTGATCGATTTCAAAAAACCTACAAACGATACAAATCTGTGAACAGGGCCTACAGCTCCTGAAAATTAAAGAGATCAGGTGCCAAGGACGAGAAAATATCCTCTTTCGACCGGTCTCATTCGCTATGAGCCCTATGAATTGATCAGGTATACGGATTAATCTGTCGACAAATTTAGTATAATTACAAAATTGGTGAATGATATCAGTCAAAATATGACCCAATAAAAGGTTGTTTTTGCTAAGTGGTCATTATAATGACCACAGAATCTATGAAATGATGACTTTAAACGAGATTGTTGAAATCCCTTTAACACAAACTTATTCCTCAATAGCCTGCCTCATTTTAAACTCCTATTCAGAGCATCTGAGACTTATAAAACACATATGCACCACGCCTGGGGATAATGAAAATGTATAATGGTAATGCATTGTAATCATTACATTTTTTCAAAGTAATGGGATGTAATGTGTAATGGATCAAAACATTTCAATTACATTTTGTATTTTAATGTTTGATGTAATGGTGACGTTTTTGCCCTTGAGAACCAAAACACAATTTACAAACTATGGGTCGTCGATTTAACTTTGAAGTGTTTGTTGTAATGCAGGAGCGATTGCGTAGTATTCTCCAATTATCGTTACAGCCAGTTTTACCCTCATTAGGTCATTGATTTTATTATTCGTCTTTGTCTTTTTATTTACTGGCATCAATTGGTTTATTTTCAAATTCGCACTTAAGACTAGCTGTTGTGATAATTAAGGACTACCATACAATCGCTCCTACATTACAACAAACACTTCAAAAATAAACTCGAACCATACATTGGAAACTTTTGGGTTGGTTACCTTAAGGGCAAAACCGTCACCAATACATCAAACATGGAAATCACATATATTTATACAACAGATATGTAGCAGTCTATAATAGCTAGAAAGACTGTCACAGTGGTCAGTACAATATTTGGCCAATTCACAAGTGCAGGTACACCAAACAACAATCAGTAATATATTTAATTCCTATGGGGAAAAAATGGATTTACCCGACAATTGTAAGAAAGTGGTCGACAAGCAAGTTTCATCTATTAACTTTTTCTCAAAACGGCGTTGGCTTGTGTGATGCACGAAATGCCTTCGACATTAGTGGTATTTTTTGAGACATATTTTCAAGCAAACATTATCTATAGGTTTTTTTTAATCTTTCATAAAATTGTCAAAAATATGCACAATTGCTTACAAAATAAATCTAAGGTGAAAGAAAGTGCATAATACACATATTTCAACTAGGTTGATTTGATATAAATTTGATATGAATAGCTAGACAATTTTCAACGTTTTACAAGTGTTATACTTACAAGTATCCGGTGAATCGTGTTTTTTTCCTTTTAAAGTTAGCTGCTTTTTCTATCAATGTGATGTACTTAGCTAAGATTTTGCACTGCTTCCATGTTTAATACATGAATAGATATATATTCATTATCACGTAATTTTGCCGGAAGCATAACTTGCAAATAGAAATTCTGGCTTTTAATTTTATATTGATATAAGACTTGTAAATACTCTCTTGATTAATAGTCCACTAGCAAATTCATGTTCTCGCGATTTAGTGTCTACTGGTCATTTCGCGTTAAGTTACTTGATTTTTAAATATGAAACGTTTCAACAATTGCACGTACTTGGAGAATAACGAATTTAAATGAAGATGAGGGTTGATTGTTGGCACAATACAACTGGAAAACACTTAAAATAAAAAAAGTATTTCAGGAAAAGAAAGTACAAATTAACAAGTACGCCAAATGATGAAGCAGAAGATTGTGTAAACAATATTTTATACACTATGGTGTTAAGCCTAATTTCACTTCATTCCAAACGTTAAAGTACGGAGTGCATGAAATAACCAAGAAAGAGAGACTTGAAATTAATTTTCTAGCACAAGCATCCCTACAACTCTATAAAACTGGATGAATTAATGTTAAAAAATTAAACAGCTAATTTCATTAACGAACGCAGTATCTTGGAGCTATTAAAAAAAACTTTTTATGAGCTGATTTTACGTAAAAATTTAATTTTAAAACGGAATTGAAAAATTAAAACGTAAATGATTATTAGTTTTATAATACTATTTTGATCCTTGGATGCCAAAGTGTTTATCTGGTTAAATATTACATTACCTCGGGTAAAAAAAAAAAAACATTGTCATATAAGTGGATTGTATCTCTATGTCTAGTTCTAACTGAATATTCGGGTATGAGGCATACTTTAGGCTAAAAATGTTGCATTTCGACATGAAAAATAGGATATCAACATAAATAAATTGCATTTCGAAATAAATAAAATCCATGCCGATATACATTAATCTTGTACGTGAAAAGAAGAAAACACTTGCTGTGGTCTTCAACTCGACATTAAGATATATCGACGATGTATTGTCAATTAACAATGGCTATTTCCATTCTTATGTCGATACGATATATGCTGGTGAGCTTGAGATAAAAGATACCACAGAGTCTGACACATCTGTTTCATATTTGGATATTTTACTTGAAAAAGACGTTAATGGTAATCTAACAACCAAGCTTTATGATAAACGTGATGACTTTAACTTTTCAATCGTCAACGTCCCTTACTTGTGCAGCAATATACCTTCATCACCAGCATACGGGGTATATATCTCTCAGTTGATTCGATACGCAAGAGCATGCTCTACGTATGTACAATTTCTAAAACGAGGTAATTTATTGACAAACAAGTTGATGAAACAAGAATATCAGCTGTCTCGTTTAAAGTCATCATTTCGTAAGTTCTATGGTCGATACAATGACCTTGTCAGCAAATACAATTTATCATTGGGTCAAATGCTGACTGATGTTTTTCATACTAATTGTTAGGCCATTATTTACACACTGAATTGTCGACGGATTTTTCCGTTATTTCCCGATCATGACAAGAAGCACACGGCGGGTGTGACCGGTCGGCAGGGGATGCTCATTCCTCCATGGCACCTGATCCCACCTCTGATGTTTAGAGGTCCGTGTTTGCTCTGCTCCTATTTTGTAGTGTTTAATGGACTTTTGAGCTTGAATACTGTTCGTTATCTCCATATATTTCATTACATTTGCAGGTAGGAAGTCACATGTGGGCGATATTTTATAATTTAGAAATTTTCTCTCTTCTTCTTAATTAAGTTAAAATTTTCTTTCTCCTTCTTTCTTAAGTTCTTTTCAATCGTGCAAAAAAAAAAAAAAAAAAAAAAAAAAAAAAAAAAAAAAAAAAAAAAAAAACGACGCATCCTAACATCCAGACATGTCTTAAACTTATTAGAACCCGACACCCTTAATGAAGCATTTGGTCAATTGCTTATATGTCAAGACTAACTAAGAGTGTTTCGGCGGTATTAATAGAACATGTCATTTCATATTTGTAATAAGGCCCGCCTCGTAAGTTCACATTATGCATAAATCAATTAATTTCTTTGAACTTCAATTGATTTCAATTTGGATCTAATGATCAGATCACCTATATTCTTGTGTTTACTGTATGCAACCATAGGGTGTGTTGTGAATAAGTCTTTGCATACTTCGTCATCTTGTAGGTAATCCCAATATTTCAGAAGTCGTTTCATTAACCCTTTTATACGTGGGTTAAACTTAGTGACCAAAACGTTGGGTACAGCCTTTTTGTTATTTTTCTTCTTTGGTTTTTTGAGAAGATCCATTCTATTCGCCGAAATAGTTTCTTGCATAATAGGTTTAATTTCTGAATGTTTATAACCTGTTTTTTCGAGATAAGTTTTGTTTGAAATCTTTAAAGATAATTTGTAGTACAGCTTGATCACTAGTTTTTCTCAGATGTCTGGTACATTCTCCTTAATTAGGCCCTTGAAAACTGATGGGCTATGAGCACTTTGCCTGTGCAAGTATTGGAAGCTATAAGTAGGTTTGATATATGAGCGAATGTCTAATCGCTGGCTATTTGAGAATATTGTTCCTTTGTAAATGGTAGTGTCTAAGAAATTGACACTGGTGTGGGATATTTCATAAGTAAATCTCAAATATTTATGACAAGAGTTACCTATGTCGAAAAATTCTTTAATATCATCCGGGCTTCCATTAAATAAAATAAAGCCGTCATCTCTAAATCTGCCGTGGAAAATAAGTTTGTCGGCATGTTGAAATTTACATATTACATCATCAGTGATGTCTGTGTAATTGCTGGTGACGGACGTGCCCCCATCGCCGCGCCTATAATTTGTTTGTAATATCGTCCGTTGAACTCGAAAAAGTTATTTTCAAGTATACACTTGAGAAAAAAGATAAGATCAGAACTGCAAGGTCGAGGTAATTCTAGATTAGAATTGTATGCTAAAAATATTTTTTCGACAGAATGTAGTAATTCATCAAATTCCATGTTAGTGTACATGCTGGTCACATCATAAGTAACTAAGATGGCATTTTCAGGTACAACTAAAGATTCAATTTTTTGTATAAAATCTGACGTGTTTTTGATGTATAAATTTTGTTTCTGAACAATGGGCACTAGGAAATGATCACATGCAGTAGTGACCTATATTTTCCGTTGGTGTGCCGCATTGAGAGATAATTGGCCGACCAGGTGGAATTTTTCGGAGGCTGCATTGGCCTTTTAAAAGTGCATCAAGCACTTGTTTGTTTATTTTATGTATTTTGGGGAGCAAATTCAGACTCCCACATTTCAAGTTGTCATTTTTGTTTGTGCTTAAAAACCGATAAGTTTCTTTGTCTAAGGTTTTGTTTTGATACATCTCAAAAACTTAAGACTGGAGCTTATAGATCAGGTTTTACTACTTCGACATAATAGGCAGAATCGAGTTGTCTCATACCGTCTGAGATATATTGATCTCTGTCCATTACAACAACTGTGTTGCTTCTGTCTGCCTTTTTTGATTACAATCCAAAGGTTACTTTTTAATGAGACAAATGGTTCCCTCTCGTGTTTAGTGAGGTTGTCTTCAAAACGTTTGATTGGCATTGATGTTAATTCGAGTTTGATCTTGTCGATATACTTTTCTCTCTTTTTTTTTTTTTTTTTGATTTTTTTTTCAACAAAATTCATTATTTACAAAATGTCCAATATCTTTTCTTTGACAGAATTGTGTATATATAGAATTACGAGAGAGAGAGAGAGAGAGAGAGAGAGAGAGAGAGAGAGAGAGAGAGAGAGAGAGAATTACAAAAATCGTTGGTTCCACCTGTTCCACTGAGTATCAAATTTCTCTTTTTCACCATTTTTATATGATATATATTTTTGTGTTTGGTAAAAATAACTCAAGTGTGATATCGCAGAGTGCACATTTAGAGGTTTTTCAGTGCATCTAGAAGTATAAATATAATATTTCAACCATAAGATTAAGATATAAGCTATTTCATTATTTTTTTCCTCCAATACCTAAAATGAATGATTTTTTTGTTATGGACAAATGGGGCTTTTTCTGCTGGAGATAATATTCAAAGTTTACAAGGAGTGATTGTACAAGATCACATTCCCATAGGATATGTTCAATTGTCTCTTCTTCTCTTTGAAAAAAAGTACATTGCTTTGAAACAACCTTTTTAATTTTGAATAAAAAAGAATTTGTTGCCAATATTTTATTTAAAATTCTGTACTGAAACCATTGGAGTTTACAGTTTTTTGTAACTTGAAATGGTAATTTATGAATTATTTTGCATTCTTTGCTATCCAAATCAAATAATTCAATCCACTTTTTGTAACCAGCTGTTAAAGAAGAATTTTCATTTAGAATTTGATAGAAGTTTTTTTTTTGATTTTTTGCATTTTGATACAAGATAAAAGCTAGACATAATAAGAAGATTTTCTGATTTTTGTAAATTTTTATCAAAATTGCTCCTCTTTATCCAAGCTTTAACTGCATGGATCAAACTAGAATATTCTAAAAAATTAATCTTTATATCTGGGTAAGTATTGCAAAAGCATCCATAGCTATAAAAAAAAGTCATCTACTCCAATAATATCATTAATATATCTAATATTATTGTCAAAAAGGTTTTTACTATAAAAGGTTTTCCCTCCAATATGGATCATAGGGTTATAAAACAGTGGAGAGTCTACAGTAACATCAGAATCAGTAAAAATTTTATTCAAATCAACCCAGGACTTGAACACATCAATCCAGAATTTATTTTTTTAAGGTTTTCATAAGTTGAGTGATGTATTCAATCCCACAGGATGCAAATTTATATATATTCATATTTGGGATGAAATTTTCCCACCCTTTATTTGTAAAAACTAGATGTATTATCCAAACTAATTTTAAAGAAACAATGAAAGCGTTTAAATTTATCATTTTCAGTCCTCCATCTTCATATTTTTTAACAATGACATCTTTCTTAACTCTATGGGTTGAATTATTCCATAAGAATGAGAAAAAAAGTTTTTCTAATTCTTTACAATAAGAATTAGATAGATTTTGGATTGACATAAATAAATGATTTAATATAGGTAAAGCCAGTGTCTTTATAACAGTAATTTTTCCAATTAGAGTTAAAAACCTTTTTCCCCATTGACTTAGAATAGACTTGATTTGCACTAGCTTCGGTTGATAATTTATTTCAGACATTTTATCTAAGTCAACATCAAATTTTATCCTTAATAAAGTAAATCTAGTAGTTCCCCAATTAAGTTGGTAATTTGGGATTAAAACCTCATCACTGTATTTTTTCGGTCCAATCCACACAGTGTGTGTTTTTGAGAAGTTGATGCATAATCCATACATATCTGAAAATGTGTTCAAAGTTTTCAGTGTTTCTAAAAGAGACTCCTCACTTCCATCAAGAATAAGGGAAGTATCATCTGCCAGTTGAGAGATCTTTTTTTTCTACATTTCTAATGGTAAAATACCTTTTATTTTTTTTATTTTTCCTAATTTGTATGACTAGAATCTCTGCACAGATCAGAAAAATATATGGAGACTAGGGGTCTCCTTGTCTACATCCCCTCTGAATATCAATTACATCAGAAAAATTACCACCTTGATTAACAGTAGCTTTAATATCCGTGTAAAAAAGATGACCCATTTTCTGATGAAAGGGCCGAAATTGAAAAAATGTCATGCTTTTTGTATGAAGTTCCAGGAAAGAGAGTCAAAAGCTTTCTCAAAATCGATCAGTAATAAAAGTCCTGGAATATTTTCTTCTGTAAAGTGCGTTATATCACATATCAATCTTATGTTTTCTCCAATATATCTGATGGAGATAAAACCGGTCTGGTCAGGGTTGATTATTTTATCTAAATATTTTTTAAATCTGTTTGCAATAGAGCCAGATGCTATTTTATATACAGCATTTAGCAGTGTAATAGGACGCCAGTTTTTAAGAAAATGTTTTGACTTGTCACCTTTAGGTAATAATGTTATAACTCCATGTCTTTGTGTAATAGACATGATATCATTCCTGTAACCATAGTTAATAGATCTTACAACAAAAGGCCCAATATATTTCCAAAACATTTTTAAAAACTTTGTGGAGAAACCATCAGATCCTGGAGATTTGTTAGCCTTCATATTATAAAGAGTATTTGAGGCTTCTAACAAGGTTATTTCACCCTCTAAATGGTTTGATTCTTCACAAGAAAGTTTGGGAACATCAGTATGTATCAACTCATTATCTAAATTTAAGTCTGTATTCCCTTCTTTAATTGTATATAAATTTTCATAGAAAGATTTGATTTCTTTCAAAATCTGTGACTGATCATGAATAACCTCATCATTGTTTATTTCTAATCTTGATATGATTTTACTTGTAAAATTCCTTGACTCCAGTTTACAAAAATAGTTTGTGGGCTTTCCCCCTTCCCCTTTCTCAATCCATCTTGCTCTACTTCTTATGTAATTACCTTGTGCTTTCTAATTTTTTCTAATTCTTGTTTTTTATCATATAGTTCTTCTAAGTTACTTTCAGAAATATTTTCTTCCATATTTTTAATGTCATTGATCAATGAATTTTCCTCATTTTCTCTCTTCTTTTTGACATATGATGAATAAGAGATAGTTTTACCCCTTATTTCTAATAGTAAGGTTTCCAAAAATAATTGATCATTTATGGTGAAGAATATATTTTCATCTGGCACTGTGTGCATGTTGTCATAATTGTAAACTGGAATTGCATATTGTCTTTTAACCTGTAAGATAACATCCTTAATACAGTTCAAGTACTTTTAATCATAAAGTAATGAGTTACTGAATTTCCACAAGCCGCGATCTCTCTTAAAGTCATTAAATACTAACAAGAGAGAAATGATAGAATGATCTGATCTGTAACTGGGCTCTATTGTACATGTATCTAATCCTGATAAAAGTGGCTCTGACATTAGGAAAAAATCTAACCTACTTTGCTTTAATGTAGACTTTTTCCTCCATGAATATCTACGAAGTGACTCATGAAGTTGTCTAAAAGGATCTACATAGCCATTAATCTCTATTATTTCTAAGAGTTTGCTCCATGTATTTGGATTATTTACTTTTTTATAGTTATAATAATGTAACTCTGGATTCAAAACCAAATTGAAATCTTTTTTCTAATTAATGCATCACATGTGTGCTCTGGTTTGTAACAAAAGAATGCAATAAATTATCATCGGAATTGCTGAACAAATAATTGCACCTTAATTTTCGTGCAAATTCGTCAAAACCTCTTAGTACAATGTTTTTGGCATTGTAAGACTTAGGACTTGGTATAAATTTTAGTCCTTTACTAAGAAGAGATTGTTCAGCACGTGTCAAACAGTGTTTTGACAACTGAAGTTTAAAACTTGGATTCCAGTTTTCTTTAAATTATTCAGCTGCAAGTTACGAGCAGAGATATATCGTACTCGTAAAAGAGCTTTTTTAGATTTCTGTTCTCTTTTAAAACGTCTACCCATTTTGCTTGTCAGATGGATAGAATATGTATGAGTAAGAAAAATCATCATCAATGCCAAACACACTAATCAACGGAAGTTTAATTTTTTTTTTCAAATAGAAATTATACTTCATAAAGTGAAGTTGTTTTTTGCAAAAGCTCCAGAGGTGAAAGCTAGTACTATTCAATTCTTGTGCGGTCATGTGCTCTCCATGTTTTGTTATAATTGCTTCATACATCATTATCTACAAAAATATGACAGAGTTTCAACTTCCGTTTGAATGCTAAACAATAAACAATGAAGATACTAAATAACGTTTTTTGAAAAAGTCAAAATAATACTGAATTGAATGGGATGTATCTCTATTGATGAACTGGAAAACATTACCTCAATTTTGAATTCACCAGCAATGGTGTGAATATCATGCCTTTGCTGATCCGTTAACTTGTACACGTGACAGGTATCGTTTGGCGACACAAGATTGGTGTTTCTCATAGCGAGCATACCCTGTCAAACAATACTATTCATTGTTCATTTTATCCTGATTTTTTTCTTTGCAGAGCATATTTGTCAAAGGATATCGTTTTCGTATTCAACCCTTCGTAATTCGAACTAATTTGATATGATGTAAAGAAATATAGAGCTAACAAACAGTAATCAAACTCAAAACTCCATTGATACAATACACATCGGGAGCAGAGGAAGCACAGACCTTTAAAAGCATCAGATGTTGGATCAGGTGCCATGAAGAGAAACAATATAACAAATACACAAGTATGCTTTGTGGATTGATAAACATGATTTTAAAATTATTTCACAAAATTTTTTTACAACATCCAAAGCATTCCAAAAAAAATCTTCAAAAAGACAATTCTGTATATGATTTCTCTTTTGTATCGAAATCAAATGAATATTGAAAGTAATGTATCAATGTTATATATATATATATATATATATATATATATATATATATATATATATATATATATATATATATATATATATATATATATATATATATATATATTACAATCTACCTTTTGGGGGTCATAATTGTAGGCTTAAGCAGTTCTCATATCAGGCTCACGGGGAAAGTTGACAAAAGTACATGATATAAAACACACTGAAAAAAAAATTATGATAGTATTGTTCCTATGCACTACATGTCACGATTTATCCGTGACGATTTATCCGTGACGATGATTTCGACTCTGATTGATCGGCAACTTTCAAATAATCATATTGAACATTTTACTACAGCTTGGGTGTTATTTGGTATCCGTCGTAGATTACATGGAATTTTCATACGTCCGTTTTATGCAGTGCTGCATTGTCTATTTATAAGTGTGCATTGTTTTACAGTTGCCATTATATCGTTATGCGATATTGTATCTTGCATATTGTACTTTTTTATTTTATTTAAGGAATGTCTTGTTGTTTCGTCTTATGATGTGACCAAACAGTTTGCTCAAGTGATAAATGACAATTTGCATGATGATCTTACCGTTGTCGTGAAATAGTTAGTCTATGAAGATAAAATATGATGACGTCAAAAGTGGCAATATGGTAATGTAAATTTCATGAAAAAAAAGTATTGGCAGGTACGCAAAATGGCAGAAGTTCTAGGGAATGGAAATATCATACACTTCTTTATTCAAACTAAAATATATTGTATAGGAAGGGTCAGAGAGACCTGGAAATTAATCTTTACACAGCACATTGGTATATACAACTGGATACAAGCGTCTGATTTCGATCAAAAGAATATGTCAAAAATGAAAATATATTACAAAGTCAAAATATTAGCAAATTCAGACTATTCTCAGCATGGCATGATTTATTTAACTACTTGTTGAAAGATCCCAAGAGATCTTGCTATTTGTATAATTATGCATATGTTGATTTTTGTGATTTCTACAAAGGATATTATTCCAAACAAGAAGTATTTCTTGGACAACACTGATAAGTTTATAGTATACTACTCAATAAAGCAAACAACACTGCCTAAAGTGTCGGATCTACATGTACCAAGTAGAAACAAAATGAATCTACAAAGCTCTTAAATACAACCGATAGGAATATACGCAAGGATACAACGTCCTTACAATCTCCCTGATTTACCATATCTTTCTAACGAATGAGTAGATGTGAACAAACGAAACCCTTATCGCGATTAAATACCTATTAAAGTCTTTGGCTTAAGTACAAATTATTTTAGTCTGAACATATATTTAAGTTAACAAATGTCTTGTTGTTTGACAACTAATTCTGGTCAGAAAATTATTTTGACAATTTTTGGTTAATATTGAATAGGTGAAAATAATGAACAGAGATCGATCTCAAAAATCAACAAACGATACAAATTTGTGAACAGGGCCTACAACATGGACCCCTGAAAATTAAAGAGATCAGATGCCAAGGAGAGGTAAATATCCGGTCACATCCGCTATGAGCCCTATGAATTGGTGAGGTATACGGGTTAATCTATAGACAAATTTAGTATAACTACAAAATTGGTGAATAATATCTGTCAAAATACGATCCAATGATTTTTTTCTAAGAGATCATTATAATGACCACAGAATTTATGAAATACTGACTTTAAACGAGGTTGTTGAAATCCCTGTAACATATAAACTTATTCCTCAGTAGCTTGCCTCATTTTAAACTTGATCGTACTCAGAGTATGCTCTTGAGTATCGAATAAGTTAGGAGACTTATAAAACACATATGCACGTGATAGTGGAATAGTGAACTATTACTACACAAATAAGAAAAGTTGACGATGGAAAAGCTGAGGTCATCCCGTTTGTCACACAGTTGTTAGTTGACCCTGATCTTTTATAGTCAGTAAAAAATCCAAATATGAAACAGATGTTACAGACTCTGTGGTGCCTTTCATTTCGAGTTCATGGGATATGTGGAGTCGAAATATGAATGTTAGTAACTACTGTTAATTGATCAAACGTCGTCGATAAATCTGAATATGCCGAGTTAAATACCACAGCAATTGAAATATTGAAAAGTGTTGAGAAGCGAAAGCCTTTGATTACATCACAGAAAATGACTAGAATTTAGAAATATTAGTTTAACATTCAAAATTTATTTTCAATGCTCAAGTAAATTTTAGATTCAAAGTGCAAATTAACAAATTTAAGTTCACATGTTAAGTAATTACCAAAAACACATTTCACAAAATGTGACTGTAAATGTAGTACATTATACAACAATTACATTAACGTGTGGCATGTAATACAGCTATACTGTTCTTGGTTTTCTTAAGTAGACTATTAAGCTTCTGTTAGTGAGTATTGGTGATTGGCTGTACATTTTTACCAGCATAGTTGTGTTAGTACTTTGTGTAGAAAAATGTTAAGATTATTTTTAACACTACAGTTTAGAAACATGAACTCTGCGATCAGATCGGGAGTGCTTGTTTGGTTATCATGTACAGGTGGTTACGTGCTGCCAAAAATCAGTAATGAATACCTAACGCTGTATTAAGTATTAATTTTCTTTCCAAATTGTTTTGTAGAAACTGTGTATTTTTAGCACTAGGAATGTAACGTTTATTGGCAGTATTCTAGTAGGAGTACACTATGGCCTTTAAACTATGATATTGTTTAACTTTAACTAATCATTCTAGTAAATTGAACTTGTTAATTCTATCTTCGTCCTCGGGTCTAAGGAAACAAACCGGGGTAATTCCTATGCACCCTTGATTGGACTTGTATAACTAATAATAAACAGATCAGCTGCATAACTCCCTTCGACAAATTGATTTCATTAAAAATAATGCCATGGTCAGGAAAATATGATACACGTAATCTGTTTCATTTTTTCAAAAATATTATTCAGAAGGTTTTTCAATTGATTTAACCAACCTGGTTCATTACCCACAGAACGTCTTAGCCTTGTTATTTAGTTCTCAAAAAGGAATGTCTGTCAAATAATGTGATACATAGCATGTTGACGATATAACACTTTCGCAGTGTTCACAAATCCGTTCTTTAGTTCTCATTTTACTTATCTTGTTAATGTTTATACGTCTAACAGGTCTTGATAAGATAAAAATGTTCCAAGCAGATACAGTCTGTATATTAGATTTACATGTACTTATATTAACTATGTAGTCACAGATATGGAAATGCAATATAGCTAAATAAGATCCTGCTATTTTTATTACACTTAGAAGTATACATTTTTTTCTCAAGAATGCGAATACACATAAGTACTAACACATATGAACATTTAGGACATGGTCTGTCTCCATTTGAACAAAATTAGATCAAAAGTATTAAAATAATCGTAAAGTTGGTCCAGTCGCATAAAAAATGCGTTCGTATTTCTTTGCCTTGTTTTTTTTTTCTGTTTTGTTTTGCTGTTTTTGTTTGTTTGTTTGTTAGAGTTTTGTTGTCTATGCCCTTTTTCCCTCTTTTTTCTAGAAGTGTTGTAAATCAAATGAAAATTCCAAAAAGACTTTAAGAAAATTTAAGATCACAAAATTTTTCAAAAAGTTAGTAAAATTAATATGTCTTATGACTTTTCTACATTATATACAACCATTCCTCACGATAGATTAAAAATTAGGCTTTTTGATATCATAGACAACCGCTTCTTCAATAAATATGAAAAGAACTACGCACGCTAACTCTCGATACCTGCCTACATTTTACACCCATTTAATTCAATACTAATGGCAATTTGTCCATAAAATCTTTGTTGAATGCAAAGAACAGTTCAATGGTAATTGACTGATAATTTTAATACCAGTGTTAAATAGTTATTAACCCCTAATTCCAGCTCTTTAAATAAGGGGGGTAGATGATATTTTTCATTGAAATCGGGCTTTAAAGCATCACCACACTTTAAAATATTCTTGGATATGAATAAATGTTCCTTAAATCTTATCTTATGTTTTACTCATTTAAAATAAAACATATATTATTAATAAAATACAATGTTTTAGTTGTAAACCCCTTTGAAAAATCTGTAAACATATGTTCCCACCGTGAAACACAAAAAGCTTTGGTATGAAATTGTGAAATGACAGTCCATATTACCTGTAAAAAGGAATTTTTTTTCACGGGGGGGGGGGGGTTAAAAATATTTTCCGTTTTCCGTTGATTTCAATAGTGAAAAACACAAGTTTTACCAAAATTATAGAGTTATCTCTCTTTGTTTTCCCAAGGAAGTAATGTTTTATGAAAATTCATGTAAATATCTATATAGATATGAAAAATCATTCAAATGTGTTAACTTTTGAAAATTGACTTTGAGGTAGGCGGGAGAACAATACTATCGTTCGCAGTTCTTTCTTTTCTTGTGATTGGTGCTATATTCTCATAAAGCAGAATTTTTCAAAAACTTCAATATAAAAAGAGGAAAACACCTTCTGTGGCCCTTCAACTCGACAATCAGATATATCGACGACGTTTTATCAATTAACAATAGTTATTAACATTCATATTTCAGAGTCTGACACTGTTTCATATTTGGATGTTTTACTGACTATAGACGATAAAGACCAACTAATATCTAAACCGTATGACAAGCGAGACTTCAGCTTTTCCATCGTTAACTGTCCTTATTTATGCAGTAATTGTATATGAGGTTTACGTCTCCAAACTTATTCGATACTGAAGAGCATGCACTGAGCACGATCAACTTTTAAACCGAGACTGGCTACTGACAAAGAAGTTGATGTTACATGGAATTCAAGGACCTTATTCTATGGCCGCTATAATAACCTTGATAGCAAATGCACTAATGTTGGGTCGTATGGCACATATTTATTACTAATTTTTAGGCTTTTCTTTTAATACTGAATGACCACGGAGAATTTGTCTACCTGATCAATACATGGGGCTCATGGCAGACATAAGTGGTCGACAGGGATGCTTACTCTTCCTATGCACCCGATCTCACCTCTGAAATTTCCGGTAGTCTGTTTCTCATGCCCTGTTATAATATTTGTATTGTTTGTCGATCACTGTTCGTTATCTTCACCTTTTTCAATCGATTGTTTGATAATAAACTTTATCGATGGAATAAGGAGATAACGAAGAGTAAGCAAGCTCAAAAATCCATTGAAACAATACAAATTAAGAGTAAAGCAAACACGGACCTCTGAAAACATCAGAAGTGGAATCAGGTGCCATGGAGGAGTAAGCATTCCCTGTCGACCGGTCACATCCGCTGTGTGCTCATTGTCATGATTGAGAAAACCATAAAATCCGTAGGCAATTCTGGGTTTAATAATGGCCTGACAATTAATATGAAAAACAGCATTCGACTTCATGATAGATTGTATTTCCCGACAAGGTTATTGTACCGACCATACAACTTGCAAAATGATGATTCTAAACGAGACTGTTGATATCCTTGTTTCATCAACTTGTTTATCAATAGCTTGTCTCGTTTTAAAAAAATTGTTCGTGCGTTTAACATCTTGTGTATCGAATGAACAGGGAGATATAAACCCAGTATGCAGATGACAAGGGTATATAGCTACATAAGTAAGAGAAGTTGACGAAAGAAAAGTTGAAGTCATCAGGTTTATTATAGAGCACTGCTGTTAGTTACCATTTTTTTCTAGTAAAATAATTTTGAATCCCCTGTGCTCTTGCGGACGAGTGGAGGACACTCATAATTATTTCTTTTTATACAGAAGCCAGACTTTTTCGACAAATTTTTGCGAATGGAAAAATTACATACTTTTGATATTCACACTTTACCTTGGGGATATTAATTGTTTACTGCTGCTGAGAATGAATATTTTTAAAAGATTTGATTGATTAATATCATTCACTGTTCTAAGTTTTAAGAACCATTCTCAATCCCATTTGCAAAAGTTTACAGACATTAAAAATATGTTCAAACCAGGTTCCTTTGACACATGCTGCAAGAAAAGTGTTGATCGTAGAATGTTTTGTGCTATGCTATGCAAGAAGTTGTTTAGCAATTCAAGCTTAACAAGTTCTTAATATATGTTTGTTTGTTCTGTTTTGTTTGTTTAACGTCCCTATGAGAATTTTTCACTCATATCGAGACGCCACCGCTGGCCGGTGGAGGGCTGAAAATTTAGATCTTTACTCGGCACATACGGCATTTGAACAGTGAGAGATCTTTTACGTGAAAGCACCTACTCCGACACGGGACCTCGGTTTATACAGTCTCATCCGAAGGACCGGACTCCACACGTCCTGCATTGGATTCGAACCAGTGACGTAAGATCAACTCCTTACGCCGCGACTCTAGAGCAATTTCTCTATATAACCACTGTGCCATGCAGGCGACTGTTCTAAAGCTAAATATAAAAATTTCAAAAAGGCAACTTATTCCGTCTATTTTATACAGAACAATTTACCAAACACACTGAATTTAAGCGCATTTATGGATATGGCAAAAAATGCCTTCATGGAAACATTGAAGTAAGAAACATTTTGTAAGAGAAGATAAGGATGACAGGAACAACTCTTTTTCATCAATTATATATAAAAAGAATGAATTGTTTAGTTCCGAGTTAAAACTTGAGACACAGATTTTCACACGTGTTGTTAACATTTATCCACTATATTAGTACGACATCATCTGTCAATCAATTAACGAAGGATCCAATTTGAATCTAGGCTGTAACTAGGAGAAGCATTTATATAAGCTTGTTTAGGATATTAGAAGCAGTTCTCCAATCTTCCGACACCATGCAAGAGCAAATGAGAGAAAACGCATCTCACTTCATTCTTTATTCAGCAGAAGTTGGATATAACAATTACAGTGAATATGACATGGTGGATATTGAGGTTGCAGAACAGAAGTGGCTTTTGTTCATTGCTAATGGATACTCTAAATTTCATGGTTACATAAGTTTAGTAATATGCATCTGTGGCATTATTGCGAACATTGTGAATATTTTCGTTTTGAATATGAAAGAGCTGCGTTCTTCAAATAATTTTATCCTTACTCTAATTGCAGTCAGCGACAACATCACCATGTTACTATATATACCACAAGTTCTTCTCTTCCATATTAATTATACAGATTTGCCTCTATCGCAGTATTTTTCTTACAACAGAGTTGCTTACAGTCTCATAGCGTCCAAGATAACCTTAGCTTCTCATAATGCCAGTGTATGGCTTGGAGTGTCCCTAACTTTTTACCGGTTTATCCAGACTAGGAGTAGACATCATATCCCTCGGGCCACGCGCAACATGCAGACAGTTGCAGTAGTGTCCATTGCCCTGCTGATCTCCGTTGCTTCATCGCTACCGAATTTTCTCACAAACAACATCGAGGGATATACTTTACCCAACAATGAGACTATCTACATCATAAATGCTCCTATGCTTGCCAATAGCGGTTCTCGTAACATCGTAGACACTAATGTTTTGTTGTATGCCATCGTAGGTAAACTGCTTCCCTGCATACTGATGACAATGTTTGTTGGGGCGCTGGTGCACTCTTTACTGAAAAGAAGCAGGAAATTTTCATTTGCTTCCAGTAAACGGTCCGTCATGATTGGGAGAACAAACAGGCTTCTTTACGCTATCGTTGCTCTCTTTTTGATCACAGAACTACCACAAGGAACACTGGTTCTGATGTGCGTCTTTATCTCCGGTTTGTATGAAAATGTGTACATTCCGTTAGGAGACTTCTTTGATGTTATTGCTTTACTTAACTGTGTGATTAATTTTGCTTTGTATTGTATCATGAGTAGTAAATTTCGATGTACATTTAATAGACTTTGCTTAAAATATATATACTGCAAAAATCCAAATAGACCTCCAATGGATCATGTCTCAATTCGATAATAAAGGTTTACCTAAAAGAGTTTACTGTTTTATTTTCTTTTTTGTAAGTGCTTCAAATAAAAATACCTCCTAATTAAAGATTTAAAGTGGATAGATTTTCCTTTCCAGTTTCCAGCTTAGATCTTGTATCAACATATCAGCGAAATATATCTGATTATTGCATTTTTATATATAAAAGGTGTGTTTGTCATTTGTACTTCATAATAAAGATATATTATTATAAACACGGTTTGTTTTGTAGGAAGGCACGGATGGTTTGTCTTTATTCGAGTTCATGTTTGTCTGGTATGAGGTGGTTTTTAAAGTGTAATATATGATGTCAAATATACTTGCATTATATATTACTCGCATTCAAATGTAGATGTTTAGCTACTTGAAAAAATCCTATCAATCTTCATATGGAAATCAGAATGATGCTTTTATAATAAATAAAAATAAAACAGTGAAACAACAAAATCAAAATCGATTTATAACACTGACCATGCATTTTACATAAAGATCATTCCCATCTATTTTGAAATGAAAAGTATTCAGAATTAAAATCATTATCATGAACTGAAACGAATCTTGACCCTCTTTTCTGTCCCTTAACTATATATAATAATTTCAGACTTAAGACGCGATATACCTCAAAGACATTGATCCTTTTCATTGACTCGTTTACGAAACCCCGAGTTTGATGTATCATACTTATTAACACTTGGTTAAGACATCGGGCGTTATCCGATTATTGAAAGATGCTATGATAAACAATCCAACCTTCTATAATCAAAACCTCACAAGATAAAACACTGTAATGAATCTTATGTATTCATTTAAGCTTCTTGGTCATTGCCACGATAAAATATTTTCTTTTTCTTGACTTACTTGCATTATAAAAACTAAATTTGATCTGTAAAAGGGCAATTTTCAAAAGAAAAATGATTATTTTACAAGAAGAGAGGGAAAATTGGAAAACAGAATTGTAATTCTGTAAAGTTTTTTTAAAGTTTCATAAGAAAAATGCTTATCTTGCTCGAAGAAAGGAAATTGGGAGTTCACAATTATAATACTGTATATTTGTAGATATGAATAGTATATATGTATCAAGAGATACCTTTAAAAATGTTTCCTATATAAATCTACCTTAAAAAGTTCTAACATTTACTGAGCGGTCATAAATATCGAAGTGAGTGAGATATTGGACCGCTTACGTCACACTGTGGGCAGGATCAGCTAAATCGCATTTGCATTCGTTGGTGTTCGACAGTGACAGAATTGGCCGAGTTTTACCGCAGTGGGGGTAAAAATGTAAACATTAACTGACTGTGTTCGAGGGCAAAATGTGTTTTGTCGACCCCCCGACCCCCCCCCCCCCAAACTCTTTGCCTTTGACCTAACGGCCTGAGGCAAACAGTTTGGTTCTTGGGTCCGACAAAATGCACGTGGCCCTTGAACCTAGTCAATAAATGTATAGAGTTTAATGCCAAATTCGGTTAACATATAGCAAAAAAAGAAAGGAATCATCTGACAAGTGAATATCAAAGGTTTTTTAAAGGGACCTGAACACTGTTGCATTACCGTTTCGTTAACAATTTTAATTTTCTATTTTTATTCAAAAAAAAAATCAATTAATGAATTGAACTAACATGAAAAATCTTCAAATTCAATGACAAGACATTCTTCATAACATCTCTCTAAACACTTGTGTTTGTAAACATTTACAAGAGCTCTGTTATTGTTAATGTTAACTTTTTTAACTGTGTTCAATTTGTTTACTCTGCACAATCACTGAGCTCGGACTGACAATACTGGTGAGTTGGTTTAGCATTCTCACCTTCCTACTCTGAATGTTATATATTATAGTTTCAATATTTTTCATTAATACACAACAAACTTTCCACTTTTCTTAAATATTAAGGTAGGCCCCTACTCGAGTGACGTCATCAATTGTAGTACTTTATTGAAAATACATAATTATCAACAATAGAATTATTGTAAATCTTTTTAAATGATGTTGCATTAGTAGCAGTGCAGTGTGAATTTGATTCCATATAAAAAAGGTCTTGATTTTCAAGTTTACAAAATGTTATAATTGACGTACATTGACGTACATACACATTCACATTGTACACCTTACATCTACTGTTCATACAGTATTTACAATAACTTATTTCATAAAAATACTGATGTAGTTCTTTTTTATCTTAACAAAAAGATTCCTATTGAGTGTCAAAAAAACAAATGAAGTCATTTTAGAAATATGTTTCATTGATAGTTTTCAAGTTGATATTGATTGATTTTTAGGGAGTATACGTGTTCTAGAAGCTGTAGAAAGATAAAAGGCCAGTGAAGTACAACATGTTTTTAGTTCTTTAAACGAAATAGATGTAAATGTAATGTTTTAAAGAGAAAAAGAAGGTGTTAAACCATGAAATTCTGAAAATATGTACATAGGTGTCAAATTTTGTGATAATTTTAAATTTTCGACACTTATTATGAATTTTTAACATGATAGTAGACAATTGATAGAAAGTTATATTACTTTAATTTTATGTTTAGATTAGCCAAATACTTATTTCATTTGAGATACTGTGATGAAAGAAGGTTAGGAGGTATACGTCATTTAGAGTTTCTGGTCAGAAACTTAACCTGTCAAGATGTGTAGTTTTGGAGCTTTTTAATAACATAAGATTAAAGTTCACTGGAAAGGGTAAGGCACACTACTGGGCTAAAGCGCTACACAGACAATATGGATTTTAAAACGACAATGAAGCACCGCATTTACATAATGGGATGGGGGGGGGGGGGTCATTTTTTATGGTCTCTGGGTCTTATCTCCATTTCTTTTAAAATGTTTTCTCGTTTCTTTGAATTAAAATGAACAAAAATATCATTTTAAAATCATGGAGAAATGACCCAGAGAAACTTTTAGAAAAACCTATTTAAAAATTATAACATTTTGTACCAAATGACTCATCTAGCCAATTATCAAGTTATTTTTAGCTAAATCAAAACACAATATCGGGAAAATATTTACCTTTCCTATTTCACAGGAACCCGATACATCAAAAGAATGCTTAAATTTCATGTGACATATCAGTGATATTTCATTTTTCAAGTGCGCCCAGATTCCTGCCGAATGCCAATCAAATGTGCCCTGGTTTTTTCAACATAAACTGTATTGCATTGTTTAACATTTATGAATTAATCTGTTGTAATAAAACCGTTTAATTTGCTCACTCTGGTTGTCGGATATCGTATGATTAATAAATATTCTAGTGCTATGTATTTTAATAGAATGATATTCATATTATACCAATCTATTATCATATAGATACGGTTGCAATATATTAATACATGATAGTTTTATCAAACCCTAAATTATGGCAACTTTCTAGCTCCAGGAATCATGACTTGAACAAACACAATTCTTTATTATAATTACTGAAATGTATAAGTATTGTACATTAATTTGAATATCTTTGGTCTGTTATTCTCGAGAAAAAGAAATCTAAATATTTTTCTCATATATTTTAATAGTGAATCGTGCATCTTTTTTTAACTAACCCTAGCTTCACGACGCACCATTTGTACAAAAACGAAATGATGTACTTGCCCCTAATACTAGCATGGCATTTTGAAAAGTAGACTAGTATGCCAAACTATGTCAAAAGCTTTCCTGGGTTCAATGAACAAAACATAAATTAGTATCACGCTCCCCCTTTATCCGAGTCTAATCCGAACTCTGACTACATTGTTAATTGTTACACTGTATGTATAGTAATGAATTAGGTAAATTAAGTTATTACCTGTCGAGACATCGGAAATAAGGCCTAATTGATTGCTGTAGTATAAATATGACTCTATACACATCTTTTCTTGAGGAGATTAGTTATTCTTGGAAATGTCATTATGGCCTTATTGTGCAGTGCATTGAAGTGATGGTTACATGTAGCTTGTTTCCATTCTCTTCTTTAGTTGTTTTTCAAAAGAGTCGCTGATAAGTCATCTACAGTATGCATGAATGGTTCGCAATGATTGTTTAAGCACAGATTATTTGACAGAATTGTTTCTATAAACTATGTTCTTAGTTTCTAAAGGAGGAATGACGTACAAGTTTGAGAGTTAGAAGTCTTACCATTTCCCTATTTTGTGATTCATTCAGGTCATTAAGGTTAGCTTTATCACATGTTCGCTTTTATAAACTACTTCAATCGATTCTCATTGTAAATGACGTAAATATACTCTGAAACGCTAAAGGAACGCAACAAACAGTAATCTACAAATATTTAAATTATTTTATCCAAAGATTTTCAAAAATGAATACAGTGAGCTAAAACTCGATTTAAAAACATCAGAGATTTGATAAAAATGGTAAATGATTATCTTTTAACTTTAGAAAGTAACACATGACTGTTAAAACACCCCACACCCCGGCCATTTAATTACGGAGTGCAAGACTACCATGCACACCAATTGCAGTTTGATTTCTACGATACAATAGGTTCATCAATTTCGAGATTTGAGCGAAAGAAATATTCTTCGCAATTTTTAAATGCCTGTTTTTCAGATAATGAGGTCGAATTTTCTCTAGCCTAGCGCAGTATAGTAACCCTTGGACTTCCGGTCCAATGACTGTCATTCATGCTAATGATACGTAAGAGCCTGTAGAGACGTGATGTAGTGCATATTTACATCTGCAACTCTGCTTTACCTTTATTTTGAGATTTTCGAGTTAGAGCTATGGAAATGTGTACTTAAGTCATTTTCAGGAAGCCTTGGCATCGCTTACAGAAAAGAAAGAAGAATTTATTTTTCAGAATATTGCTGCATTACTTATGATGAACAGATATAAACCCTTAAAACCCCATACTATTGCCAAAAGTTTTGTTAAACATGCAATTTTTTTTATTTCTGTTAAGCGGACTCAAACTTAACTTCCGGTAATGGTATGAAAATCATTCAACCGTTAAATTACCGATATTTACAAATCTGAACATGTCTTTACTTTTTAGATACAAAATTATATCCTATATATAATATTTCCCCCCTAAAATAGGACGTTGCGTTTCTTTTGCCCATTGAGACAAAAAAAATCGGGAGCAAAGCAAACACGGACTTGTTAAACATCAGAGGTGGGATCAGATACCATGGCGGAGTGACCATCCCCTGTCGACCGGTCACACCCACCGTGTGCTTCTTGTCATGATTGGGTAATAACGGAAAAATCCGTCGACAATTCAGTGTGTAAATAATGGCCTAACAATAAGTATGAAAAATGTCAGTCAGCATTTGACTTTATGATAAATTGTGTTTGCTGACAAGGTCATTGTATCGACCATAGAACTTACGAAATGACGACATTAAACGAGACTGCTGATATTCTTGTTTCATCAACTTGTTTGTCAATAACTTACCTCGTTTTAGAAATTGTTCATACCTAGAGCATGCTCTTGCGTATCAAATCATCTGAGAGATATAAACCCCGTTTGCAGGTGATCATGGTGATGAAGATATATTGCTCAGTTTTTAAGGTTTCATCCGAAAGATCTTTCACCTCAAAGTGCCGAGGGCGTGGAGAAGGAACAGTTGCTTCTTATTTTTTATCGAAGAAGAAGAGAAAAAAAAAGAAAGCCCCCGACACCGGCGGACTGGTGCCAGAGGCGATTAGTTATGAGAGAGAGAGAGAGAGAGAGAGAGAAAGAGAGAAACAAGTTCAAAGAAGAAAAAAAGCCTCCACCATCGGCTGACCGGTGGCAGACGACTTCGGTCAGTCACGGCCGGGGTTTGAACCCAAGACCTCTCCAACAAGGAGCGATCGCTCTACCGACTGAGCTACCGTGACGGTTGAACAATCCATAGACAATTAAGTTTAAAAATTATCGCCTTACAATTTGTATGAAAGACGTCAGTCAGCATTCGACCTAACAGCAGATTTTATTTTCAGAGGTCATTGTATCGACCATAGAATTGACAAAATATTAAGTTGATATCCTTAGTTCATCGACTTATTTGTCAATAGCCTGCATCGTTTTTTAAATTCTTCATATGTTGAACAATTGTGCTTGCGTACTGAATCAACCTGGAGAATAATCCGCGTTCAGGACTGGTGATAACCGTACATTGACACATAAAGGGTAGTTGACCATAGATAAATTGAAATCATCATATTTATCATAAAGTTTAGTTGTTACTTTGCATCATTGTCTTTCTCTTTTAAAATATCCAAACATGAAGCAAAGGTACCAGACTCTTAGGCGAAAGCCACAGCAAGAGACTTCTTTTTCTCATGTAGAATTTTTCAATAAATCAAAAGAATTACAAACTGGACTGCTTACCCATGGGAATCATAACAGACTTTTGGAAGACATGGTCTTCAAAACTATATAGACGACTACATGTATTGAAGCAATGTAATCTCTTTAGTTACAGCGTAAATACATGTATCTATTTTGCTGTCTGGAGCTTGGCTACAACATAACTGTGTAAGAGCGAAAATATGCATGATAATATTTTTTTTTTTTCGAAAAAGACACTGTTTTACCAAATATCTATCTTATTTTTAAATTGTTAATTTTATCTTTCTAATTTTGGTAAGAATGTCTTGAGATAAAAGATACCAAAGAGTCTAACACATCTGTTTCATATTTGGATATTTTACTTGAAAAAGACGTTAATGGTAATCTAACAACCAAGCTTTATGATAAACGTGATGACTTTAACTTTTCAATCGTCAACTTCCCTTACTTATGCAGCAATATACCTTCATCACCTGCATACGGGGTATATATCTCTCAGTTGATTCGATACGCAAGAGCATGCTCTACGTATGAACAATTTCTTAAACGAGGTAAATTATTGACAAACAAGTTGATGAAACAAGAATATCAGCTGTCTCGTTTAAAGTCATCATTTCGTAAGTTCTATGGTCGATACAATGACCTTGTCAGCAAATACAATTTATCACTGAGTCAAATGCTGACTGACGTTTTTCATACTAATTGTTAGGCCATTATTTACACACTGAATTGTCGACGGATTTTTCCGTTATTTCCCTATCATGACAATGAGCACACGGCGGGTGTGACCGGTCGGCAGGGGATGCTCACTCCTCCATGGCACCTGATCCCACCTCTGATGTTTAGAGGTCCGTGTTTGCTCTGCTCCTATTTTGTATTGTTTAATGGACTTTTGGGCTTGAGTACTGTTCGTTATCTCCATATATTTCATTTCCAACATAATAGACAATTTTCTGAATATAATATGTGTAAAATGGACTGAAATTCAATTCGTTTCATAAAATAAGCAATATTATTATTTGTGACTTCTTCTCAATTCTTCTGGAATATTGACAATATTTCTACCGTAAAGAATACAATGTAAATGTAATTTATGTATGCAAAATTAATAAAATATCTTAAGCAAAACATCAGTCTCAATTTTCAATTTTATCACAGTCAATGTGGCTGGATGCTCGTAATTTTCAAATTCCAAAACATGACATTTTTTTTCAGATTTGGAAAACTATTATGCTAACGACCTTTACAAGTATGACCAGCAAGGAAGTTTCCATTATATATATATATTTTTTTTATTTTCTGATAAATCACATTATCGTTATATAATTTAATAACTTACTAATGAAACAATTTAGACTAAATACGTTTACCAAAATCTCATGGAACATTCAAGTAAAAACATTTTTAGAACTAATTTAATAATAGTCGCATTGAAAATCAACAAAGCACATTGTCTGTTCATTTTTTAGGTCAGACGATACGTTCCTCAAATATCGGTTTTGTATATCTTCATATTGTGTGGAAAATATTCAAAATTTTAACTATCGTCTGATTTCTAAACTGGTTTCTAATTGTCTTTAAAAAAAACTGAAACACTAAAAAATGTGTTACTGGCTAATGAAGTTTGTTCCAAAAGGATTTTATAGGAAACAACTTCCTCTGGTATCTTGCACAAATGCCTGGGAAGATACCTCAATTTTTTGCAGGTAAACATGTTAAAGAAGCAATACTTAAATGACAAAATCTTAGAAAAAATTATATATTATTGAGGAACGTATCGTTTGTCCTTAAATAATTTTTGTTAATTCATTGTAGTATTTTTTCTTATCTATTTATTATTATCTGTTATATCAAATTATCTTTTATTCAAACACATTCTACTTTTGCTTAAGGCATGTCACTCTTGACATGAGTTAATTCAAGGATTTTTTTAGCAGTATATTTTAGATAACTACTCATGTAGCATGATTCAAAATCGCAAAAAAAAAATTGAGGGGCTGTGTGCATCTTACCGAGCAACGGTACAATTAACTTGACATGTTTTGCACTTAAATTGTAACTTTTAAGTTAATCACTTTAACCTTTATCATCATATTTTCCAAATGTAATCATTGCAATAAATATTATAACTATCATTTTATGTAAAATAATTTGAATAATGTTATTTATTGAAAAATTCCAGCAAATTAATGCGCGTAAATTTTTGTGTGACCTTTTCGCACTAAAAAAATATCATTTGAGGGTATTAAAAAAAATCTAAATAGGTAATAAAATATTTTCTTGTATCAAGCTTTCTATGACTTTTGTGCTGAAAGAATCGTGTAATTTAAAATAATTGGAGAAAAAGTTTATGCCAATGATGAAAATTTTGAGATATTGGTCAAAATATGCGATTTTCAGACGAAAAACAATATAGATTTTATCTTAACTTTCTAAATATATCTTCATTTTTTAGAAAAATCTGTTGAGTGAATGTGTAAAACTTGTTTTAAAAATTTTAATTGATACCTATTATTTAATATTTCTACCATATGATAACGAAAAAAATTCTCAGAGTAAAAATATGTACAGCTAAAGTTTCAAAATATTAAATCAAACCTACATGTATGTGCAGATTTGAAGAATTTTCCTCTTAATATCCTTCCACTACAAAAAATAGTCTCCCATAAATCTTGTTTCTTTACACTTTTGTGAGCAGTTTTTTTTAATTAAATATTGTACAATTTGTATAACATGTTAAAAAATTTAATTGTAATAAATAATTTTGAAGTATAAGAGGTTCTGACCAAACATTTCTTAAGGTATTCCGATCCTCAGGTTCTGAAAATCAGGCATTGAATAATTGAAAATGCTCATAAAAATGTCTCTGAATTCTCAAAGTAATGTGAATTTACCCACGGTAATTGTTCAAACTTCATCATTAAAGTTAATCATATTATATAGGAAAAATTAGTAAATCTCAAATAAATTTTCAGGAAATGCGAATAAAGACACCTACTATGCATTTTCTAATTGGAAAACATTTTAGGATTTAAAAAAAAAAAAAAAAAAAAAAAAAAACTATAGGTATCCAGGCATTTGAAGAAAATTGCATGATTTTATACTATACAGTACTTTAGTTTCTTCTGTGTACATTAATTATTTTATAATGTATAGTTTATAAACTGTTTCCTATCATTGCAAAACACCATAAATCATTTCTTATTTTATATCATACTAATTAGCATTGGTAGCTGAGGCTAAATTAAAGGAAAAGTCAATTTCTTTTAATCTGTATTTTTAACATACCTATATCAACGTTTTAAAAGACTGTTTCTAAAACTTCAAAGAACCTTGAATCATATTGAGATGCATAAAATGAAAATTGTTGCATGAAAAGATTTCATATTTAAGCTTCATTTTGAGACTTCTGGAATTAAACAATAAATTAAAGAGTTATCCTTCCTGGCTGAGGATGACCTACGTAAGTTTTCTACGGAGTTGTTAGCACATACTCAAAATTGAATTAATTTTAGATAATTCTACATTTGATTTCAATTTAAAGGGTAAATAATCTGCAAAATAAAATGAAGTTAATGATGAAGACCGGCTCAGAAGTTCGTTAATTACATTCAGCTTGTAAGGCCTTCAGCTTGTAAGAGTCTTCTAAGAGTACATAAGTAGTGTGGGTGATTTAAATGCAACGAAAGACATTAAATTAAACCCTTCGATTGACAGGATTGGATACATTTACAAATATTGAATCATACATTCATTACCCTCAAGTAACACAGATTTCATCCCTCCATGTGATAACGTGAGGACTGTGTTTAGGCTGGTAAATCTTGCATTGGTTTAGGAGGAAATAAAAACCTTTCCTATGAAATGTAAAAATAACGATTGGTGCACAGGGATGGGCACGATTACTGAAAAATGTAATCGATTAATAATCGATTACTTAGAGTAATTTTGTGTAATCGATTATAAATCGATTACACTCATTTTTGTCCTGTAATTGATTGTAATCGATTACTTTGGAAGATGTAATCGATTAATAATCGATTACTTCCAAGTTTTTAATACAGCACTTAAATCTGTTTTCCCTTCAAATTTCAAAGCAATATTTAAATGGTAAATGTTGATGTTATCCACTGAAGTTTGAATGTGTTCCTGCAGTTTCAGTGCAGATTCTTTTGAGGTTTTATTCTGGCTAACATTCTTACTAAATGCCCAAATGAGGGATTCTCTACCATGGAAGGTAGAGATATTATTCTTTCAACAATATATGCCAAGGAATTGATTATTCCTTTCAACCTTGGATCTGAACCTCCATCTTTATTGACTTGGCGCAAAAATTATTTATAATAATATTTTATTGTGAATTACTTCATTAGTAGTATTTGGGCTGCCCGTATGTTGACAGTGCACATAAAACATTCCTGTACGTGTCTTTTTTTTTTTTAAAAAGTAAATTAGAACGAACTCTTAGTAATAAACATGTAAATTAAATGTGTCTTTAAGTATTTTAACAAATAGCACAATTTCATTCTGTATTGAAATAAGTGTTTGAGAGCTATTAATTGTTTTAATAATATTGTTTGTCTTCAATGGAATGAAAGTTAAACACTAGGTAGTTCACAGTTTACACCTCATTATCTGCAAATCAAGGATGTCTCAGTCAATTAATTAGCCAATTAAGATAAGCAAACACAGTGACACACTCCCTCTCTTACAGACACTTATAATCTCTCATTGATATAAAAGCAACCTTACAATTTTGAATGAAAACATGAGATTGATTTTTCAAATTTTAAAGTTACTAAAACACAAGTTTGAAGTTGTTTAAATATTTTTCAGACATGAATAAGTATTTCCATCTTCTTCTTTTTTTCGAGTACAATGTAGTTTTTTGACCAAATTATTTATATTTAGTACATCACTTAAATCTGTTTTTGCTATTTATAATTTTCTATTACAAGACAAAGTTTTTCAACATCTGAAATATGAAAAAGGACATGCAGCAAGAGGACAGTGGGTCAAATGTAAAATGCACACAAAAATCTGTATATTTTATTAATAAATGGTTGAAATACACTTCTGAATTATTTAATACTAGACCAGTAGGTCCATAATGCAAATTTTATTGAGAAAATTATTAAACTTATGATAATAAAAGTTAGGAAATCCAAACATTACACTAGGTGGTTTATATTTGATATTTATATGTGACTGACTGGAAATAATTCTCCAAAATAACATCCATTTATGTATAAAATAATTGAAAGTAATCGAAAAAGTAATTATAATTACATTGAAAATTTTAGCTGTAATCGATTAAATTACGATTACAAGTAATCGAAAATCTCTTCAATTACAGATTACTGTCGATTACTTGAAAAAAGTAATCATTACAATCGATTACGATTACCCCATCCCTGTTGGTGCATGATCAAGTTTAAAAGCAATACAAAAATGAGAGCATGGGAAACACAAATCCCTTAAAACACCAGAAATGGGATCAGGTGTCATGGAGATATACCCATCCCTTGTCTTTTGGTGATATACTCCAAAAGCCCTTTGTTTTGATCAAGTTAAAGGAGTATCCCTTACACAAATCAGTATGAAGTAAAACAATGGCTCAACTATTTGTATGAAAAAATTGGTCAACACTCTACCCAATGGCAGGTTGTATTTGCAAACAACTTCATTATAACGATCACAAAGAATCTGCATAATGTTTTCTTTTTACAAGATTGTTAATACCTCTGGAACATCAGTTTATTTGTCAGTAGTTTGTCTCGATTTAGAAAGTGATCGTTCCCAAAACAAATTCTTGCACTGGGAACCATAAACAGCATATGTTGGTGATAATTGTAAATTGTAACATTAGAAGGGAATTGATGAAATAAAAGTTAAAGTTATTTCGTTTATTATGAAGTTAAGTAGTTAGTTTTCCATCAAAATATATCTATCAAAATATCTGAATAAGAAAAAGATGTGTCAGACACTGTGATTTTATTATTTCGATTTCAGTGAGATTCTTCTAATCAAAGCAAATGTATTCTTAATTGATAAAACGTCGCCAATATATAGATGCAACAGCAAGAGACTCCTTGTCATAAAGAAGTTTTTTTTTTAAATAATCCCTGCTTTTAAAATAAGGACACAAAAACAGTTCAGCTTATAAAAGGGTAGAAAAAGAACCCTTAGGAAAGATTGTGATAATCTATGAGGCGCCGTTTTAATATTTTTAAGGTATTTTCTGATAGCACAAAATGATTTTTTGATGTCAGAAATTCGAATTTTTGATATCAAAAAATCATTTTCTGATCATTTTTTGATATCAAAAAATCATTTTGTGATATCAAAAATTCAACTTGATTTTTTTATATCACAAAATCAATTTTTTTGTTGAGGCTCATACGGATAATCAACTCTCCCCAGAATTATGGGTTCACTGTGTTTGGATTATGTACTATTCTCTAAAGAGTGAGTGGAAAGGCGAACTTGTATGTTACAAAATAAGGGCTACAAGTTTCGGTGTTTGTGATGCAAAGAGAACTTACTGAATGCATAAAGTGTTAATTACTTTATTAATTTCTATGAATCTCTTCCCATTTCACTCATATTTTCTGATATCAGAAAATCGATTTTTTGATATCAAAAATTAGAAAGCATTTTATGATATCAGAAATTCATTTTCTTTTCTGATATAAAAAAAATCGATTTTCTGATAACAAGAATTCGATTTTCTGATATAAGAAAATCTACATTAATAATGATATCAAAAAATTGATTTCCTGCTAATGATTTTCTGATATCAGGAAATCAAATTCTTGATATCAAGAATTATTTCTTGATATCAAGAATTATTTTTTGAGATCAAGAATTTGAATTATTGATTGCAAGAATTCTTTTTTGGATATTAAAAAAATACCTCTAAAAATATAGAAATGGCGCCTCATAATAATCAGGCATTTTTTCGATTGTCATTTCTCTTGAAGAAGTACAGTCATCTTCTACAATTAATCATTATGTAGTCTCTCTTTCAATTAATAATATTGAAATGTAGTTTAAAAGTTGGAGAAATCGTTTTGATTTGGTTGATCTTGGAAAAGACTTATAATTTCAAGTATGATAAAAGATCTTTTGGATTTTTAATTCCCATATAAACGTCAGTTATTGGAAATTTTTAGCAAAGTACATGTTTCTGTCTTCGTGAGGCATAAGGTTGAGGCTTAATAGAACATTTAACAGGATCCCCATTTTTATCTTTGTATGGATTTTCATAAAGTTTTGGAATCCATTACAGGTATATATAATACAAATGGCTGTTGAGAATGCTGGTATTATTTAAAACTGGAATAATTGTGTCTGATATTGAAGAATTAATTCTTCCATCGAAAGGGAACTGCAAATCAAAGTGGAATTACCAGCAATAAGATGAAAAAATGAAGATAACGACATTGATCTAACTGAAAAATCCGGTAAATAATGCGAATCGTGAACTGGGCAAAAAACGCAGAGCCTTGGTCATTGGACACACTAGAGGTGGGTTCAGACGACGAGGAGGATCCTTTGTGGATTGGTCACACCCGACGTGAGCTCTCTGTATTAATAAGCTAAATGGAGTAATTCATAGTTAAATGGTATAAAACATGTAAAACAATAGCATAGCATTTGTGGAAAACATCATGTTAGTCAAACTACGAGTCAACGATAGGTTGTATGTGTAAACAAGGTCATTGTAACGACCATATAATTAAACTGCGAAATGTTGACTTTAGGCGATATAGTTGAAACCCGTAACGAAATAATAAACATCAATTTATTTGTCAGTAGCCTATAGTTTAAAAATTAATCGTACTCCGAAATGCTCTCGAGTATCGAATAAAGTGGGAGACATAAACACCATATGCAGGTGATAGTAGAATATTACTATATAAATAGGGAATGTTGACGGTGGAAAAGCTAATTAAAAGTCATCCTATTTGTTTTATATGCATGTAGTTTAGTTGTTAGATGACCATTGACGTCTGTAATCATGCAGTAAAATATCTAAGTATGAGCTTGAATACTGTTCGTTATCTCCATTTATTATATAGTCTATTTATAATCTCTATATAATCTATACAAACGCAAACAGTTCATAACACTACATATTCACTGGTTTTGAAGCCGTATTCACCGGAGGGACGGTGCGCGTGCAGCGGCATTGTGACGTCACAATCAAAACCTCAAACAACGTTGTAAACAATGGTTGCAACTGCCGGAGTCAGCTGTGTATCTGAGCAGGAAAAACATTAGCCAAGCCTATCGCAGGATTATTTCTAAACATTATGATGTCTTACAAACAGCAAAAGGAAAACACGGAAGTTATAATTCGTAATCTGGACATCTTTTTTTATTTTTCTACGACAGAAGTTCGTAAATGGAAGTGGTATCATCATACAGCCTTTAATGTCTTATTTATTCACATCCGGACTATATAATAAAACAATTATGGACTCTTTCGGTGGTGAATATGGTTTGTTATTCACCAGAAAAATATCAATATTGACCTCGGCTTCGCCATAGTCCATAATTGTATAATATTTCATGAAACAGATGTAGCGGGCTCAGTGGTGTCTTTTGTTTCGAGTTCAGTGGAACTATCGTTCATTGTTAAAACGTCGCAATATATCGAAATGTTGAATTAAAAGCTACAGAAAGAATTTTCTTGTTCTCGTGTAGAGGATTTTGAATAAAACCTGCTTTGTAAGAATATAAAAGGACAAGTCCGTTAATAAAGGAGCTCAGTATTAGTGCAAATTACATATGATTCCCACAAAATGTTGGAAGACCCGTATGCTCTTCAAAGATTACGTAGATAGTGTCAATGAGGAACCACATCACCTTTTTAATCACTGTATCAACTTCAGAGTACTTCTGTATAGCATTAAAACTTAATTTTTGATGTTCAACGTAATTTCGTAGAAAACCTATCACAAGATATTTCATTCATTTGATGAAGAGGCAGTTAATTGATGTCAATATTTCATATATATACATGTATTGTTCAAAGAAGCAGTCGTACATGTCTATGATGTCAAATAGCATGGTCTTTGATTCATTGTGAAACAATTTCTATATATATATATATATATATATATATATATATATATATATATATATATATATATATATATATATATATATATATATATATATATATATCTGTATATTAAGTGTTGAAAAGTTGATGTTACTGACTTTGGAAAAAAAAATGTGATTCCCGATTTTCTAAAAGTTCTTTGAAGTTTTCAGAATTCACATTTGATTTACACCACTTCTCAAACATGATGTTTGACAGAGAACAGCACTTGAGTAGATATACATGTAAGCACGTGACTTCTTGAGAATGTATTTATAATGATTAAGTTGGATTTCAGATGTGGAGATAAATTAGAGTTTTAATAAATATTTTTTTTTGTATTTCATAGGTGTCGGAACCGGGGGGGGGGGGGGGGGGCTTAGCCCCCCCCCCACTTTTTTTGCAAAGATAGACATAATATATGTGTTGAAAATTGGGGCTCAACTTTTTTCGTTGGTTTAGCCCCCTCCCCCACTTTCAATTAGCCACCCCACTTTCAATTTGCTTCCGACGCCTATGGTATTTTAAGTAATATAAATAACCATAATGATATTCTCGCTAGAAATGTCAGATCCATTGTGCAAAGCAACTAGATCTATAACTCGAAGCGTATATATATATCATGAATAAGGGTGCTTTCCATTAACGTTGATCTGCATTCATTCATATATATATATATATATATATATATATATATATATATATATATATATATATATATATATATCATTTGAATAATTCAATAAAAAAAACAACCTGGAATTTATATCGTTACAGGTGCTAGGGCAAATGAAGTCATTGAAAAGATCATGGGTTTCCCTCGAGTTTTAGGGGCTGTCGACGGATGCCACATACAGATAAGAGCTCCACAAGAAAAATACCATCCCATGTCTTATCTGAACAGGAAACGGGACTATTCGGTTATATTACAGGTGAACATACAATTCGGTTTAAAAATACTATAAGGCAAACAACAGCACTTCTTAATCGCCTCCATGATTCCTGTGATTTAATTCATTCATTTACTTTTTAGGCTGTATGTGATCATACTTTACGGTTCACGGACATTCTATCCGGATGGCCTGGGTCAGTACATGACGCAAGAGTCTTCAAAAATTCACCCCTTTATGAAGCCAGCTGCAGTGAAAACCTTTTTCCTGGCGATACACATATTGTTGGAGATGCAGCATATCCACTGCAAAGGTTAATAAAAATTGACATTTATTTAAAGAAATGGGCAGATTATACTTTTTTGAAAACCATGTACATCATTTATGTTCAAGTTATTTGTATTACATTTCAGTTGGGTTTTAACACCGTATAAAGATACGGGGAATCTGGCAGAGTGTCAGAAAAGATATAACTTCATACATGCAAACACTCGTCAAACGATTGAAAGAGCCTTTGGTTTGTTGAAAGGAAAATGGAGGAGGCTGAGATTTCTGGAAATGACCAAACTTGAAGATGTCCCAAGTGTTATAACAGCAGCCTGTACACTTCACAATATGTGCATAGAGGTATCCCCCCCCCCCTCAAACTTTGAAAAAAAAAAATCGTGAATTTTGGCATACGAAACACATGTAAAAATGAATCTTGCTCTTACTTGATTTCTTTTTTTTTTTTACAGAACAATGAGAATGACCTGGACATGTGCAGTGATACCAGTATCTTTGCTGATGCTCCAGCTGTGAGTGAGCCTTTGAACCAGAGTGGATCAGTAAAACGGAATGCCCTAGCCCAGTATTTCTGGTCTACCAATCGATATTAAATTCAACGAAATAAAGAAAACAATGCTAAATTTACAAATGTTTCCTTTTTTATTACAATTTAAGAAAAAAGCTTTTTATGTAACATTTACATTAAAACTTTTCCATAATCAGGATGATGCCTCCTGAAATTGTAGCTATTAAGTTAAATCCAATCCAATTTTTGGGTTGAAAAATCCTTAATTATCATCAATGAATGCATATACATACATGTATCAATGAACAACTAATAGTAGATTAACATCAATATTTAGATGTGTTGACGTAAATTGAATGGACTTGTCTACACTATCAATAAACAATGGGTAATTATTGGGTAACAACTTCAATACTCACATGCCTCTAGACCATAAACTACTTACATACTAAGGTCAAAATTTCAAATTAATGTACCTACTTGAACAATAAAAAATGATTTGTTTGATGTACAACCTGTCACAAATATTATCTGTATAACAGTCCTTCGCATAATGAGAACATTAATAAATTATTTAAAGTGTGAGTTTTAAGATAATTATCAAAAGTACTTGTAACTTAAAAAGAAAAAAAAAACAAAACTATCTACCAACACACCTTGAAAAATGATGGTCAGAGTACAATATAAAAATATGGATGGCTCTTGATGCATGAAAACATAACAAAATTTTCAGTATGTCTTTGTTTTTGAATATTACACAAAATTGCATTGTTTTGAAGAAGTGAGATAAACATTCTCTTCAGGGCTAAAGACCATAAACTGAGAATATAAACTTTAGTCAAAATTTCAAACCAATATATCTTTTGAAATAATTTTGATAATGAAACAAATGAAGTAAAATATTCAACATATGTTTGAATTAAAATGTTAGACAAAATTGAAAATTTTTAAGCAAATACATTCAATAAAACTAAAAATATTAAAAAGCAAAATTTTGACTTTGATCAATTCTCAATTTATGGTCTTGGGGTCATGTATTTACTTATTTGATCTATGATATCAGAAAACACAATAAACTTATTTTTCAAGCAAAGACACTAATTTCTCCATAAGCACCAGCTTTCTTTCATTCACTCTCATCTGCTCCTCCTGAAACTTTCTCCTGTCATCCCTCACCTCAGTCAACAAATCTATCAACTCATCCTCCCTCTTACGCTTAGACACGTTCTTCACTTTCTCACACCCTACTTTAACACTCACTCTCTCATGCCCCTCCCCTTTCTCCCCCTTCTCACCACTAATAATACTTAACCCCTTACCCACACCAACAGATATTGTTTTTAATGGCGTTATTTTTGGATCATCACCCATAACCTCCATCATTTCTTCATAGAACTCCATGGACCGCCGTCTCTCACCAGACTTCTTATTCGCATCCTCTACTGCCTTATACTTGGCAGTAAGCTTGTTGAATTTTGATTGACACTGAAGCCAGTCACCAGTAAACCCATACTCTTCCTTCAATTTGGCTGCAATTTCTTTCCATAGAGCTTTATGGGTCTTCTTCTTTGAGGCAAACTCTGCATCCAACTCGCCTCTTAAATTGATGAGGCCTTTCGTGAGACAGTTGGTCCACGTTTGCTTTTCATCTACAAAATAGACAATTTTATAATCTCTTATAATGCGTGAAAATTAAATTCAACAAGCAAATTCAAAGAATTGTGGTCCCCCGCTTTCGGTGTCTTAGTAGATGGGATGCTGTTATTTATGTCACATCGTGTCAAATATGAACGCCCTATCATATGTCATTCTAAAGTAATCACCAAAGTTAACATTTTTGAAAATTAGGGCAAACATGATAGTCAAGGTCAAGGGGCAAAAAATCATAGCGTGCTTGGAAACTTTTTGTCACCAGTAGTGTACTTGTCAAATATGAAAGCTCCATCTCTTCTCAATCAAAATTATAAGGAAAGATAACATTTTGAAAAGTAGGTCAAACATCACTGTCAAGGTAGCTGGGTCAAAAATCACGGTATATTTAGAAAGATTTTACCACAGGTAATATACATTTGTAATATGAAAGCCCTATCTTTTATCAATAGTTATGACCAAGGTCAAAGATTTTAAGACAGACGGACTGACTGACAGACGGACAGGCTGACAGATGAATGCGATTTAATGTCCCCTTGCTTTAGCGAAAGGGGGGGGAGGGAACAATGATATCAGTGAGAAAGAAAATATCATATTAATAGTATATGTACTGATATAAATAGAAGAGTCCAAATTTAGTGCCTAAAACTCTGTCCCAGGGGGCATGGAATATACAATTTATTTAGGAAGCTGTATGTTTTCTTTTTAAATATGGAATCCATTAAGTTTTCATTCTGTACAAACAGATTTCAAAAGCATTTTTCAAAATTTTATCTAATAGATTGTACAAGAAATGATGTACCTTGCACAGGTGTGGCAGGAGAAATTTCTGCGACAGTTGTTTCATTTTCTTCCCCTATTGATACAAAAAATATTTATTAGAAATTTATATGCTATCTAATAACAAGAGGCCCATGGGCCTTGAATCGCTCTTCTGATAAACTGTACATCCTATCACTTCTACTTGAAGCCTCGAAGTATCCTGTATATTTACATAAATTAACCCTTGAAATTCCAATTCACACACTGAGAACCCAAGATGATTCTAAGCCAATTAGTACCTGAGAGTTGGTAATGGTGACCTACTTATCACTTGTCATTCTCTGAGGACCCATCAACTGAGTTTGATGATTCTAAGCCAATTAATACCTAAAATATTTTTTAAAATTATAATCATAAAATTTTATAAGTGGGTCAAAGTGACCTACTTTTCAATTGTTTTACTCCAAGGACCCAAGATGCCTCAACTGACAAAGTTTGATGATTCTAAGCCAATTAGTACCTGTAATATTTAATTAAAGCCATAAATTTTCAAAAGTAGGTCACCGTGACCTACTTTTCAGTTGCTGTACTCCAAGGACCAAAGATACATCGACTGACAAAGTTTGATGATTCTAGCCAATAAGTACCCAAAATATTTAATTACAGCCATAAATTTTCAAAAGTAGGTCACAGTGACCTACTTTTCAGTCAACCTACTCCGAGGACCAAAGATGCATCAACTGACAAATTTTGACGATTCTAAGCCAAATAATTCCTGAAAAATATTAAATACAGCCATAAAATTTCAAAAGTAGGTCACCGTGACCTACTTTTCAGTTGTTGTACTCCGAGGACCCAAGACGCATCAACTGACAAAGTTTAATGATTCTAAGCCAATTAGTACCCAAAATATTTGATTAAAGCCATAAATTTTCAAAAGTAGGTCACGGTGACCTACTTTTTAGTCGACCTACTCCGAAGACCCATGACGCATCAACTGACAAAGTTTGATGATTCTAAGCCAATTAGTACCCGAAATATTTAATTAAAGCCATAAATTTTCAAAAGTAGGTCACGGTGACCTACTTTTTAGTCGATCTACTCTGAAGACCCAAGATGCATCAACTGACAAAGTTTGATGATTCTAAGCCAATTAGTACCCGAAATATTTAATTAACGCCATAAATTTTCAAAAGTAGGTCACTGTGACCTACTTTTTAGTCGACCTACTCCGAAGACCCAAGATGCATCAACTGACAAAGTTTGATGATTCTAAGCCAATTAGTACCTGAAATATTTAATTATAGTCATATAAATTGAAAAGTAGGTCACGGTGACCTACTTTTCAGTTGACCTTTTTTGAGGACCCAAGATGCATCAACTTACAAAGTTTTATGATCATAGGACTTAAAATGTCCAAATTATGCCTCTAAAACGCTTTGAAATCGAATGCCTGCAAAGTTCAAAAAGTAGGTCACTGTGACCTACTTTTTAATAAATATGTTTTATGGCCCCAAGAGGCATCATCTTACAAGATTTAATGATTCTAAGCCTCCCCGTATTCGAATTAATGACCTTAATTGTTTTAAAAAAGATTAGCCATAAAATTCAAAAAGTAGGTCAAGGTGACCTACTTTTTAAGTGACGTACTTTGACGACCCAAGATGCATCAACTGACAAAGTTTGATGATCATAGGCCTTAAATTGTTCAAAATATGCCTCTAAATCATTATGAAAAAGAATGGCCTTTAAAATTTGAAAAGTAGGTCACCGTGACCTACTTTTGAGTCAACATGATATGAGGTCCTTAGATGCACCAACTGACAAGATTTGATGATCCTAGTCCTTATAGTAAGCAAAATATCAACATTTTAATAAAATGTAATTTTTGGTCAACTTTGAAGTGACCTTGAGACCACACCCATTGCCCCAGGGTAAATCCCCGTGCAAATTTTAATCTACAACATATCCTCATCCTTTTGTGTAAGTTTGGTGATAATCTGCCCAGTGGTTCTTGAGAAGAAGATTTTTTAGCAACCAGTACTTTTGTTTCTATTTTCCTAATTATCTCCCCTTGTTAAAGGGTCACAACCCCAGTTTTAGTATAAAAGGGAGCCCTTGGGCCAAGGATACCCTGTGACAAATTTGACAATAATTGGCCAAGGGGTTCTTGAGTTATGGCCCATATTCTAAAAAGTTTACGCACACCGCACAAATGGCCATAGCATTAGCTCTTTGAGCCTTTGGCTCAGAAGAGCTAAAAATGCAATCTATTCTGATCATTTCATTCAACTTTCAATGGCATACATGTTTGTTAATTAATTATTGAATTATTAGGAATTCATATAATGAATACATGGCAAAATTTATAATTCAGTAATTGGTAAACAACACATGTATCAATTATTGTGCACACTTTTGGCATGAGTTACTTTTTTTTTTTAATAAACTGAGAATATATTCTCTGAACACTTATTTAGAATTGCAAAACAATGTATATTAAGGACAAATAACACAAACAAACTTTTTTCAGAAATCAGCAATATTTCTCATAGATTAATATTCAAATAGGTAACCTGAATGATATTCCCTGGGTAAAGTGGAAGAATTTTGTAAGATTTTGTCACAATGTCAAAAATACATGCAAAATTTTGTATAGAGTTTCATAGAAAACGATACAAAGTTGCTTACACATGTATAAGCACCAAAGAAAACTTACAATTTCTTTATATTTTAGGGATTGATTATTTATGTTATTTCCATTCATAATCAGTCAAAAAAAATATATATATATCAATCCATGCATCAAATTCTTGTTTGTGGTATGTACCCTTAAGTCAATTAACATGACTCTTAAATCATAAATTAAAAGAATAATTTTGAGGCATTACACCAAAATCCTTCCCGCATGTATAAAGATTTCTTTACTTAGTTACCATGTGCAATTGCCACAGTGCTTGTTGCAGCTTTATGCATCGGCTGACAAGCAGCCCCCTGACCATGATGTGGTTCTTCTTCCCTGCAAATATTTTGAAAACTAGAGTGGTATTAAAAAATTTTGAACCTTCTAAATTCTGGTTATCCGTAGCAGTGTTTATTTCTTATCATTCTTATTGCTGCACAAAATTTCATATCTTAAATAAAACATCGATGAAAATCTGCATACTAATGACAACATATGCAAAATAATTAAAATTTATTTTAATATATTATGATTATTTTATTTACAATGTGAACATACCTTTTCCATTTGAAGTGTGTGAACTTTTACTTACTTTGTACTTACAGTTATTGTGAAAAAAATGTTAACTCGTCAAGACTTTAACGTAAAATACCTATACACAGTAGCCATGTTATCCTTAAGAATAAGGGGTTGTACTGGCGAATTTACTGGATAGTTATGTTGATTAAAGTGAGCTATTAAACGAAAGAAATAACGAATTGCATCCAGGACAATGCAGTAGCTCCAGAGACGCCATCGTCAACAAACAGATAAAATGTAAAAGACAAGATCTTCTTAATCCAGACAGGTGATATGACGCAATAAGCAGTCAAATATGACGTAAAAAGGTGGGAATACTTACCATGCGTTTTGCGTTTACTTACCAAAGGATATAAATAAACAACCGTTTATTCTATGTGTGGAGAAAATTCGGGGTGGTTGTACTTTACAGGTTGAATTTAAAAAAATCATATATAATTAACTATGAAACGGATACTTATCTTGAAATGTGTTGGAAGGTGTTCTCCAGAACTAATTTTTATGCATTGATGTTGTTATTGAGCATATTATGACCCATCTTAGGAAAAATCGCCGTTTTGTAGTATCTGTAAATCTCTTCTTGATGACTCGACGCCATATTGTTTCCTAATCGGCAATGGTAAAATGCGTAACCGCAATTGCCAGCCGGCAACGCGCGTTCCATTCTCCGGCGTCGACGGCAACACCGGCAAATCCGGCGTTGCCTGTTTAATGGAAAGCGCCCTATGTGTCAGTTCAGTCAGTGCTTATCGGGTATTTAGGTTATACTCTTACATTGCAAACTGGAAACGGTATACGTTCCGGAAATGGTTAGTAACAACTTTTAGTCTAAAAATTGCGTAATTAATTAATATTAAACACTGCCACAATAATCATGTAGAATATACGCACATCAAACACTATAAAGTTCATGTTTATTTATGGATGTTTCAAGTGTTTGAGGTAGGCCTATGCGAAGTTTCCCTTTTTTTTCCATTTGGACCGAAATTCCTCAGTATTAGATAGACTTTTGCTGGAGTAGAATTTTATGGAGTACAGTTATTTTATATACTAGGCCTATTTAAAACACAGGATATTTTTATAACCAAAATGTCAATTATATCTAATTAATTCATATTATCTGTTGGCGATTCTAAATAGGCATAATAGGAAATAAACATTTTTGGTGTTAGATCAACATGCATCGATATATAACTATAAGGGAAGGTAAATATTTCGTGACAAGCCCCTGTGGTTAGATCTAACGTTACATGTATATTATGTTTAAGAATAATGATTGTTTGAAAAAGATACGGAAATGCATAACTGCCTTGTTAACTTCTTAAACAATTTAATAATGTGTTTAGCTATATGTACTCTGTGGCATGTGTCACATGTATTAGTCAGATGTGTAGTTGTATGACCGATACATGTACTATAAACTAAGGTGTAATGGTGCACTCTTGTAGCTCCTGTCTCTCTCCACCACAAATGAATTGGTCAACTCTTGATCCTCATGCTTATTGATTAAAATTAAGGCTGGGATGATATATCCAGGAATCGATATTCAGTGCCCTGTTCATACAGAGAGTTTAATTCAAATTAAATGTAAGTTACTGTGAATTAAAGTTGAACCACATTCACATAAGAATTTAATGCAAATTGGTTTAATAATTTACTGCACATTAAATTACTTCGCATTAGCTCTGAGTGAACGCTAATTAAGCAAAGCTAATTGGAATTAAATTTTGATGCATGCGTAATCATGATAATGGCAAAATTAAGTCTCGATGCCACATGTCGGTGGTCAGATATAGGTACTTATGCTATTTTTTAGTGAAAAACAAAGGAAAATTATGTTAATCACTGAAGTGTGTACAGACACTATGACATATTATGTCAAATGGATCTGCTCTGCATAAGGTGACGTATGTGATTTGAAAATTAATACATCATATTACCCTTACTGAATAGCCTTACTGTAGTGATCTCAAACTTGAATTATCCAAATGCAAAACTTGGTTCCCAAAATTACCAGAAAGAAAGAAGAAAATTATTTATTAATGTAAATGTTTTTGTTTTTTTTTTTTTTTTTAAAAAAAAAAAGAAGGATAACCAGACACACTACTGTCTATTTGGCAAGTTGAGGTACCAAAATAAATTTTGATGCCATGTTTATAGGTAAATGTATACCACTGTCCTTGTAGATAAATTTATACCACTGTGCTTGTTAATAAGTAGGTCACAAAATTGTCAGACATAGACCGTATTTACAACGAAACAAAATAGAATGACGAAACTGATTATCATGAACGGTATAATCTAGAAACGCTACCAATTAAGGGATTCTGAATGCAAAATCAATGTTGGTCACATACTGGGCAGAAATCAAGTGTTAGATTTATTTTTTATAAACTAATGTAAGCTAGATAATAATATACTTTTTAACAGAAAAATTCACTTGTCTGATCGGACAAGTAGGAGAATTTACTTGCCCCATGAAATCAAACAACCATTAATGTCGATCCCTGATATCAATATAAAAGCTAGATACCTCATGAAAAGGGGCAAGAATCTAGGACCATAATGAATTGAGTTTGGAAATTTTCAGTTTAGATTAAACAATATATTTCTTCATATTAAAACACCAAATAAGAATATTCAGAGAAGCTGTATATCCGTTATAGCACAAAAATTCCTAACCAATTAAAAATATGATATGTATTATATTGTAGTACTAATATCCAGATAGGTATTGATATAGAAGACAGCTAGTTTATCATCCCAACCCTAATTGATTTCATCCTTAAGGTTTTCTTCAATGGGTGATAAATCTAGCTGTACTGCATTAATTAAGTGGCCATTCCAACTTGTCCAACATACTAGCTGTAACTTACAGGAGAAAATCTGACACACCAGACTAGCAGGCATTGAACCTGGGCCCACAGGCACTTGTTTTTGTAATAATTTTTTTAACCCATAGTATATTTATTACACAAGGTATCTAACTCTGAATTACATGGAGTACCCCCCTCCCCAGAATCACAGTCATTTACACTTTCAGAGAAAATGCACTGACAAACTGTTTATTACCATTGTCTTCTACGATAATTTATCTACACAACCATGATGGCGTGCTAAGTAGCTTGTCTTTATTTTATCTCCATAAACAGTTTCAACTGCTTATTGATGGGAAAATTTGTCTCTGACAGTTACACTGTGAAGTGGTATGTATTAATGTTTTTGGATTTTGATTGGCTAAAAATCTTTTTCTAAAATAACGTCAGAAAAACATTATGTTTTTATGGAAAATAGAATGTAAACAAATTTTATTTATTCACTGCAATATTTAAACATTGGAATTGAATTTTGAAACCCACTCTTTTTTAAATTTGCTCTTTGCTTGAGACTAGTACATACCTTTTCTAGTTTGGAACACAAGGGCCAAAGCAATCCAGGTGAGCACTGTGGCCCATGGTTTTCTTACTTAAAATTAGGTCAGACAGTCTGGCATGTAACCCACAAAAATCTCTTTCCTAATTGCAGTAGTTATTGGAATTTAACTTTGCCTAGTCATTTTAATGATTATCATGATTATATAAATGTAAAATGTCAATAAACTTCATCATTGATAAAATGCTTACCCACACTGATAATCTTTTCTTAAATGCATGAATTCAAATAAGAAACTATAATTTTAAAAATGACAGTACATATTATAAGTCTATCAACCAAGTAAAATTCAGCTTTATAAATAATAAAAGTGTCCAAGAATTGGTAAATTAATCCAATGACTCCTCTATTCATGTCTTTTATTTAAAAGAAAACTTTTTTGATCAGAGTCAGTATATTAGCATTCATATACATGTATATATATGCAGGAATTTTCTGAGCGTATTATTGACCAGAATAATCAATTATCAGTGTGAATTTAAATGTATTACTTCTATTGGGATTCTCATGGAGAATACATGTAGTGGCAAAATCAATGAAATTCTCTATTTGTCACTATTGTGCATGCATTTCCACACATTCATCCTGGTCATCTTTAGCTTTCACCATATATATATAATGATCCATCTTCCATTTAATTATACTTATTCTCTCTCTCTCTCTCTCTCTTTGCATTTCTTAATTGTGTCACTGAAATGCAAATTTTATTGCAAAGTGATGTATGATGATGTGAAAACAACTTTATGAAATAAATAAAAAAAAATCAGAAATAATTCTCCGAGGAATTGTAAGAGAATAATAGAAAAGATGATCCTCGAGAGATTTTGTTGGAAAATAAAAACCTCACCCTTCAGACTTGGTTTTTATTTCCCAACAAAATCTGAAGACTGGGAGTTATTCTCCAACAATTTCAATGACAATTGGGAATTATTTCTATTCTGCCATTGCAAATTTTTAAACCACGAGGCACCTGCTCCCACCTCTTAGATTTTCCATGGGTCTATGTTTTATACCCTGATCTATTATAACCTCTAGATTTTCCAGGGGTCTATGTTTTATACCCGGATCCCACCTCTAGTTTTTCCAGGGGTCTATGTTTTATACCCTGATCCCACCTCTAGATTTTCCAGGGGTCTATGTTTTATACCCTGATCCCACCTCAAGATTTTCCAGGGTTCTATGTTTTATACCTTCGTCACAGATTTGTTTTGTTTATAGTTTTTTTTGTGGATCGAATCATTATCTTTAACTTTTTTTGAATAGATAAGTGGAGTGGCTAGATTTGAACTTCAATAGAAGTGTCTTTTGAATTGTTACAATCGAATGTTACTTATTAATTTACACTACACCTATTAAAGTTTTCCATACCCTCACCCTGACACCACCAAGTTTAAACTTAATTTTCAAGACAAACTGAGAACTAGCATAATATTCTCCTTTCCCACATCAAATATAACATTTGTCTCTTAATAGCTTAAAAATTGATATTTACGCCCTCATCTGAGAAACACTATGCTAAAACAGTTTTAAAAACCTGAGCTTTTGCTCAGACACAAAATGGGTAACATTTTAGACGAATTCAAGTCAAATCTGATCCAAAATATGGCTATTTTATTCTTATATATATAGTCCAGTTTTACATTGATTTATTGCTTTCTTACTGTTCTGTAACTTGCCTTGATAATATGCCACCTGTATTGTGATTATCATGATTATATATTTGTGTCTTCATGACACACCTACATGTATCTATGATCATAATGTTTCTTCATTTACAAATCATAGTAGCTCAGTAAAAATCAGAAGGTTATGGGTTCAAGCCCCAGCTGAGACAGACTTAAATTAATACAAAAAAAAGATAGCAACTTTCTGGTCTTTCTGATGAGAAAAAATGAAAAAGGAACTGAAGAAAACTTTCCTTATAAAATATTAAAAGAATATATCATTGATATCCAGCTAATAGGTTTAGCTTAGCTATTATAATAAAGAAATTGATAAATGTAGATTTTACTCTGGGGCACATGTAAGTATTGTGAACATTTCTTCGACTCCTTTTCTATTTCCCAGGGTAATGCTGATTAAGATTTCATAGTTGTTGAATAATGAATGTTCAGTTTGATAAAATACCCGTAGGTTTCAATTGCCAAATTCTATGTCTGTGTTTGACCACTGGTGTTAGGAGTAGAAAAAATTCCAGAAATAGAAAAAAAATATCTGAAATGAAGAAAGAAAAATATTCGTTGGGAATGGAAAAAAAAATGTCAGAAATGATGAACATGTAATTCTGGAAATGAAAAGCAGTGGGTAATGGCCCAATAGAGAACCCTTTGTGCTAAATGGCCTTGACCAACTTGAATGCCAGATAAAGGTCTAAATTTCAAACCTTTCACCGACATATGATGATGTCTCATGTATGAGTTCAATAATCTTGCAAGGGATGTATTAAACTACAAACAATCATTTCAAATTACTGCTTAAGTGGGTTAATTAACTATTTTGCAATATTGCAACTGTTCATAAAAAATAGATATCTGTTATTTTTAGCTCACCTGAGCCAAAGGCTCAAGTGAGCTTTTCTGATGGAAATTTGTCTGCTGTCTGTTATGTCGTCGTTGTTGTAAACTTTTAACATTTTCATTTTCTTCTCAAGAACCACTGGGCCAATTTCAACCAAACTTGCCACAAAGTATCCTTGGGAAAAGGGAATTCAAGTTTGTTCAATTGAAGGGCCAAGCCTTCTTCCAAGGGGAGAAAATTATGATTTCGTGAAAAATTAATGACATCATTTTAAAAATCTTCTCAAGAACCACTGTGATTCATATTGAAAATATGAAACTTATGTGGAATCTTTGTGAGGTAGTGTAGATTCAAATTTGTACAAATCATGACCCCCAGTGCTAGGGAGGGGCCACAATGGGGGATCAAAGTTTTACATCGGCATACATAAGAAAAATCTTTTAAAATCTTCTCAAGAACAGCAAAGCCATGATTGGTCATATTTCTATGGAAGCATCCTTTGACTGGTAATGTTGATTCAATTTTGTTCAAATCATGACCCCCGGGGGTAGGGTGTTTTAGGATGTAAAGTTTTACATAGGAATACATAAGAAAAATCTTTAAAAATCTTCTTCTCAAAAACAGCAAAGCCTTGATTGGTCATATTTATATGGAAGAATCCTTAGATAGTAAAGATTCAAGTTTGTTCAAATCATGACCCTCGGGGTAGGGTGGGGCCACAATGGGTGATCAAAGGTTTACATAGGAATACATAGGAAAATCTTTAAAAATCTTCTTCTCAAGAACAGCAAAGCTGTGATTGGTCATATTTATTTGGAAGCATCTTCAGGTAGTGTAGATTCAAGTTTGTTCAAATCATGACCCCCAGGGAGGGTGGGGCCACAATGGGTGATCAAAGTTTTACATAGGAATAAATAGGAAAAATCTTCTTCTCGAGAACACCAAAGCTGTGATTATATTGCTATGGAAGCATCCTCAGGTACTGTAGATTCATTTTGTTCAAACCATGTCCCTGGGGGTAGGGTTGGGCCACAATGGGTGATCAAAGTTTTACATAGGAATACATAGGAAAAATCTTTAAAATTCTTCACAAGAACAGCAAAGCCATGATTGGTCATAATAATATAAAAGCATCCTCAGGTAATGCAGATTTAATTTTTAGCTCACCTCGACGAAGTCGAGATGAGCTTATGCTATACCCCCGGCGTTGGCGTCGTCGTCGGCGTTAGCGTCGGTGTCCCGGTTAAAGTTTTAGGAGCAAGTCCCATTCCCAAGTTACTATAAGCCCTACCTGGACCAAACTTGCATGGATGATGCATCTAGAATGGACACTGCCACACTTGCTTCGGATGCTGGATCTGACCTAGATTTTCCAGATGAGTGACCAGGTTAAAGTTTTTGGAGCAGGTCCATTCCCAAGGAACTATACGCCCCACCTGAACCAAACTTGTATGGATGATGCATCTAGGGATGGACACTACCACACTTGCTTCGGATGCTGGATCTGACCTAGATTTTCCAGATGAGTGACCAGGTTAAAGTTTTTGGAGCAGATCCATTCCCAAGTAACTATAAGCCCTACCTGGACCAAACTTGCATGGATGATGCATCTAGGGATGGACACTACCACACTTGCTTCGGATGCTGGATCTGACCTAGATTTTCCAGATGAGTGACCAGGTTAAAGTTTTTGGAGCAGGTCCATTCCCAAGTAACTATACGCCCTACCTGGACCAAACTTGCATGGATGATGCATCTAGGGATGAACACTACACACTTGCTTCGGATGCTGAATCTGACCTAGATTTTCCAGATGAGTGACCAGGTTAAAGTTTTTGGAGCAGATCCATTCCCAAGTAACTATAAGCCCTACCTGGACCAAACTTGCATGGATGATGCATCTAGGGATGGACACTACCACACTTGCTTCGGATGCTGAATCTAATCTAGATTTTCCAGATGAGTGACCAGGTTAAAGTTTTTGGAGCAGGTCCATTCCCAAGTAACTATAGGCCCTACCTGAACCAAATTTGCATGGATGATGCATCTAGGGATGGACACTACCACACTTGCTTCGGATGCTGAATCTGACCTAGATTTTCCAGATGAGTGACCAGGTTAAAGTTTTTGGAGCAGATCCATTCCCAAGTAACTATACGCCCTACCTGAACCAAACTTGCATGGATGATGCATATAGGGATGGACACTACCACACTTGCTTCGGATGCTGGATCTGACCTAGATTTTTCCAGATGAGTGACCAGGTTAAAGTTTTTGGAGCAGGTCCATTCCCAAGTAACTATAAGCCCTACCTGGACCAAACTTGCATGGATGATGCATCTAGGGATGGACACTACCACACTTGCTTCAGATGCTGAATCTAACCTAGATTTTCCAGATGAGTGACCAGGTTAAAGTTTTTGGAGCAGGTCCATTCCCAAGTAACTATACGCCCTACCTGAACCAAACTTGCATGGATGATGCATCTAGGGATGGACACTACCACACTTGCTTCGGATGCTGAATCTGACCTAGATTTTCCAGATGAGTGACCAGGTTAGAGTTTTTGGAGCAGATCCTTTCCCAAGTAACTATAAGCCCTACCTGAACCAAACTTGCATGGATGATGCATATAGGGATGGACACTACCACACTTGCTTCGGATGCTGGATCTGACCTAGATTTTCCAGATGAGTGACCAGGTTAAAGTTTTTGGAGCAGGTCCATTCCCAAGTAACTATACGCCCTACCTGAACCAAACTTGCATGGATGATGCATCTAGGGATGAACACTACACACTTGCTTCGGATGCTGAATCTGACCTAGATTTTCCAGATGAGTGACCAGGTTAAAGTTTTTGGAGCAGATCCATTCCCAAGTAACTATACGCCCTACCTGGACCAAACTTGCATGGATGATGCATCTAGGGATGAACACTACACACTTGCTTCGGATGCTGAATCTGACCTAGATTTTCCAGATGAGTGACCAGGTTAAAGTTTTTTGAGCAGGTCTATTTCCAAGTAATTATAAGTCCTTCTTAAACCAAACTTGTATAGATATTGATCTTGGGATGTACACTAACTAGAAAAAATATGATTTGAGATTTGCCTTACTTATAGATAACCTTCGTCGAGGTGAGCTTCGTAATCTTTGATTACCTATGTTTTTCAAATCATGACCCCCCAAGGAGAATAGAGGGGCCATAACAGGGGGGGGGGGTCATAGTTATGCAAAGGAATATAAAGGATATATCAATAAAAAATTTCATCTTAAGAAGAGCAAAGCCATTATGTGTCAAATTAATTCAAAAGCATCCTTAGGAAGTGTACGGGTAGATATCAATTTTGTTCAAATCATACCCCCCTCCCCACCACCACCACTTTTATATTGAAACTTTTCAATACTGAACTGATTTCTGCTATTTCCTAGCCAGAGTCCTTAGGTGAGTGATGTGGCCCCGGGCCTCTTGTTTTTAAGTTGTTGAAAATTTTGAAAGTAAATCTTCATCTTGTTTGGTGTAATTAATTAAGTCATTAACAAAGAGTTCATTCTTTGTAAGTACTTCCTCCATTTCTCAGCATTTTTAAGGGAAATAATTAATAAATGCTACACATTCTGCAAGTTTATTGATTTTTATTGGGAAAAGTGGATCTTGAGAGCATTAATCTCATTTATATCATATCATGCAGAGATCGATACAGAATTCCATATTTAATATCTGCTTACGTAAATCCTAGGCAGTACACAAGTACGAGTGTCCATAATATCAGCCATTTTGTTAAAATTCTTAATTTACAAAGTAACGGGGCACTGTGCTTCATTTTTGTCTTTAGTGCAAATTTTTTTTTGGCTGGAAGCAGCGTAAATTAAAAATGCAGAGCATAAAGCAGGCTTTCACTTTCATTAAATCCTGAATCATGCTTGGAAGATTCTCCTTGTTAATCAAATCCCAGATATGATCTTTTTTTTTGGTAAATAGTGATGTATTGATTTTCAACGCAGTCATGAGCTTCATTAATTGAAAAGAATTTCATTGGACTTACAAGTATCCAGATATGGTATCAAATTATAAACTTCATTGTATAGTGCAGGCTGCTGGGAAAAGTACTGTTGACATATTTATTGGGAATTGGTGTGTTCTTTAAGATTCTATAGTGTCAGTGCTTGAGATAGATGGACTGTCTTGGGTGTTGACCAAGTGTATATGGGTTGCTGTTGTAGCTACCAAGTTGTGTCCAAGAATGGAGTAGGGAGACAGATCCGTATCAATGGTAATCCCTGTGAAATCTACCACAGATGTGGCAGACATTTTGAGGTGTTACCTGTTAGATATCCGATATCTGTCACAATACTTATCTATTATTACTTTGAAGCTCAGTAGAATGCACTGGCTGGATTTTTTTTGTTAACAAGTTGTATGACATTTACATAGATCAATAAAAATGACTTCCTTTTCAAGAAAAAAGCAGCTGTGCTCAATTAAGTGCTAGACATTTTCCACGTGGACAATGTGTACCTACCAGGAAAATGGAAGTGCATTTATTTTATTTTTTTAAATCCTTTCTTTTTCTTTCTGAAGTACATTTCTTTCAATGATAAACATGCCCAAATTTTTTACATATTATAATTTATATTTGCTTAATGTTATCTTTACATAAGAGTTTTTTTTTTTGTTTTTACTTTATAATTTAAATTTTTGAGCTTAAATTTTTCTCTTAGATATATATATATATAGTTTTCATTTGTATTATTTTTCAAAATCTCTTAGACTATTGCCTTCCTTGTGTTATAAAAGGTATGAAAAAAAGCATAGCATACATTTCTTAAACAATATGCATATTATTTGTTAATCTAGACTATAATAAGTGAGCACCATTCATTTTTTAGTGATTGAGCCCACCAGTGTAAGTGCCATTGAACAGCCATCAACATCAGTGTTACGGAGTACAGAAGGTAGTTTTGAAAATCAGGCCAAACTTTACGTACCCCGTCACTATGGTAACCAGACTGGACTCAAAAGTTAACTGTGATGTCATGATCAGTTACCAAAAAAATGACTTGGAATTTACTTGCAAATTAGCAGGTAAGCAGAACTGTACTTAACTTTATTCAAGGAAAGTTCAAAAGCATGAAATGTCATTTTTATCATACTGTGTTAAGCTGATTGATGACTTTTGAAGTGCAAAGATTGTCATACATTTCAGATAATGTTATTTATACTACATGTGTATAATAGCTTGTTAGAGTCTGGAATATTAAATTAAGAAGTGATTTTCAAAACTCTTTTTTTTTGTTTGTTATTCAGTTTGCTGTCACTAGTTCTTGAACTCTTTTTAGCTCATCTGAGCCAAAGACATTAACTTTTTCAATGTGAGCTTTTCTGATCAAAATTTATCTGTCCATGTTGTTGTTGATGCATGTTGTAAACTTTTCACAGTTCCAGCTTTTTCTCCAGAACTACTGAGCCAATTTCAACCAAACTTGCGACAATTTAAAGCATCCTTGGATAAAGGGGATTCAAGTTTGTTTAAATGATGGGCCACACCCTCTTTCAAGGGAAAAAATTCAAAAAGAGTGAAAATAGGGTGGGTTATTTAAAAAATTTCTTATCAAAACTCACTTGGCCAGAAAAGATGAAACTTGTGTGGAAACTTTCTAAGAAGATAGTAGATTTACAGTCTTCGACAAATCTCCAGAGTCCCATGACCGAGACCTGGTAAAGTTGGAAGCGGGCATGTGGAAATTGCACACTTACAAGCCCCAAGGGCATATAATTTGGAAGCTTAACCCTCCATATTGTTTATAACGATGTACTTTCACTTTTGATTCGTGTGATCGATTTATTCATCAGATGTTTCATTTCCATTCATAAAGTACATATGAAATTAAATTACACCAATAACATTAAATATTCTTAAAATTGTTTTATTTATTCATCTGAAGTACATGGAAAATAAAAGTTTAACAACAGTTTATTCTACCGCAATTTCCAAGAAACTCTTTGCATTGGAGACACAAAAAGTGTACTCATTGAAAACAATTAATGGCTTGACAATAGATAAAAAAAAAATGAATTTCATATCATTTCCTTGGCAAAAGGCAAATTAGAATAAAATTACTTGATAAAATTCTGGGCATGTAAATATTTATTCGGCGAAGACTGGATTTAAGTTTGTTTAAATCAATAGGAGATCAGAATTTTACCTAGGAATATATGCAAGAAAATATTTTAAGGTGGAGCGACCTTCTGATAAGAGAGATAACTTCCCAAGACAATAATTCCAAGCTGTCTGATAATTTGTGTTACCAGAGTTCAGTAGTGAGGACCATTGTATAGTCAATTCATTCAAATCCTATTAATGTTACAACCATAGACTTATTTTCTTTTGCCAATAGTTTTAATAATAACTAATAATACTGGATATAAAACATTTGCACCCAGTTCTTTTAAACTGTTAAAATTTGGATATTTCTATCTCTTGCTATACAATTTTAAAAATGCGACAGTAACAGTAATTTATCATGTAATGGATAAAGAATTTTCATTTTAAACACATTTTCCCCCTAAAAATATTTTAAAGAAAGATAACTCTTGTAGATGGATGCATTTTTCTTACAAACTTAAAAAGCAATGCTTCATTATGCTTTCTAATATGAATTTAATACATGTATGTACAGTACTGTATGACACTAAATATTGTTTTCATATATATTTCGTATTTTTAATTTAATGTTAATTGTGATAATATATTATTGCTCTTTCTATTAATTCACTGTGTCAAATTTTCTTCATATCATGATTAGACATAATATTCATTTCTGAAAAAGTAAACAATACTTCATATTTCATACTGTTTTCCATTTGAATCTATAATAATGCTATTAGTGAAATTTAGAGCAGTGGGTTATTACACCTTAAAATCTAATAAGAACAAGAGTTGGCCAAGATAACAAAGAGCAGAGCCATAATCTGTGATTTTAAATTACAAGCATCCCCAAAATCAGATTTCACGTGGGAATATTATAAATATGTTTTATAATTTTTCCTAGAACAGTAAAGTCATGATTATTAGAGATATTAATATGCAAGCATTGACAGGTAGTGCAGATTCAAGGTTGATCAAATCATAACCCCTTGGGGTAGGGTTGGGCCACAGTAGGGGATCAAAATTTCACATGGGAATGTATAGGGAAGATGTCTAATAATCCTTTCAAAAACAATAGGGTCATGATAAGTGGTAGCTATTAGATGCAAGTATTCACATGTAGTGCAGAGATTCAAATCAAGACCCTCCTAGGAAAGGTGTGCCACAATAGGGTATCAGTGTTTTCAAAGGAAATTAGGATTGTATTTTTGTAAAAATATTTTAGAAAATAGAAAGACCACACTAAATCACATTCATATGGAAACATTCCTAAATTGTGTGGATTGAATTTTTTCTTCAGATGATAAATCTTGGATTTAGAATAAGGCTAAAATTATGGAGCAGTTTTCACCTAGTGCATGTTTACTTCTGCAGAACTGTAAGGCTATGTTAGGCATAATGATATTGAAGCATCTCCAGGATGTGTTGATTTAATTAAATTAGGTTATATCATGATCCTTTGTGGCTAGGGAGAGGTCATGATATGGGACAACCATTTTTAATTTGATTAAAAATTGAATTTTTCTATTGTTGTGATAATTAAAGAGCAGCAGGGCCAGTTTGTCTCAGGTAAGGCCAAATAAAAAAATATGTGTGGTTCCAGTTACCCGACCTTCCCTATTTTATACCCCTGACCCTAAACTTTTTTTTGGCAATTTTCATATTTTTTGCGGAATTTTCCCTGATTTCCATCAATGGCTCCGGTTTAAGTTTTAGTTTCAGCAATGACGGCCTCCTTGCAAAACATGGTGCTAGTATTTAATAGTTTTAAATCCAAAGCAAGCTAGCATGTAGGTGTCCCCTACCAATATTGACTAGTATATTATCACAGCACATCTAAATACCATTTGAAAAGCAGTGATAGGTATTACTTAGAAAAATTAAGAAAATCATTTTGTTAAAAAAAAAAAAAATTCCCTACCTACCTACCCTAATTTTTTTGGAAGTGTAACCGGAACCACACATATTTTTGTGTTTGGCCTAAGCATTGGGGCCCATAGGAATCTTGTTTGGTTGAAGATTTTTTTCATCTGTAGTTTGTCATCAGTAAGCTTTCTACATTTCTGCCTTCTGCTCTGAGCCACAGAAGCCGGAAGTATAGTCCCATGAAATACATATACTAGGGAAAAATTACTAATTAATACATGTATTTCTCTTGAAGGACAAGATAGGATTTAAGACCCCTTTTTTGCCCCAAATGTTGGGTGTCTTTCAGAATGATGTGATTGTTCATGATTGAAAACCTGTTTCAAAATGAGTCTTGATTTTAGTGACAAAGGTGATAGAAAGATCACAAAATATATCAATTTCCAAATTTTCTCAGTTTTAATCCGATTTTCACCAATATTTAAGGCACATCATTTTGGTTTCAGAAAACACACAGCATAATCAAGCTTGTCATATTTCCTGGGCTATTATCAGATACATCTTTAGTTGCAGAACTGTAGCTCTCCAAAGAAATATTTTTCCAAATTTTTAGGTCACCTGAGTAACTCAGGTGACCTATTGCTATCCGTTTTCGTCCATCGTCGTGCGGTGTGTGTCGTGCGTCATGTGTTAACATTTGAACATTTTCAGCTTCTATCTCTGCAACCGCTCAACCAATTTCAACCAATTTTGGCATAAAGCATTTATGGGTTAAGGGGAACAAAAATTGTGAATTTCATGGTCCCTGCCCCCCTGGGGCCTGAGGGGTGGGGCCAAAACCACTAAAATTAATGCAATCTTTAAAAATCTTCTTCTTTACTCCTGGACATCAAGCAGTCAAACTGTTTGCATGATTGTAATAAGCATTGAGCCCTCAACCAAAATTGTGAAATTCATGGCCCCAGGGTCAGGGGTTCTGGCGCTAGGGTGGGGCTCTAATGATTATATAGTGAAAATGCATTAATTCTTTAAAAATCTTCTCCTCTGCTCCTAGGTATTTAGCTGATGAACTAAGTACATGGTAATGATGAGGAAGAGTGCCTCTTCCAAAATTGTGAATTTCATGGCCCCAGGGTCAGCAGTTCTGGTGTTAGTGCGGGTCTCTAATGATTGTATTGTGAAAATGCATTAATTCTTTAAAAATCTTCTCCTCTGCTTCTGGATAATAAGCCAATGAACTAAATATATAGTTATGATGAGGAAGAGAGCCTCTTCCAAAATTGTGAATTTTATGGCCCTTGGGTCAGTGGTTCTGGTGTTAGGGCAGGGCTCTAATGATTTTATAGTGAAAATGCATTAAGTCTTTGAAAATCTTCTCCTTTGCTCCTGGGTATTAAGCCGATGAATTAAGTACATAGTTATGATGAGGAAGAGTGCCTCTTCCAAAATTTTGAATTTCATGGCCCCTGGGTCGGGGTTCCATTTGGGGGTGGTGAGGGGGGGGGCTTATTTATTATATACTGAAAGTAAATTAATGCTTTGAAAATCTTCTCCTCTACCCTTTGGTATTAATTAAACTAAATACATAGTTATGATGAGAAAGGATGCCTCTCCAAAATTAAGAATTTCATGGCCCCTGGGTCAGGGGTTCTTCCGCTTGGGTGGGGCTCTATTGATTAATTAGCAAAACTGCATTAATGCTTTGAAAATCTTCTCCTCTGCCCCTGAGTACTAAGCAAACTAAATGCAATCTAATATCATTGTAAATGTATTAGATATAATTATAAGTAAATGTGCCTTTTCTTTGCTTCTGGGTATCTAAGAGGCAAACAGAGTACAGAATCAGTATATGATAAGTGAAGCAAATGAGTTACTCCCCTTTGCTAAATGTTGTTAATCAAGAAATCCTTGTGTATACTTTAACTAACAGGTTATTTGATTGAATGAGAATACGAGAAAGAATGTTATATATGTAGGAAAAAAATAAAAATGAATGTTTGGTTTAAATGAGCAAAGCATGCTCAAAATCAGATTATTGCCTGATAAGCAGTGTAAAAGATTGACATAAAGATTATTTATATACTTAGCAAAAGTTTTAATTGTATATATAGTATGTTTACACTGAGGTGATCAATGGTAGAAGAGTCATGGATGACAAGAGACTAGATATAGTTGTTTTATGCTCTATCAAAGTGAACAAAGAATCAAAGAGATCCGGAGTGACTTACTGTAGATAGTGGCAAATAGCCACTTAGTATACCCAAGTCTGTGTGTACTGAATTGTAGCACTAGGCAAGTGACAAAAACATATCTGTATATAATGAATACATTTCACAATAGGCAAATGTCCATTGTATTTGTATATTTTGCATTCATTATCATCCCTGTAAGACTTTGGAAAACCAAGTATGATCCCAAGGAGATCACTGGAGTCTAGCACATTACAATAAGCAAGGGTATTTTTACCAGATTTTGAAATTCTTGAGCAACATTGCTTCATCTATCAGTTTATTTTGTTTTATATTTTTATGGATCCTTTACAGTGTTGTATAATACTCAGGTGACCGTTAATGCCCTTGGGCCTCTTGTTACCTAAACTGCACAAAAGTTTAAATTCCTTGGACCTTTGTCAACCACCCTTGTAGTCCTTTACAAATGACTTTTTTAAATTAGGACTTTCTAAAATTCACACAGATCAAAGAAAGACGTAGAAATAAACATGTAAATGTATATAAATTAGCATATATGAATGTTAAAGTAATTTTTAATCTTCAATTTATGGACTGAATAGTAGTTAATAAGAAATTTGAAAATTAAATTACCGGAACATTAACCAAAGAACATGAACACAAAGGCTTCAATATTATGTGCCAGGCTTTTCCTGCTTGATTTAAGGCCAGAATTAGGCTTCTTGTATCAATCTTGCTTTTTTTCTCCAATATTCTTGGGAAAATTCCCAAACTAAAACAGGAAGTGGCCTATATTTTCTGGATGAATATTAATGACCAGGTTGAAGTTTTTATAACAGGTTCATTTCCAAAGTATATTTTAGTCCTTAATCATAACTAAACTTGCATGATGCATACACATTACTAAACTTGCTTTGGATGCAGGATATGATGTAATCTTAAGCATTAAGTGGGGTATTTTCCTTCATTTTCTTTACTCTTGTAATTAGATTGAATATATTGGTATTAAATTTCATGGAACTACAGTATTTATTAATGTTTCAATTAGCATTGTGATCAGACATGTAAATAATAATCTTATTTTCTAGAAAGGAAGTGAATTATATAAAAAACACTCTATTGGTCAGAGAGAGTCTCCCAGAAATCTGTTTATTTTAATATGACTGTACATAAAAAAAAAAAAAAAACAGACTGATATTGTTTCCTTTAAATGTCTGGCATCAAGAGATTAATTTGGAAAGATATCAAATTACAGTAAAAAAAAAAAAAATGTAATCAATTAAAAAAAGAAGAAAATCAGTAAATCAATGTATTAAGAGCAGTTTGCTCTTAATGTCTGATATACAGTGTAACATTTATGTAAGGACCATTATTATTACATATTTATTTATGATACACTTTACTAACTAATATGACCATAAAGCACGAAATACTCCACTCCCAAAAATGAAATGTATAATTATTATATATTTATACTATAATATACATATATGATAAAAAACAAATTTCTAAGAAGGGTAATTTATTTTCAATAATTTTAATGCTGTTTTATGTTAAAATGGAAAACAATTTCAGGGAGATCGAATGACCCTTTACTCAATGCAGTTGGGTTTGACTCTCCCTGTAATAATTACATGTAAGTGTTCTAACAATAATGGGGATAAAAATGAAGTTCAAACTACATGTACTTTCAAATACCATAGGGGCTTAATATTGAATTGTGGAAGATGATTGATAACGTAATCAGAGTTACCTCTCTTAGCAGAGGGTTATCTCTCCTGTGTATTTTGTAGAAAAGTTTGAAGAGCAAGGATGGAAGGTTTGGTTTGCGGACCCTAAAATGGAGCACCGCATAATGGTCAACCAAAAAGGAGAAGCCATCCTCTCATGCAAGGTATAAACAAGTTAAATGATTACTGTATGTACCTATATTTGCCCGACACATCTGTAAGTATCCTGGATGTTTAAAAAAAAACTGTAAAAACTTATTATATCTGCCTGTATGTATTGTTCATACAATGTAAGTCTGGAAGGGCTGGTTTCTTCTTTAGACACATCAAAGTATACAGTTTGAAGGAGGTATTTGATTATTAACATGCACAACTTTCCAGGAAATATTAAAAGATGATTTGTATAATATGTTATTTCAAAGTGACAGCAGGAGACACTTATTTTGTTAAATTTGAAAAAAACAGGAAGAGGCCGGTGTAAGTGTGGAAAGGTGTGAGACCTCGGTAATGTGATAAATGCTGTATAATGATATTGGATGAACTTGAAAAACTGTGAAAAATCCACCTCTCTGATAAGAGAGGAAACCTTCACAGGGGTAAAGGACAATATTTTTTTGTAAAATAGTCAAGATAAAAGGTCAAGATAAAAGGTCACAAGGTGTGTGGTGTAAATTGATTTTACAGGTAATTCAATCTGATTGCAGGTAATTAGATTCCTTTTTGAAAAATCATTAGCATTTAAGCCAAATTTGATAGGAGTGAACAGAGGGGTAATGAACCTTATACATTATGTTTCTCATCTAGGTAACTTATTACATTGTTATTACATTGTAACTCATTATGTTGTCTATCAAGCTAATTATCTCAAGCATGGTAGGAGTACAATATATGAAGTCTTTAAGTTGGTCTGAAGTTTGCATGCACACTGTCGAGTATATATTTGAAATGTTTGAGTAGGTTTTAATTATGTCTGTATATTAATTGTTTGTAGGTATATATACTTTTTCTGTATCAGGTTTTGTTTTGTTTGATTTTAGGTGTTTGTAACTGTGATCACAGACACTTCCGCCAAAGACACCCAGTGTCAGGATGAGTTAGCGCTGGCTTATATATCCAACTCCTCCGTATTCCCAGTCAGTCTGAAGAAATACAGGGAAATCGGTCCAATGCTTGATGGAGGAATGTATGTAACATTCATAGCATATAGCTATTAAGTCAACATGCCTTGGAATTTACTCATGGTTTCCCCCAAAGTTATTATGTTTTAAGGCAGAATAATTTGAAATAATATATAATTGAGAAATAGTGAGTACTAGATCTGTTCAATGTTCCATAATTCAATAGGTTTACAAATATTTTAGCTGCCTAGTTTACCTTTTGCATACATCATGGCCAGGATTAGTGATATTTTAAAATATGCCAGCAACCTCAAGAAGTGCAGATTCAAGTTCAAATAATGGTACCCAGGCAGGCCTCTAAGTGACCTCTAAAATCTAGGCGCCAGCTGGCTCCTAATCAAAAATATTTAGTCGCCAATGCAAATTTTTAGTCGCCAGGCAATTTTTCTTAGGCGTCAACTTTAAAAGCTTATATTAGTCAATATACGGACCCACTAGGGCAACATGGGAAAAAGGGGGGGGGGGGTCTATTGCAATCATAAAGAAAAAATCAACGAGAAATAAAAGCTGGCAAAATGCCAAAAGGTTTTAACTTAAGCATGCATGTAAAACTCTATCATCTCAACCACTGTCTGTAGTCTTTTTAAGAGACTTAGATCTCATAACTCTAATAATATAAAGAATTGTTTACATGATTTACATTTTATGCTCGTCCGTACAATTACGACCAAACAGTAATGTCTAGACGATATCTCTAATGAGTGAGAATTTAATTGACAAACAATTGACCACATCCCATTCAATTTACTGTGTTTCACAATAGTTGATTTTCTGGAGTCAAAAATTACCTGGGGCTGCTTAATTGTATGTTAATCGCCAAGTCAATTTGAAATGGTCGCTTATTTTAAATGAAATTTTAGGTGCCAATCAAAATTTTTTGGTGCCATGGCAACTAAATTAGTGGCCAATTAGAGGCCTGCCAGGGAAAAAATGGAGCTGTAACAAAGGATAAAAGTTTTTTGAGGGAATGTAATCGAAAATTAATGAGGGGGGGGGGGCACAGCAAAACTGAAAACCATGGTATCAGATATTTTTATTGACAAGGCACACATTTTTGTGGCCTTAAATTAAACAGAAAAATATACTTTAGAATCATTTAATTTGTGGGGGTCAATGTCCGTGGGCAAGCAAACTTTTACTTGTTCGTTGGGACATAATTTCATGGGTTACATGTACTCGTTCATATAGTAGATTCAATGAATCAATATGTTTACATGTCAATTCATGGGTAAGGGTGACCCACAAAATCCACGAACATTGGTCATCCACCAACAATGATAATTCCAAGGTACCAAGTAGAAAATACTAAATCTTTTTAAATTATTTACAGTATTTTTTGAATAGAAACCTGTTACAACAGAAAAATACATGTCAGTAAGAATCTGCTAAAAGCATACTTTTATGTGATAGGAAGTTAATGTTGGCAAAGATCAACTGGACATTCTTTTTCAAAGAAGAATTATTTGAGCAGAATATGCCAGCTTTGTTGAGTTCCATAGGGAGGGTTATTGATGAAAAGACAGAAGAAACGGCAGCTCCGGAGTCATTTGATGATGGTAATGATAAGGTCTATAGTAACAATGTATAAAAGACACTGTGTTGGGTTCACAGAGTTGTTTTATTAAGACATGGAATATTAGAACCCTGAAATTGATAATAGATGAAAATCTGCATTACAAGTAATTACAAATACAAAGCATATAATATTTTTATTTTAAAATATAATGATTGTGATATTATCTTCAGCATTATGATACAGCTGCACTCTACATAAAGGGCAATAACTCTGTAGCAGAACAAATTTACAGAGATAATGCATAGAATTCAAGGAAAATGGATTTTGGTTATTTAGCTGGATTAATGAAAATATATGTCAAATATACTTTATAACTTATTACCTTATTAAATAATTTCAAGTTTTAGAAATTTCTACAGTAGGCCTATGTTACACTTATTGTTATCAAAAACAATTTTTCTGGAGGTTTTGATACATTGAATTTGATATTACTTCAATTATTCAAGGGAAATTTGCTGTGGTCCTACTTCAGCAAAATAACATTAAAAAATAGTTCAATATGTGCTTCACACTCATTTACGTTAAGTTCTAAAATAAAGAATATTACTTGAAACCAATAAAACTGTAACTATAAAAAATGATTAACTGAATTCAAATGTTTAACTTTAATATAGTCAAAAGTAAAGGAAAATAATAAGCTGTGAGAATTAGTAGGGAATTCACTAACCTGCTGTTAGGACCAAGGTCTGGGTTGAAAGTGAAAACATGAATTGCATGAAACCAAACTGTCAAGGTGACAGACTTGTTTCACAGATACATTATATGGCAAGAGAAGTAACTCTTGCTTATGTTTAATTTATTTCCTGGAGCTCCTAGATCAGTGTAATGTTTTTATTTTCTGGAGATATTGAGATTGCATGCAATCAGATTGCAGATAATCATCTCTTAATATATTAAACTGTACAGTATTGTGGCAGAAAAGATTTTATATTGTGTAAAATAAGTAGGACAGTTTTTTTTCACACTATATTTTTGTTATTCAAAATTGTCTAAGATTTGCAAAATGGTACAGAAAAAAATCATATTAATTCAATTTTAGGCACAATTCAGTTCCATGGCATGAATATAAATGTCCATGACAAATTAAATGTCGATTCTGAGGGAGAGGATGAAGATGAAGGGGAGTCCTCAGGTGATAAACCCCAACACATCCAGAAGTCGGACTCCAGCATGCTCAGCTATGATTTCTGGGATAGAGCCTTTGGTGACAAGACTGAAGTGACCTGGGTGGAGTTTAAGAAGAAGTTTGAGGCTGAGTACAAGGAAAAGATTGTCAAGACATACACAGAGGAAGAATGTAAGCTGTTTTTGAACTTGATCTACAAAGACATATTTATGCTGAACAAATCCATGAAGAAAGCCACCTATGACCAGTTCTGTGAGGGAAACCCCTCTGCTGATCCCCACAGGTTCTACCACAGACTGGCTCAGTATGCCAAGGGATATCACGCCATGAGAGAAGTCTTCAATATGGATAGTACACTGAGGCTTATCACCATACAGAAGCTAGGTATCTAATCTATTTCTTTGATATCAGTAAGATTAAATATGGATAATCCAATGTCCCTAAAGTATTCTCAGTTTAAATTGATTAATTTTTTTTTAAATTTCAAATTCATAACCTTTATGTGACCCAGACTTATTAGTTGGTAATGAGCATTTGATTGTACGTTGGTCATTATGACCATGCAGGCAGTTATTAGGCAGTGAGAAAATGCAAAATACTATTTAAAGAATATTTACATAAAAACAGAATTTATATGGTAAATGGGACACACATTCAATCATCATCATCTATCATTTCCTATACATGTATTTCTTAAGAAAAATTTGGCAAAAATTATATGTCTGTTACAACTGTGGCAATCAGGTAGGTTCAATCACCTATGGCCAGATACTAATTGGTAGAGCACCTGACTAATGATTCAGGGGGCCCGGGGTTGAATCCTAGTCTGGTCTGTCACATTTTTTCCTTTCCAATTTAAAAAAACTAACAAAACAAATTGTCATAAGATTTTGATGTAAGATGTGTTAACGACCAGACGTGTAATGTTGCAGGAGAGTTCTGTTTCCCAGCTGTCATCAGTGGACTCACAGACATGTTAAAGGATGAAGATGCAAACATAAGAGCAATAGCCACAATAGCCTTGGCAAAGTCAGGTAAGACAACCATGATACATAAAGCTTCAACCAAGTCAGGTAAGACAACCATGATACATAAAGCTTCAGCCAAGCCAGATAAGACAACCATGATACATAAAGCTTCAGCCAAGCCCAGTAAGACAACCACAATGCGTGAAACTTCAACCAAGTCAGATTAGACAACCATGATAAAGCTTCAGCCAAGTCAGGTAATAAACCATGATGCATAAGGCTTCAGCCAAGTCAGGTAATACAACCATGATACATAAAACTTCAGCCAAGTAAGGTAATACAACCATATAAAACTTCAGCCAAGTCAGTTAATACAACCATGATACATATAGATATAAGCATACTGTGAGGCCATGTTTATCTTTGTCAGTAAAACTTCCTCAAATGTCCTTGATTTTTAGTAATTTTGATCATTTTTCTAACAGCTTATTTTGTTAAAAAATATTCTGATTCTACACACAAGTACTCCAAAGTTGAAATTAAAAAGATGATTGAGTTTCTGATTTACAATATCTATGTAATTTTTGAAGATCAGGTCTTCCAACAATCTTTTGCAATTCCTATGGGTACTAATTGCACCCTTTTATTAGCAGACCTGTTTTTGTATTCATATGAAGCAAATTTATTTTAAAACTTTTACATGAAAAGTGGAGGTATCTTGCTATAGCCTTCAATTCGACATTCAGATATATGGACAATGTTTTATCAAATAACAGTACTCATTTTCATTCTTATGTTGATTCAATATATTCCTTTGAACTTGAAATAAAGGACACCACAGAGTCGGACACATCTGTTTCATATTTGGATATTTTACTAGAAAGGCAAACTTACAACAAAACTTCATGATAAACATGATGACTTCAACTTTCACCTTCCCTTATTTTTGTAGCAATGTACCATTATCACCTGCATATGGAGTTTACATGTATTTCTCCCAGTTGATTTTAGCAAAAACAATCCGTTGCTAAGTCCAATGTTGACCGACATTTTTATACAAACAATTAGGCATTATTTTCACACTGAATTCTCTACAGATTTTTCTGTTTACACAATCATGACATGTAGCACATGGCAATAATAAGATTTTCTTGGGAATTTTTTTATTTTTGTGTTTAGAGTACATTGCTCTTGTTGATTTCTAGCACAAAGTAAATTGTAGATATTCATTTTGCTATTACTGTGGAATCATCATTGTTCGTGGGGGATCAATGTTCCTGGATTTCGAGGGTCACCCTTACCCACGAATTTACCTCCCCACAAACAATTTTTTTGTCATCGTACTGATTAAAAAAATCTACCAAATAAACGAGCTGCCCATGAAATTACATCCCACGAACCAATAAAATTTTGCTTGCCCAAGAACATTGACCCTCACAAATTTAAATGATTCCACAGTAATAAATACAGCCATATTAAATTGAAAGTAAAATTAATTCCTCATTTTTTGCCTTTTTTAACAGGAAGAGCACAGAAGACCACTGTAGAGAAGATAATTGGGATGTTAGAGGATGTTGACAGACTGGTCAGAGAGAGTGCCTGTCTAGCACTGGGATACCTAAAAGCAGGAGGAAAAAGTGAACAAGCAGTTGCAGATCGATGGTAAAATTTGCAGATACATTCAGTTACTGAGGAATGCTGAAAATAATACTATTAATGTTTGAATACATGTAGTTGACTCCTTGTTTTTATCATTTTTATCAACAGGAGGAATGATCCCATTAAATCTGTGAGAGAAGCAGCAGAAATAGCACTGAAACGAATGGGAGGAGATCTGGCCAAAAAGTGTATCCATATCACAGACGTTCTGTCCTCAGAAATGCAGTTCCTAAAGACTCCTATATCCTAATGGTCTATCAACTACACAGAGAAATTAACTATGGCGCAGAATTCACTTTCCTTTTTAACCTGTTTAACTAAACTATGGTGTACCGGTAATTTATTACAAATGAGGTCCTGCTTTGTTATGTCAACAGGGTAACTTCAATTGTAGAAACTTTATTGCTCTTTATAGAAACATAGAGCTTCATAATTTTTTAAAGAATTAGTCTGCATTAAGAAGATTCTTGTAAAATACACATGTAAGACTTTTATAAAAAACATAAAAACAAAAAAAAAACATACAGTCAAACCTCATTATCTTGAACTAGATGGGATGGAGAAAAAACTTCAAGATATCCGAGGATTAGAGATATCAGGGGTAAAATACTTAAAGAATAAAGTGATTGGGACTTTCAAACACTTCTACATATCCATGGTATTCCAGATATCAGTGTTCAGGAAACCAAAGTTCAACTGTATTAGATTCTGAATTATTTTAACAATCTTCTATTATTATTTATTTCAAACATGTCTTCAGGGGGTTGGGTCTGTTTTTCATGTTCACCATTGGTTACAGCCATCATAAGCAATGGGGGAAAATCATGCAATAATATTCATGTATTTTTGTCACTTCAAAGGATGAATATATTTTTGATCATTCTGGGTTGGTTGAAATGACATTCCTCTGTTGTGAAAAAATTTTCCAATCACATCCGTCCATGCACAAAAAGAGGCTTTATTTATTTATTTTTTCTTACACTGTACAACATTTTTGAAAGTCTCAATAATTTATATTTACAATTATTTTCTTTCTGCCAATATCATCCTCACAATGTCAAGGTTTTGTGATTTCGGAACTCCACACAAACCCTTGACATAAGTCATTATTTAAAAGTTGGGCTAAAAAGCTTCTACTTCATTTGTTCCTGGTCTGGAACTGGAACAAATCAGAAAACAGCTTTTATTGTATAGGTAAGTTTTGTAAACAAATATGACTCGTCTTTAAAATGGAAAGTGTCAATATTGTAGGATTTGTGACTAGTTACTTTAAATGAAACATCGGGGATAAATTTTTTGAAGATTGTCCTCCTTACAATCACAAAAGATATGCTCTAGATTTGGGCAATTTGATAAAGACTATTTTGAAAAATATATTCTCATTGGTTAGTTTATAATTACCCATTACGTCATGTGTAACCACAAGCCCAACTTTTAAATAATGACTTATGTCAAGGGTTTGTGTAGAGTTCCGAAATCACAAAACCTTGACATTGTGAGGATGTGCCAAAATATGATTGAAAAGTTTTTTTTATTGAATCTTTTAATAAAAATCCTCTTTAACTTTATGTAACTCAAGCAGAAAAGTTTTTTTTCCCATGAATCTTTGATCTGTGATAGTTTTTTTTGATGTATGTAAATTTTTTTTATATACTTCTTTATTTTTATTTTCAATTCCACTACATGTATTTTTGTTCATTATACTCATCACTTGAAAAAGTATATATAAAAAGGGTCTATAATGATGGGGTGTCTGCACATCTGTCTTTATGGGTACCACAACTATACCACTGAATAAAATTTAGTGAGATTTCCACAGAATCTTTATTACATAATGCCATTGTGACCTCTTTTTAGCTCACCTGAGCTGAAAGCTCAAGTGAGCTTTTCTGATCACCTGTTGTCCAGTATCAGTCCATCTGTCTAGCTGTCCATCCATCTGTAAACTTTTCACATTTTTGACTTCTCAAAAATCATTGGGCCAAATTTAACCAAAGTTGGCAAAAAGCATTCTTGGGTGAAGGGGATTCTAAATTGTTTAAATGAAGGGCCAAGTCTTATTCCAAGGAAAAGGAAAAAATAGGGTGGGGTAATTAAAAATTCCTCTCAAGAACCACTGGGCTAGAATAGAGGAAACTTGTGTGAAAGCTTCATGAGATAGTGTATATTCTAAATTGTTCAAATCATAGCCCCTCGGTTTTGGGTGGGGCCACAATGGGATATCAAAGTTTTACATTTAAATATATAAGAAAAATTCTTTAAAAATCTTCTTCTCAAGACCACTGGGCCCAAAGGGATGAAACCTGTATGAATGCTTCATTACATAGTGAGATTCTAAATTGTTCAAATCATGGTACCCAGGGGTTGGGTGGGGCCACAAATTTACATTGAAATATATAGAAAAAAATCTTTAAAAATCTTCTCAATAACCACTGAACCAGAAGAGATGAAACTTATGTAAAAGCTTCCTGAGGTAGTTTAGATTCTATAATCATTCCTTCAAATCTTGGTCCCCAGGGTTGGGTGGGGCCACAATAGGGGATCATAGTTTTACATTGAAATATGTAGGAATTTTTAAAAAAAAAAAAAAAAAACTTCTTCTCAAGAACCACTGGGACTGAAGAGATGAAACTTGTGTGAAATCTTCTTAAGACAGTGTAGATTCTAAATTGATCAAATAATGGCCCGGGGGTTGGGTGAGGCCACCAAGGGGATCAAAGTTTTACTTTGATATATGTATTGTATGATTATAACAATAGAAGATCAGAGTTTTACATTGAAATATGTAGGAATAGTTCTTTAGAAATCTGCTACAGAACCACTGAACCAGAAAAGGTGAAACTTAAAAGCAAGCTTCCTGATGTACTATTCATTCTAAATCATTCACATCATGGCCTCCCAGGGTAGAGTGGGGCCACAATAGAAGATCAATTTTTTATGTTGTAATACATAGAAAAGAATTCTTTAAAAATCTTCTTAAGAACAACTGGGCCAGAGGAGATAAAATTTCCTGAGGTAGTGTAGATTCTAAATTGTTCAAATCTTTTTTCTCAAGAACCTTTGGTCCAGAAGTGAAGAAACTTTTACAAAAGCTTCCTAAGATAGTGTAGATACTAAATTAAATAAATGGTGGCCCCTGGGGGAAGGGTGCCATCGCAATAGCAATCAAAGTTTTACATGGTATGATACTGGAAATAAATTTTGAAAATCTCCTCAGGAAATACATTTGCACCATTCATATGCAAACATTCCAAAGTTGAGTGGATTCATTTTTAGCTCACCTGGACGAAGTCGAGATGAGCTTATGCTATACCCCTGGCGTCAGCGTCGGCGTCAGCATCCCGGTTAAAGTTTTAGGAGCAAGTCCCATTCCCAAGTAACTATAAGCCCTATCTGGACCAAACTTGCATGGATGATGCATCTAGGGATGGACACTACCACACTTGCTTCGGATGCTGGATCTGACCTAGATTTTCCAGATGAGTGACCAGGTTAAAGTTTTTGGAGCAGGTCCATCCCCAAGTAACTATAAGCCCTACTTGGACCAAACTTGCATGGATGATGCATCTAGGGATGGACACTAACAAACCTTCTTCGGATGCTGGATCTGACCTAGATTTTCCAGTTGAGTGACCAGGTTAAAGTTTTTGGAGCAGGTCCATTCCCAAGTAACTATAAGCCCCATCTGGACCAAACTTGCATGAATGATGCGTTTAGGGATGGACATTGCCACACTTGATTCAGATGCTGGATCTGACCTAGATTTTCCTGATGAGTGACCAGGTTAAAGTTTTTGGAGCAGGTCCATTCCCAAGTAACTATAAGCCCTACCTGGACCAAACTTGCATGGATGATGCATCTAGGAATGGACATTACCACACTTGATTTAGATGCTGGATCTGATTTAGATTTTCCACATATGAGACCAGATTTAGATTTTGGAGCAGTCTCATTCCCAAGTGAATATAAGCTCCATCTGGACCAAACTTTCATGGATGATGCATCTAGGGATGTACACTAACAAACCTGCTTCGGATGCTGGATCAGACCTAGATTTTCCACATGAGTGAATTTTAGCAATATTTTAACTAAATTAGCACGGATGATGTATCTAGGGATGAACACTTCCAGACTTTCTTTGGATTCTGAATCTGACTTACATTTTCTAGATGAGTGACCAGGGTAATTTTTTTTTTGGATTAGCTATATAAAGTTATGGCCTGTTATGATTAAACTTGCATAGATGGTGCATTTAAGGATGAAACTTCCTGACTTGCTTTGGATGTTGGAACTGACCAAAATTTTCTTGATTAGTAAACAGGTTAAAAGTTTTTTGAGCAGGTCTATTTCCAAGTAACTATAAGTCCTACTTAAACCAAACTTGCATGGATATTGATCTTGAGATGTACCCTAACTAGAAAAAAAAATATGATGTGAAATTTGCCTTACTTATAGATAACATTCGTCGAGGTGAGTTTCGTAATCTTTGATTACCTATGTTTTTTCTTCAAATTATGCACTGTGGGTTAGAGTTAGCTAAAATAGGAATTAAATTTCACATAATGCATAATGAAGGAGAAGAATTTGCTTTATTGAATTATTGCAAGACCATGATAGTCATGATGATATTGAAGCATCCCCATGCTGTGTGAATACAAAGACCTTTAGAGTTAGAAGGAATACAGAAATATTTTTGGAAATCTGATGAAGAACAACAGGGCTAAAGGTACTCAGGTGAGCATTGTGGCTTCTTGTTTACTTTATTTGGTCTTTTTCCATTATACTCATATGGGGCAGGGGGTGAGCTCAGTACTCACAGTACTTGAGTTTTCTAATTTCGATGTGGGCTTATTGTGAGCTTATACATGTAGTCAAATTTTTGAGAGTTTTGTTAAAATGGTTTCTTTAAAATTATTTTTGTTATTGAATATTGTTTATTTTGACTTTATATATAAATGAATCATGGAATGAAACCCACATGCAGTTTGAATTTTTTTCTGTTCCAATGAGACAATTATACATTAAGACTGATATTGGCACATTAAATGCAAGTTGTATTTTGTTTTTTAGATTTATTCTTCATCATGTTCATAAACATTGTACCAAAAATGAGATTCTAGAAAAATTGTGCACTATAAAAAAAATCATTTATTTGTTGTTTCTTTTCAAGTTCTTATCATAATTTTTACTGTGAAGATCAATAATGAGTGTATCGAGTGTTGTGATTTCCATATTCATCGTAAACACTACAGAAATAATCAAATGGACGCACTGCCTCTACTGGGAATTTGTAGGTCAAGGTGACCTCTTTTCTCTTTAACATGGTAGACGATGGCTCTATTTTCTCTGATTTGTTGATCAAAACCATGTGGTCTGGCACTGGAACATGACAGGATACCCTCATCTGTCCATTTCCTTCAACCACGAGTCGAAGATTAAGCTAAAAGGAAACATTGATATACTGGTATATTGGTATCTAGGATAAGCAGAGTGTTTGTTAGATATCTTAATTTTAGTTGAATATCTGTCTGTAATAATTATCCTTGTTTATAGTTACAAAAGAAAATGACAAACCCTTCAAAAAAGATCATCCTAAGGCTCATGAGAATTCATAATTTTCTCATGCACAAACATCAACAAAAAGGAAATCGAAGTCTATGAGACAAAACATTAAAGGAATCTGTCAATACTTACCTCTCTTGAACTGCTTTCTGTCATCTTTGTAAGATCTTCCAAGAAGGTGGGCCCTGTGTACACTTTGAAGGTGCTTACATTCTTGTCACCTCCTGGATTTTCAGAGAAACAGATGTACTCGCCATCTATTTCTCTGTTTTGTACATCTTTCTTATGAAATGTGACATACGAGGAAGAAAACAGGGGACTCCTGACTTCCTGTATTGAGATATTTTCAGATTTGCTTATTTGACTACCATCTTTTTTCATGTATACTCTTGGAGGATTTTCCCCAAATGTTTGGCAAGTGACAGTTGAAGGTTGTGGAAAGGTTTTCCCTCCACTTTCTGACAAGTATACCTCAGGGGGGAGATTTTTACTAATGGATACTTTCTCAACAGAGGAAAATACCATGCCCAGTCCAAGGATGAGAGGGGCATCTAAAGTGACTTTCAGGAATACCACTCTCTCATTCAGAAATGATTTTGGAAAGCTAATCTTTGCCCAGGGTGTTGGCCCAATTGTTATATTTGCTAACTCGTGTTTAGTTAATAAAGTTTCGCTATTTACAGAATTATCATTTGACAAATCTTTCGATGGTTCAATGTCTCTGTCAAAAGATCTTCCCCGAGACGGGATCTCGAACGATGCTCTTCGAGAGGAAAACTTGCCTGTGCTTCGAGGATTCCTTGACAGTAGCACACCTTTTCTTTCACTGTGATTTTCTATAGGCTGATAAAAAATTTTATCATCTGTGTTGTTGAACAAATAAACGCCAAACTTTATTCCCCAGTATACCCTTGGCCAGTTATAATAATTTGTTGAGAATGGTGGGTCGCAGTTAAAGTCGACATTAATTTCGTGGACATCTGAAGTTGGTGACGAGACCTCTGAGAATTTGGAGATACATTTTCGCAACTGTACAGGGAAAGTTGATTTACTGGGATAATCCTTGCCCCATGAAAAAGACTCAAATCGCAGACTGCTGGTCTGGTCAGCAATTTTGGTGGTAAAGTACACCGCTCTTACATAAGATGAATCCACAGTCAGAGAATAAACCGTCAGTTTTCCATTTTTCTTCACAGAGGACCCAAATGTTGGCTCATCAACTAAAATGAATTTAATATTAGTATAATATAAAGAGCAGTGAGGATATGTGATGGTTTGTGCCACTCTGTATATGCATATTCGACTTCAGTCCTTAATACATTTGGAACAGTATATCCACATGTCTTAGGCGTCTTAAAAAAATTGTCTACCTAGTCGATTTTATCTGACCTAAAAGAACTTTATTAACCTTTTTAGAGGTTATCTTTATCGCCTCTTGCTAATATGGAATTTTCACCAAACAAAATTTGATGAAGACCCCCACTGCTACCACGTATGATCATCTGTATGACCATTGCCTTGCAGTTTGTTTCTTGTGTGTATACAGCTGATTCCTACTTGAATCCTTCATATTTAGCTCACCTGAGCTATGAGTGCACGTATTGTTGTCTGAATTCAAGTTTGAATAAACCATGACCCCTTGGAGGTAGGCTGGGGTCACAATATGGGGTCAAAATTTCACTGGGAAGAAAGAAGGGGAAAATCTTTTTGAAAAAATATTTTGGCCAAGGTGACTCAAGTGAACGCTGCTGCCCATTGGCCTGTTGTTCATATAGTACTACTAATATATTATCATCAATATCCTTATTTCTATAGCGTTGCAAAACTGTACTTGCATAATAAATCCGATGCAAATCCATTAGAAAGAAACGCAGATATAGAATGAGTTTTGAAGTAGACAATATCAGGATTTCCATATCAGTTGAAAAAGTACTAGTTAAAAGTGTACAAAGTCTGATTTTAATACGCAGTATTTTTCACATAAAAATTTAACAGCAAATAATATAACGTAATTGTAACCTAGAATTATTCTTTTAAATTTCTACAGAAAAACTAAATAATAAAATCGATAGATTTTCATACAGCAGGATGTGTCATACACATTCAGGTGTGTTTATCACTGAAAAACAAATCTGAGTGTGTATGATCCTTTGTTTCAGAAAAAAATAAAGGCATTTACAATTTACTGCAATATATTACAATTTCGACCGCTTACCCCCAATGACACCCGAGTTGATTTGCCAGTACACAGTTAAAGAGAGACCCGCCTCCGGAGCTACCATCTCCACAGAAATATCAACAAATCCAGTGGTAGAGTTGTACTGTTTGCTGACTGACTTCACGTTATTTACACCATACTTCTGTCCCTACAATATGTAAAACCGAGAATTTTAGTAATGTAGTTTTTTCCACTTTTATTTTGTTTAAAAAAAAATACCGCAAAAATTCGAATATTTGAAATCACAAAATCATTTTCTGATATCAAAAAATCGTTAGGATTTTCTAATATCAAAAAAACGCTATTTTTTATATCAAAAATTCGAATTCTTCATATCAGAAAATTGCAAGTCATTTTCTGGTATCAAAAATTCGAATATCTCATATCACAAATTCAAATTCGATTTTCTGATAACAGAAAATGATTTTTTTTTTTATATCAGAAATTCAAACTGATTTCTTGAAATCACAAAATATTTTTTCTGATATTAGAATTTAAAAAAAAATGGAGAAGAATCTTCACATAAATAATGAACACTCCTTTGACCCGTAGAAAATCGCTGAACCATAGTGCCAGGTTTGCTTTCTAAAATGTGTTGTCATTTTTCATGAAAGAATTATACGAATTTACCATAATGAAATTTGATTTACTATTTTATAATTCCTCACATCAGAGACATAAATAACAGAGATTCCCAACTCCGCCATTAACATGTTTGTTTAACTAAAATATGCAATGGACCTGATTTTATCCTAAAAATAAGTCTTTACCGGTTGTGTATTTCTATCCAAAATTAAATTAACTCTTTTATATGTGGCTGTATGATTTGTAAAGTTTTAAAACAATATATTGGTTTTTAAAAGCAAACTAGGCAAATTAAAGAGGTCATTGACCGAAAGTAGGCGAAATCGCGGCAATATGGCCGACCACGAGTCACTTGTTGCAATTTCAAATTATTCTTTTCGTATTGCTTATTATTTTTTTTTTAAAGTACGAGAAAAATAACATCCTAAATAATTTGTTTATTTAAATATTTTTTTTTACTTTGTTATCCCTGTTGATTTTAAAGATTTATGTGATTTAAATTGCATAAGATTGGAAAAGTGTAAACAATAGGGACCGCAAGATCACGCGAGACTTTGAAAAGTAACTTGTGAATTTCTGTTACATTGTATTTATGTCTCTATTAATGTGGGTCTACATTGATTTACAACTAATTTCTGGGAAAGACGAAGGTTGCCTCACAGGGAGCATTCGTAAATTCGTTCTTATTTTTATGGGGTCTTATTTTCTGACATCAAAAGATCGATTTTCTGATATCAGAAAATGCAAATCATTATTTGACATCAGAAAATCAATTTCTGATATCAAGAAATCGGATTTTTTATAAATAGTAAAAAAAAAATGAATTTTTTTTTATATCAAGAATTTATTTTTAGCTCACCTCAACGAAGTTGGGGGAGCTTATGTAATACGCATCCCAGGTTAAGGATTTTGGAGCAGTTTTCTTTTCAAGTACTTCTATGGCCTATATTAGTCAGAGATGCATGGAAGATGCTTCTAGTGTGTTTCATTGTACCAGTCAAGGTTTCAGATGCTGCAATTTCAGCTAAAGAATGACCAGGTTAACGTTTTTGGAGCAGGTTAAAATTTTTGGAGCAGGTCTCATTTCCAAGTAACTATAAGCCCTATATTGACCAAACTTGCATGGATGATATATCTAAGGATGCACACTACTGAACTTGCTTCGGATGCTGGATCTGACCTACATTTTCCGGATGAGTGACTAGGTTAAAGTTTTTGGAGTAGATCTCATTTCCAAGTAACTATAAGCCCTATATTGACTAAACTTGCATGGATGATACATCTAAGGATGCACACTTCTGGTCTTGCTTCTGATGCTGGATCTGACCTACATTTTCCGGATGAGTGACCAGGCTAAAGTTTGGATCAGATGTCAATTCCAAGTAACTATAAACCCTATATTGACCAAACTTCCATGGATGATGGATGATACATCTAAGGATTCACACTACAGGACTTGCTTCAGATGCTGGATCTGACCTACGTTTTCCGGATGAGTAACCAGGTTAAAGTTTTTGGAGTAGATCTCATTTCCAAGTAACTATAAGGCCTATCTGAACCAAACTTGCACGGATAATACATCAAGGGACGAACAATCTCAAACTTGCTTTGGATGCTGGATTTGACTTACATTTTCTGGATGAGTGACTAGTTTTAAGTTTTCAGATAAGTCTATTCCCAAGTAACTGCAAGCCCTATCAGATAAAAATTGCATAAATGTTGCATCTAGGGATGCACACTCCAAGGTTATTAGTTTAGTGTGGGACTTTGCCTTACTTAAAGACAACATTCGTTGAGGTGAGCTCTGTAATCTCTGATTATCTATGTTTTTTATATCAGGAATTCGATTTGATATCAAGTATTCTTTTTGTTTTGTTTTTTAAATCAGAAAATACGTCTGAAATATTAAAACGGCGCCTCATAATATAGAAAACTGAAAGGCTAACAATATCAGAGATGGTCCTTCTATGGGCGGTTAAAGAAATTAGCAGATACACATTCAGGCATACATACATACGGACAGACAAATTGATATGACCCTTAATTTTTAACAGTCTTTCTTTTGTAGTAAAGTTCTTCTGTGTAAAATTTAAAAACTGTTTGAGTCATCGAGTCAAAACTATATATGTGTAGATACAGACAGCTAAATCTAAAGGTGTCTTGCTCTCATAGTAAAGAACATTAAGTACAAAATTTAAAAGCATTGCAATGAAAAATCTTTAAGTAATCGCTCACAACAAAAGTGTCATGGATACATATTCAAACATGTGTACAGACAGATGGACAAGGTGATGACCGTAAAATCTATAGGTATCATTCTTGCACTTATGGTAAAGTAGTTATGGACAAAATTTGAAATTTCGTGAAAATTAATGCGTTATCGCGTCACAAAAAAGTGTTGATAAACAGACATACAATGTGATTCTTATAGGGCTCCCATATTTTCATGCGGGGCCCTACTTACCTGTATTTCATTTATTTGACAAAGGAGTACAGCCAGTAGAAATGCAATCATCCAAAGAGATGAGACATTTAAATCCATGCCTATTGATCACAATTTAAACAATGTGAAAATGTAGCGTAACGTGTCTTTATACTTTTTCAAATTAGCCCAAAGGAAAGATATCTATCAAAGCTGGAACTGGGATCACGATTTTTGCGACATATGTTTATAAAAATGAAACTCTTTAATCTAATTTAACAGTCTCATTTTTTAAAAAAATGCATCTATGACTCCTTTGAAAAGAATTAATTTTTTCAACCTTAATGAAACATGAAAAATAATCAGAATTCTACGTATGGAGTATTCAGTCTAAATTTGACAATTAGCCGGTTATTGACCTTGTTTGTGAGAAGGTAAAAATTATTTGTCTCGTACCTCAATGCTTCCAGATAATTTTATTTTGTCAGTCTGTTTCCTTGGCCGTCTGGAAAAATTAACTTAAAATCTTTAAAAAAAAGTTCAACTTCGATACATCATAAACGGGAAGCTCAACGTTCATCAGTATGTGCATTTACTGTTAAATCACATTTGTGTGAGGTGAAATTTTTGTGGTTATAGGAAAAAAATATTGGTAACTGAGGATTTGATTTCATGGCTAAAGGAGTGTTAGGTAGTTATGCATTTGAAATTTTACATTTCGGGGGGGGGGGGGGGGGGATTAATGGGTCTTTTCATACCTCGAAGACAACCAAAATTAAACATCCCTACCCCACCCCGCCCCTACCCCCACGAAAATGTGTGATTTAACAGTGTGTATTTGGAATTTCCTTTCCATACATCGATTTGCATCTAGGGATTCAAAAGTGTATATGAAAGAAAAGCTTGAAGCTACTGTCACAAATCTAGATGACAATTAACCAGCACTTTGCAAGGTCACAACATTCTTATTCAATAAATCCTTAGGCTGAAATTCAATTTTATTAACAATCTTTGTATTCTCTGTTACAACTTTATGTTAATTCTTTTGTTAAACGATCTGTTTCTTATAGTCAGTATTCTTTGCAACTTATATTTTTTTCTTTTACAAAATGATTTTTATCTTCCTTCTGCATTTTGTATTCATCTTCTGCCACCTTTTGCCTTTATTCCCTATTTTAGGTCTTTTTCATTTTTTTTTTCGTATCTTTTTTTCTAAAGTGTTCTTCTATGGTATTTTCTTGATAAAATAGTTCTGCTTGAATCTTTTCGGACACAAGCTTTTCCCACGTTGAGGATACACTGGTAAGAAAGAACAAAATAGAATACTTTATATTTCAAATATCTGTCATATGTCTAATGACATATATCTCTTATCATTTCAGGTTTCAGTTACTTTGTCTGATACATTTCATTCACAGTTTGCCTCTTAAAAATAATTCATGGAATATACTTTTTGGAACTCGAAAGGCAGCTGAGCCGTTTTAGATGAGTCCTGCTTGAAGGTCGTGAATGGCTAATTCAAAATTTATGTGCATTCTCATCTCCTTAATTTGCCATAAAATATATGGAGATAACGAACTGTATTCAAGCTCAAAAGATCATTAAACAATACAAAATTTGGAGCAGAGCAAACATGAACCTCTAAAACACTAGAGGTGGGATCAGGTGCCATGGAGGAGTGAGCATCCCCTGCCGACCGGTCACACCCTCCGTGTGCTCCTTGTCATGATCGAGAAATAACGGAAAAATCCGTCGACACTTCAGTGTGTAAATAATGGCCTAACAATAAGTATGAAAAACGTCAGTCAGCATTTGACTTTATGATAAACTGTATTTGCTGACAAGGTCATGTATCGACCATAGAGCTTACGAATGAAATATGAAGATAACGAACAGTATTCAAGCTCAAAAGTCCAATGAAACGATACAAAATTGGAGCAGAGCAAACACGGACCTCAAAATTTAGAGGTGGGATCAGGTGCCATGGAGGAGTGAGCATCCCCTGCTGACCGGTCACACCCGCCGTGTGCTCCTTGTCATGATCGGGAAAAAAAAACCCGGAAAAATTCGTAAACAGTTCAGTGTATAAATAATGGCCTAAAAATTAGTATGGAAAAGGCCAGTCAGCATTTGACTCAATGATAGGTTGTATGTGCCGACAAGGTCATTGTATTGACCGAAAAACTTGTGAAAAGATGACTTCAAACAAGACTTTTGGTATCCTTGTTTCGTCAACTTGTTTGTCAATAGCTTGCCTCGTTTTAGAAGTTGTTCATTGTTCATGCTCTTGCGTATCGAATCAACTGAGAGACATAAAATCCATATGCAGGTGATAAGGGAATATTGCTACATAAGTAAGGGAAGTTGACGATTGAAAAGTTGAAGTCATCACGTTTATCATAAATCTTTATAGTTAGGTTACCATTAACGTCTTTTTCTAGTAAAATATCTAAATATGAAACAGATGTGTCAAAATCTGTGGTATCTTTTATTTCAAGCTCACTTGGATACATCGAGTCGACGTATGAATGAAAGTAACTATTGTTAATTGATAATACGTCGTCGATATATCGAAATATGGACTTTAAACGAGACTGCTGATGTTCTTGTTTCATCAACTTGTTTGTCAATAAATTACCTCGTTTTAGAAATTGTTCATGCATAGAGCATGCTTTTGCGTATCGAATCAGATGAGAGATATAAACCCTGTATACAGGTGGTGAAGGTATATTGCTGCATAAGTAAGGGAAGTCTACGATTGAAAAGTATCATGTTTATCATAAAGTCTGGCTGTTAGATTACCATTAACGTCTTTTTTCAAGTAAAATATCCAAAATATGAAACAGATGTGTCAGACTCTAGATATCTTTTATCTCAAGTTCACCGGGATATATCGTATCGACATAAGTATGGAAATAACAATTGTTAATTGACAATACGTCGTCGATATATCTAAATGTCGAGTTGAAAGGCACGGCAAGTGTTTTCTTCTTTTGACGTATAAGATTTTGAACAAATTCTGCTTCATATGAATACACAAATAGGTCTGCATCTGTCAATGATATAAAAAAGCCTGCACTGGACTTTAATGTAACTTTAATGGGGAATGGTTGTATATAAAGTCGGAAGTTTTTATGCTGTTGATTTTGGTACAAAAAAATTCCAAAAGTTCCTTGGAATTTTTTAGTATCCACATCTGATTTACACCACTTCTCGAATATATTGTTGCTGAGTACTCCTGAAGTTTGTCCTTCATTTTTGTTAATATTTTAGTGAGGAGTAAAGAGGCTTGGTAGAACATTTACTGGAACCCTCTATGTATTTTTATGAAGATTCGGAATCCAATATAGATATGTTAATTCAAATTCATATTGGTTGTTGGGAATACTGTAAATCACTTTTTATTCGCGAGAATTTTATTTTCGCGTAATTACGCGAGACGGTTTGCTCGCAAAAATTTCATTCTCGTGTTTATTTTTATTTGCATATATACAGCAATAACTAGCATTCGTGAATATTTTGTCTCGCTTATAATTACCAAATACCTATCTCGCGAAAATAAGGTGTCGCGAATATTTGGTGATCTACGGTATTAAAAATATTCAAAACTGACATATGATTTTGAAGAATTTCCTCCTTATAAAGGGAGCTATGGGTATAAGTTGGATAACCACTTGTAGAATTAAATCCCATTTCTTCTAAAATACAATTTAAATAAAGAGCCTTACAAACAAAGACACTGTTGTTACCTGCTTTGTCAGCAGCACATACTGATCGTGTAGTGGGTGAATTAAAAAAAATGACCAAACGCATATTTATCAACCCACACTAAAAATACAGGCAATGAAAATTTTTATGTCTCAGCAAATGTCTTTAGATAGTGTCTAAATACCTGCCAAATATCTCGTTGATATCTCAATTAACAAAAAAGTTATGCCCAAAAATGATGCTAAAAATGTCAGGAGTGAAACACCTTTGTGTGACATTTTGAAATTTCAATATTTTTTGAAGATCTGTGAAATAAATAATAATGGACTGTAGTAACTTTTGTTTAATTAAGTTGTGGTCATGGCTGATGTTTAAAAAAATGTTATACCATGTCAGGAGTGCAACAGAAAAAAATGTAGTGTTGCCAAAAAATCGATTGTAAAATTCTGAAAGAAAATTAAGACAAAAAAGAATTTTCGAAGTATAAAACAATAACTGATATACATTTTAAAACTCAAAAATATTACATAAATCACAAGCAGCATTAATGAGAGTCAGGTTCATACCCAATAATGTCAGGCGTGCAACATTTGATGTTTTGCTCCCAAGCATGAAAAAACTATTATCATTACATGATTTTCTGATTTTCATTTTGGAAAATAAAGACACAAAGAACATTTTTATCAAATAGATTTATCAATTATAGAATCTGTCTGTGCTTCAGATATATATTTCTATGGTCAGGAAAGCAACACATTTTTGTAAAGATTCAGCTTGTGTGACGAAAACACTTCTATTCATGCTTAGAAGTATTCATTACTTAATAATGATCTTTTTGTATAATTTAGTACTAAATTATTGACAGATTTATAATTAAAATCCTCCCTTTTTCAATTTTATCAATTCAGATGTGTTTTTATCTATTTTGTGATTTTTTTTAATGAACGTTAAAAGTAAACACACTAAAAAATTGTCATAAAATTCAAGTAATTCCTCCTCAACTTCACTGAAACAACAGAACAAGTTCTTATGTAATTTTCACTTCACAATTCTACTTTAAAGGGCCCAATGCTTTTGGTCAGGAGTGCAACAAATATGTTAGAATTATAAATCATCCGCTAAGAATAAAAATAAAGAAAAAATGATGAGTACAATTTTTCTGGTGGATTACTGTGTTTGTCCTCTAAAGGAAAATATGCTTTAAAATATATTTTATCTTCTAAATATACATTTAAGCTAGTTTTTTGGCATAAAATAGGGTATAATTCCAGATAAAATGCGAATTTTAAATACTTTCATCTGTTTTAATTATGAAGTATAGGACTATAAGTATTGCACAATTTCATTACCACTTGATGTTGCCTACACTTTATGAATTTTTGTGTTCTATGGTTTTAATTTTAAACTTTACTGCAGTCAGGAGTGCAACAAAACTGCTTCATAATTACCGATGCTTTTTAACTATCTTTAATAAAAAATAAGTTGAAAAAAATGCTTGATACTATTTGATGTTCAAAACACTATGTCTATCACCAAATTACAGAAATTTTACAGTCAATTCAGGGAATAGTCTTCATCATTTCACATATATTTTAAATACAATTTATATATATTACTCTTTGCAAATAATCATGTTTTAAGGTCTTCAAAATATGAAAAACCTTCTGTAAACGATGAAAAATATCAACACGACAAATTGATTTACAAAGTAAGAGTGTGTTATTGTGTGTTATAATTTTTAAAACAATGTTAAATAAAATACATATCAGATGTCAGGAGTGCAACACAATAATGTAACATAGAGTCACTTCAAAATCTAGTATTTTTTGTAAGAGAACTCGTATATAAAAATTCTTTTTTGGCTTAGATTTAAAGAATTTACTTGAACGGACAAAAAAGTGAATTTTGGGGAAATTTATTGCTTTATTTTTTTTTCATATTAAAACTTTTCAAACCGGAATTGAAAAAATAATGTAAAATAACAATCAAAAAGCCAATTTGTTGTCACATATTTTAGAGAAGATACTCAATCAAGGTCTAGATTTAATCATTTATACCCCTTTTACCATTTTGAAGCATAAAAAAACTATAATTTCTTGTGATTATGTATTTTAGATAGTCTTTTAAGGTGTAATGATATTTTCTTTTTTCAAAAGAAATTTTACTTATAAAAATTCTGAAACTTTTTTTTATCCAATTGTCTATTCTATTGCCACTTTAGGATTTTAAACTAGAATGCATGTGCAATATGATGATATATGTGAAAGATATGTTATAAGTAGTTGAATTTTTCCAAAAAAAATTCAGTTTGGTGGTCATTTTTTTTTAATTCACCCTAATCTATTTAATTCTTTTTCACTTCTGAATTATTGAACACAGAAGAATAGTTGGTTTTTATTTTGCCCCTCAACCGCTTTATGCAAGATTTTAACATACATCCGATACATTTAATCCATTCTGACAACGTGTCAAGGTCTTCTTTTTCATGTCCGGCCCATCACCTGGCGTTATCTTCCACAGAATCCATAATATTCATGAAATTATGACGCCAGTTAAAAGATCGGGGTTCCTTAAATCGTGCCGCTTTTAAAATTTATGATTTAAGGTCATCATTATTAACTATATTTATGTCACCAGTAATAACGTGTCCAGCAGGACCATAGTTGTAGGGTAAAGAAGAACATGAACAGGAAGGATGATTATGTTTCAGATATTCGATATCTATAGGCTCTGTAAAGTTTTCTTGTAATTAAAAAGTTAGTTATAGACTTCAACATTCTCGTGTCCAAAAGTGTCCAAATGCCAGATTACTTCCTAAAGAAGGTAAACAGTTTTCAATTTCGGTACTTACAGGAGGATTACTGAGCTTTGTTAGACATGTACTGGGTATAGATTTAAGGCATCTTCTACTACAGGCAATCTTTTGCTCAAATAGATGAAGTTGACATAGACATTTCATAATCAGGGTTATGTAGTAATATATGAAGCAAATTTGGTTGTGAAAAAATTGGAACCTCCCGAAATAAGAGTTTCATGTTTAGACAATTTTCTTCTCTCTCTCTCTCTCTCTCTCTCTCTCTCTCTCTCTCTCTCTCTCTCTCTCTCTCTCTCTCTTACGTTCATGTACTCAGTATCTAAAACATGTAAATCTTTAAACAATTTGATATATAATATTACTAATAAAAGAAATTCAATTAATGAATTATTTATGATTTTTTTTTTTAATTCATAAGCTTAAACTGATGATTTGAAGAGGAAAGATTCTAGATGATCAAAATACCTTTATGTCAATTTGAAATACTTATGATTATCTTTCTGAAGAAAAGAACGAAATATACATTGTAATATACATTGAATTAAAAAAGTCTCCGGCATTGGGTTGACTTGAATGACTCATAAATATAACAAGAGGCCCAAGGGCCTTAACGGTCACCTGAGTATAATACAACAATTTAGAAGTTAAATACACTGATAGTTGAAGCTTTGTTGCCCTAAAGCAAGAGAAGTAGGAAGATCAGGATCAACAAAATAATTAGTCTAGTATTCAGTATCAACTTATAAATTAAGTTCTAATCTGTCCCCCACTTAACACTATGCAGACTATTAACAAACTATTAGTGCTTCTGTACTATTTTTAAACCCATATTAAGACCTCTAGCATTGACCTCTCTTATGATCTTTGAAGAACTTTTAATAAGATAAGTTGTTTTTGTCTCATTTTTATTTATCTATTACTTACAGGTCTACCTGTTTATTAAAACTAAGAAAGTACTTTTTTAATTATACAATAAACATTCTTGCATAATTATCTTATTCTATTAACCTTTCAAATACATTATTTACAGTGATTAATTATCAAAGGTGAATGGAAAAGGGGAATAACTTCTCTCAGTAGAATACAAATTAATAGAGCCCTGCCCAGGACCAGAATGCTTAGACCAATGGTCCAGATGTTTATATAATCTCCAGTAGCAGAGAAGAAGATTTTCAAAGAATCAATGCATTTTCACTATATAATCTATAGAGCCCCGCCCTAACACCAGAACCCCTGACCCTGGGGCCATGAAATTCACAATTTTTGAAAAGGCATCCTTATGCATCATAACCATGCACTTAGTTTGTTTAAATAATCTCCAGTAGCAGAGAAGAAGATTCTCAAAGAATCAATGCATTTTCACTATATAATCAATAGAGCCCCGCCCTAACACCAGAACCCCTGACCCTGGGGCCAAGAAATTCACGATTTTTGAAAAGGCATCCTTATGCATCATAACCATGTACTTAGTTTGTTTAAATAATACCCAGGAGCAGAGAAGAAGATTTTTAAAGAATTAAAGCATTTTCACTATATAATAAATAGAGCCCTGCCCTAACACCAGAACCCCTGTCCCAGGGGCCATGGCTTTCACAATTCTGGAAGAGGCCCACCTTCTCATCTTAACTATGTACTTAGTTTATCACCTTAATGCCCAGGAGCAGAGGAGAAGATTTTCAAAGAATTAATGCATTGTCACCATATAGTCGATAGAGCCCCGCCCTAACACCAGAACCCCTGACCCTGGGGCCATGAAATTCACAATTTTGGAAGAGGTACTCTTGCTCATCATAACTATGTACTTAGTTACTTTATTTAATATCCAGAAGCAGAGAAGAAGATTTTCAAAGAATTAACTATATAATCTATAGAGCCCCGCCCTAACACCACAACCCCTGACCCTGGGGCCATGAAATTCACAATTTTGGAAGAGGCACTCTTGCTCATCATAACTATGTACTTAGTAACTTTATTTAATACCCAGGAGCAGAGAAGAAGATTTTCAAAGAAATAATGCACTTTCACTATATGATCTATATAGCCCCACCCTGGGGCCAGAACCCCTGACCCTGGGGCCATGAATTTCACAATTTTGGTAGAGGGCTCCATGCTTATTACAATGATGCCAACAGTTTGACTGCTTGATGTCCAGGAGTAAAGAAGAAGATTTTTAAAGATTGCATTAATTTTGGTGGTTTTAGCCCCACCCCTCAGGCCCCAGGGGGGCAGGGATCATGAAATTCATAATTTATGTTCCCCTTCACCCATAGATGCTATATACCAAATTTGGTTGAAATTGGTTGAGCGGTTTTAGAGAAGAAGTTAAAAATGTTCAAAAGTTAACGCACGACGGACGACGCACGACGCACGGACGAAAACAGATAGCAATAGGTCACCTGAGTGACTCAGGTGACCTAAAAAAAATATCGTCTTTAAAACAAGTTTGGATATATGATCGGTTTTATCACTAAAGGCCTTATAGGTCATTTAGCCTGAGAATTTCGACATTATTATTTGGAAAAGTCCACTTCGTCATGATCAGCACCTGAAAATTTAGTGAAATTAGTTTGCGAGTCATTGTAATAAATAAATGCATTACATCATTCTTGATGGTAAAGATGTTTATTTACATAAATTATAAGCCAAATCTACCATTTAAAAAAAATAATTGATTACCTATCCCCTGTGGCGATTTCTTTTTCCACATTTTGCTCAGGATTGGCCACTTTATCATTGATTTCGTACTCTGTTACCGGGTCGACTGGCGGTAGGCGAGCACCACAGAACCTGTCTGCGATCACTGCTCCCATGACAACAGAAGTAGCATTATTGGTTGATCTTATCCTGTCACTAAATAAATATCAAAAGAAATACATGTATTTTCATGTACCAAAGAGTGAGTTAAGTGGCTTCGTATCTGTCACCAATATTTCACAATTACACCTGTATGGAAATTAAAAATATGATATTGATTCTGCATCTATATAAAAATTCACGAAGAACGAATTCTCATGAATACTTTGGTGGTCAAGATTCACCTGTAGAATTATTCCCAAGTACACTGGAGTAATTTGTTATGAACACTTTAATATGCACGTCGCAAATATAAAGAAACAGAATAAAAATTTTCACAAAGCCATTTCTCATAAAACAAATTAACATTTCATTCTTTAAAAAATGCTTAGAAAAATCTAAATTAGTAATTTATAAAATAGCTGTTAGGTCAGATAATACATTAATTCGTTGAATACATTGTATGATACAAATCGGCCTAACTTTTCATATTTTTCGGCAACTTTGTTGATAATCAAAGTACTGAAAGTACTGAATGACGGAGGCATGAATACGACAATTTACGTAAAAAAAACCCGGTGAATTGCAAATACAGGTTGTTGAGAATAATAGGTTATTCACGTTAATTCCGCATGAAAACTAGAAGCATAACTTTAAAAAATGCAGATACTTGTGTGGCTATTTTTAAGTACAGTGTTAAGGAAGCTCTAAACACATACTGCACATGCACTAAAGAGTTCAACTCGTAGGAGTTTTATGCAGTTAGAGTGATCTGCCCTTAGAAGTAAGATAGAAAAAATGATCATTTGCTGTTAATTATACAATTTGTAATAGATTAAAATATTCTTAACCATATATTACACCAAGAATAAGTAATTGAATTCATTATTTCCATTAATTTTCCCAATGTAAGTAAACAACAGTGATTTCTGTTCACAAATAGCGATGGCGTGTTTATATGAGCGTGACGGTGTGTTGTGTAAAGTTGCGTTAGCGTGACGGTGTGTTGTGTGTTAGCGCGACAACTTGTTATAAACAACGTGTCGGGGCATTTTCACTTTGCGCTAGCGCGTTGTCACTTACAAAAGTGCAACAATGCGTTAGAAACAATTGCACGTTGTGAACTACGTGCTAGCCCGTTGTCACCTATGCTAGCGCGTTGTCACTTTGCGTTTTCGCGTTATTCCTTACGCGTTTTTACACTTTTGCAAATGGCCCTATCAGGACACCATAGAAAACGCTGATTTACACATATCTTGGCCTTATAGCGAACATAAGATTGATACTTAATGATTAATAATCACTTTTGTGATTGATTTGTTAATTTGCAATGAACAGTGCAAAAATATTATTGATAGTTCGTCAATTACTTTACCAAAACTGTATAATGTAAAAAAAAAGGGGGGGTCATCAAAAGCCACAATAGAAACTATAGCAGGGTTCCCCATCATTTTAAATTTTACGGTGTTGCAGATTTTCCGCAAAGCACTCATATTAGCGATATTTTCGCGATCAAATTTATCCACTATTTATTATAATTACAAAAGCAGATATACACACACAACTTTTTGAATCACCAATTCGTTACACAAATGTTGTGGTCGTACATATTAATGAAAAATAAATAAATCGATATTGAAAACAATTAGAATGTCTCCTGTATATCATAATGTTCATACTAACACCAACCAACTTCAACTCCCCACTCCCACCCCCTCCAACACACAACTTAAATAAGTACAATTAAAAAAAATATTTTACATACTTGTATCACTATGTACAAGGTGTACCTGTATTAAACCTTAACTTGATATTTTTGTATATAACTTTCTTACATGTGCACTGAAGAGAATGCAGTCGAAATTCTGGTTAATACAACAGAACTACTTAGCATCTTTAAAAGTAAATTTTGCCGTATTTTTGGTCACTTGATCGAATTACCAGTAAGTTTTTGAATTTCAAAAAGAAACTTTAGAATAGTAAAATACTTTCAGGGGGTGTCTTTAAATTCTTCAACAATACATTTACATCAATTTAATGATTATGGCTCGATGTTTGACTCACAATGCCAACAAAATTCTAGAGACGTGGTTCTGAAGTAAAGACAATTATTCAAATAATTTTTAAATGTTTAAATAATACAGTCAAACCTCGCTATCTCGAATTATGTATTTAAAAATTCAACTAGTAAATATAATACGGTTACATTGAACTGTGAAAACAAGTTATTTGTCTTTGTTCCTTCTTGCGTAAAGTCCAGCGAGGGTTTAGGAGATAATTGATACTGCAAGGTGAAGCAAGACAATGTGCCCTAATCTAAGAGAAAATTAAGTGCTCTGGCTATAAAAATTGAAAGACGATAGATTTGTTTGATTAACGTTTCAGAGATAATTTATGTTCTGATTTTCTGATTACGGATCTTACTGTGTCGCTTTTTTTCTGTGTCGCACGCATAAATTTGAATCGTTAGGCCTACCGAGTCGGGAAAACCCTGCTATAGTGCAGATTGCTAAAAACGAGTTTACGAAAGTCTGTTGAAGTTTCTCCACAGTACGACAAAATTGTAATTTAATGATACGGATACCTACGATACATTTATCTAAATATTGTCAAGTATACTATGACAGCTTATCGTGATCATAAAATTTTCCTGATACATGTAATCTGATGAGTTTCAAGGGATTGTGTGAATTTCTTACACTGCGTTCTTCGAAAGTAAAAGTTATAATAAGGCTCATTTCAAAAAGTATTGTTCATACCTTCTAATTGTACCATAGAAATAAGAATACTAAAATTACACTGGATGTGTGAATCAACAACATGAAGTGATTCAACTGAATCTACTAAGAATAAAAAAAAACATTCTATTAAACATATATGCTGTAACTAGCAATTAAATGTGTTCTCGATAGAGTGGACGTCCAGCATTATAAAATTATGTATTAATTAGACGTACTTCATAAGGTCAGTATATAATTCTATTTATTTGAAATATTAATTGTCACAGATGAATAGTTGAAAAAAATACTGTCTTGATCATGTCAGCAAAACCAGTTTAGCCCCCAGTATAATAATAGAAAATGCTAAATAAACCAAATTTTAAAAAAAATTGGTGTTGCTCTGTTTATGACCTGCTTAAAATATACGACCTCATGCTGATTCTCACTGAGACAGATGATATAATGGTCATTCTCATAGCTATTATAGTTAAGATTTGCATTACTATGTATGTCAAACTGGTTTGTGAAAAGATTTACATGTATATGTATATGTTCAATATTTAAAAAAAAAAAATTTCCATCTTATTTCTTTATTATTTACATTATCAAAACTCATTAAAGATAATCTGTATTTATTTAAATTTGTGAATTCCTATTTTCAAAACATACTTCACAATAATGTGAACATGTGTTGTTGTTTACAATTCAACCAAAGTTATCGTTCTTGCGCAAGGTTCGTCTGAAAGAAGAAATTAGTTTCCCATACCGAGTTCAAAGATACATTTTGTAGTTTCTCTTTATAAAACGTTTTGTGTATTTAAAATATTTAAGACATGTTTAATCAGAATATCATATCGTTTTGCTGTATCTAACCCTCATTATTATCGGTCTCCTGTAGGTTTCAATTACGTGTAGGTCGTCAATTAGGCCGCGCCTTTCAAAGATTTGCCGCTAGATGGCGATCACAAATTCCCATCCGTCGCAGATTTGCGTTAGCAAAGGACGCGAGACTCTATAAGCCTCCGTCCAAAAAGTGGGCACAGGCGTGGAACGGTCTCAGAATCGACGTTATATGCATGACATTTGATGATAATTAAATAGCAACTCAAAACAGATAGTAACCTTCATCTGGTACGTAAGAAGTACAGAAAGGTCTGTCGCTCCACACGAGAGAGCGAGGAACACAAAACCCTTTTACCTCCATGTCACCCTTGCTTTCTTCATTCTCTAGAAATTTGTCCCGTTTGCTCCCACGTTTTCAACCTCAATCCTCACTTTCTTACTCTGGCTCTAGCTCTGTCGCTAGAGGCCGCCAGATTTTCGCTCGACGTTGTGCATGTTGTGTACTAGCTGTTTCGGGAAGGGGGGGGGGGGGGGCACGGGGCTTATGGAGGTCACCTCTAACGTTTCTGCGGAACGAAATTATTGCCTGGAGACACATTTGTAAAGTCTGATTTAAAAATTTTAGATGTTTTATCACTGCCATATTTTAAAAAAATTTAAGAAAAAACTTGTTTGGAGAGGGGCGGGGGAAATTACTTTTTTAATAAAAATCTTGATTCAAATTTAATAACAATAACGATTAACTTTCAAAATTCTGTGACGCAATCCCAAACTTGCGTTGTACACCTCACAACTCGCCGTTCTGTTTAGAATCAATGTCTTTTCCTACAAAACTTTTGTTTTCATAAAGATACTTGTTTCAAAATCACAATCATTCAGCTCTACATTTAGATAAATCAGTTAAAATTCCATGATTCGGGGCATTGGTGTGAAAAAAGTGTATTTATATATACATGTAAGTGTATCTATTGCCAAAGCTCAAGCAAAGTTGCCCATGCTGGCAAGGACTGTATTTTCTGGTGAAGAACGAAGAAAAGGCCCCAATTTTCATTGTCAATAATATTAATATTATTACAAGATCTTCATTACATCCCATTTCTGCAACTGTACAAAAGTAAAAACTTACCCGCGTGAATTTCGCCAGAATGCATGATATGAAATTCATGTGAATATGTGCGAAACTTTTTAAGCCTGAAAGTCACGTGAGACACATATGACTGTGTACATTCAGAATTTGCTCAAGCACAGAAAATCATTTCAAATTTGTTTGTAAAATTTCTTACGATACTTACTCATACCATTCCAGCGCCATCAACAAGCCAATGTTTGTGACGTCCATATTGAGGGATGATAAGATAATCAACACCGTGACAATGCCCGCCGAGGGAATTGACGGAATGGCGAGGGAGCTAACCGTAGTCAACAACCTGTAATAGTAAGCAATAGTACAATCTCCGTGTCAGAGATCTGCAAAACAAACTTATCCTATAAAAGACATTGAACTGGATCGCTAAGCAGACTTACCCCATTCAAGTGACCAAACAGACCTCTCAGTTTAAGTAAAAAAGTTTGTTTTTTTTTTTTTTTTTTTTTTTTTTTTTTTTTTTTTTGCTGCCAATTACAAGCTTGTTCTCAGAAATCTGATAAAATGATTTCCTTATAAATATGCGAAATATAAGACACTAACAGTCTGAATGGGTCTGCATTGAGTAGGCGTAACAAACCTACCAGACTAGTACGATCGTAGGAGCGCTTGGCGTAAGTCCTTCTAAATTCATCAAGAATAGAGAAGACAGAGAAATAAACTGGGTACTTCCTGCACGTGTGAGTGCAACTCCTAGTGGCACGGTGTAGCGCGAGATTCTCTTATCCACATGGAGCTTAGTTTCCACTACTTTCAACAGTTCTGGCATTCCAATTGCTCTGTCGATGGAATATTACAAATTTATGACTTTCTGTATATTGATTGTGTAAATCTTCCATGAATGTGTGTATGCATATCTTAAAATAATGTTTAGAACCACTCCAATCACTTTTACTCAAAAATGAATTAACTACGTATCTTGACTATTTTCTGCCCAAATGCAGATTTTAGAGACAATTATGACGATTTCATTCTTTGAGATTTCTTTATCAGAGTTTTATATCTAGCAAATTAAGAGACATAAGAATACGAAGAACGAAAAGATATGAGTACAAACTAACGAGCTTGCTACAGCAAACACGGTCATCCATGCTCTTAGTGACACAGCGATGTAATACAGCGGGTTCTTCCTCGTGGCAATGAAGTAGAGCAGAGGTATAACACCGAGGAGGTGTAATCCCATTCCAATGGACAGGGCCAGTACATACATCCCAAGGCTGTTAAAAACTGTCTCCAGGTTGGACACTTTCAAGATGGCGGACGCAATAAGACTGGTCACTCCAATCGGTGTTAACCTAAAGAACAGGACAAAAACGTAAGTAAGCAACATGGCGTAATAATATTAGTAAAGCATGTCTATATATCCTTTCTTTTAGGATAAAACATACATAATAATCCAGTTCAAAGCCATGATGACGAGATGGGAGACAGCGTAGAAAAAATCCAGGAAAGGTTTGACAATGTTCCTAAGTTTGCTGGCGGCGATTCCGAATAAAGTAGAAACAACAATGAGACCTGTAATGGTGGTATTTTTTCATAGAAGATTTTACTCTTAAGACTTAATTACCATGTAGGCCATGGAAACAACACTCATAATACAATACCCTAAACTTTGACACATTCAACCTAATATATTGACTCCAGCAGCTGTGGTTATTTCTTTTCTCTTGGTAGTGGTGGTCACGTTAAGCTCTGTCTTCGTCTTTGTTATATACGTCATCGTTTGTGTCTGTGAATAAACATAATATAACTTTAATGATTTCATACAAATTATCTGAATAGTTAACTTTCTGTTTTAAAGCATCAAGGAGAAAAATTTAGTAAGTTCATGGCTCGTAACTGGATTTTGAACAGCAAGTATTTTTAAGAAATAAATGTGTTAGATGGCACATATCATGTATATCATGTATACTTTTACCTTCTGGAAGCATGCTGTTATCATGTTTTCCGGGAAAAGATTTCTGGAAGTGAAATAAAGTCATTCTATTTGTCTTTGGTACATGAATTTTTTTTTTTCATTCTGGCGCGCTTTCATTTCTTAAACTCTCGTGTATCCAAAAAAAAAATAAAACTTACAAATTTTTTTTCGAATGGCAATATTTGCAAACTATTTTCAAAAAAATGATATTAAGATATACACTGTATCTACAATCTTCTCTGTTTTTCGGCTCTGTTATTTGAGAATGTGATTCACATCCATTTTCATGGGAAAAAACCAATGCCACTTTATTTAAAAAAATAAAATAAAACTAGTAGACTAATTGTTCTTGAACAATTAGAGGTCTTTCCACCTTCTTCAAACTTCATATATTCTTCACATTTAACTCTCTACTGTTTATTTTTTTACAAAAGAAACCAGAAATGGCTTGAGAGATGGAAAAAATGAATATTTTAAAAATTTTGAAATGACCTTGACTTCTGACCTTGAACAAATATTCAAGGTCAAAGGTCAAGGGTCACATTGCAATTAACCCCATGCTTCTATGACTTTTAATTTTAAAGTTATAAGGTTTACATGTAAGCGCAAAGACGTTAAAGGGCGATAACTCATATAAGGGGTCACCGGATACTTTCGCGCTGAATAGGTTGAAGTTGTGTTTAAAGACCCTGAATACATTAGTGAAGGTTTCATGTCTCTGCGGTTTACGGTTTCAGAGGAGTAGTGATAACAAGGTTTTTCGCACAAGGGGCAATAACTTTTAAAATGGTTAAGCTTAGGGGACAAGATTGAAATCTTTGAAATAGTTTTAAAAGTACATATTAAAGATGTTAAGATATACTGTATATGTTGAAAGACAAAAGAGCTATAAAAAGAGCTTTATTTCTCATATTTGGAATGACCTTGACCTCTGACCTTGACATAAACTTCAAGGTCTAAGGTCAAAGAATCTAATGCAGTTTGTTTCATGTCTCTACGGCTTATCGTTTTGAAAATTTTTCATTATTTGTAAACATCAAAAAATTTCAGGGGCAATAACTCATAAAAGGGGTTGATAAATACTTTCGCAATGAAAAGATTGAAGAGTCCCCTCAATTAGTCGAATACATTGGTGAAGGTTTCGTACCTCTACGGTTTACGGTTTTGAAGGAGTAGCGATAACAAGCTTATATTGCGAAAGGGGTAATAACTCTTTGAGGGGTCAAAGTTCATATACGCAGGGTCAACTGCAAAAATCTTTTACGGAGTACATTCTTATGGACTATCAATCTTTTCGATATATCTTGAAACTCAAAATCACACGGCGGAAAAATAATAAAAAACTAGTAGACTAATTGTTCTCGAACAATTAGAGGTCTTTCCACCTTCTTTAAATTTCATATATTCTTCACATTTAACTCTCTACTTCTTATTTTTATATAAAAGAAACCAGAAATGGCTTGAGAGATGGAAGAAATGAAAATTTTAAAATTTTTGAAACGACCTTGACCTTTGACTTGAACAAATATTCAAGGTCAAAGGTCAAGGGTCACTTTGCAATTAACCCCATGCTTCTACGACTTTAAGTTTTAAAGTTATAAGGTTTACTAGTAAGCGCAAAGACGTTAAAGGGCAATAACTCATATAAGGGGTCACCGGATACTTTCGCACTGATAGACTGAAGTTGTGTCTAAAGACCCTGAAAACATTAGTGAAAGTTTCATGTCTCTGCGGTTTACGGTTTCGGAGGAGTAGCGATAACAAGGTTTTTCGCACAAGGGGCAATAACTTTTAAAATGGTTAAGCTTAGGGGACAAGATTGAAATCTTTGAAATAGTTTTAAAAGTACATATAAAAGATGCAAAGATATACTGTATATGTTGAAAGACAAAAAAGCTCTAAAAAGAGCTTAATTTCTCATATTTGGAGTGACCTTGACCTTTGACCTTGACATAATCTTCAAGGTCTAGGGTTAAGGAATCTAATGCAGTTGGTTTCATGTCTCTACGACTTATCGTTTTGAAAATTTTTCATTATTTGTAAACTTCAAAAACTTTCAGGGGCAATAACTCATAAAAGGGCTCAACAAATCCTTTCGTAATGAATAGATTGAAGAGTCTTCTCAATTAGTCGAAGACATTGGTGAAGGTTTCGTAACTCTACGGTTTACGGTTTCGGAGGAGTAGCGATAACAAGGTTTCTAGTGAAAGGGGCAATAACTGCGAAAGGGGTCATAAGTTATACGCGTTGGGTCAAATTTGTTCATAACTTTTTATGACCTTTACGATGAACAAAAAGTTTTTTTGATAAATGTCGAAACAAAAAATCAGCGGAAGAAAAATAATAATAAGAAGAATAAGAAGAAGAAGAATAATAATAATAAACAGAAGAAAATCAATAGGTCTTTCCACAGAAAGGTGGAAAGACCTAATAATCATAAACAGAAGAAAATCAATAGGACTTTCCACAGAAAGGTGGAAAGCCCTAATAATATGTGTCGAAAGATGAAAGAGACATAAAAAGTTCATGTTTTAAATGACCTTGACCTTTGACCTTGACTTAAATTTCAAGGTCAAAGTTTCTAAAGTAGTCGAAGACACTGTTGAAGGTTTCGCATCTCTACGGTCAATGGTTTCTGAGGAGAAGCGATAACAAGGTTTTTCGCACAAGGGCAAGAACTGTTTAACCCGTCAGGCTCTACAGGTTAAAAAGAGAAATTTGAAAACAGTTTTATAAGGACATTTGATATATTTGATGTTATGTGATATATGTTGTAAGACAAAAGAGATATAAAAGAAGCTATAATTCTCATATTCAGAGTGACCTTGACCTTTGACCTTGAACAAATTTTGAAGGTCAAACGATGAAAAGTCCAATGCAGTTGGTTTCGTGTCTCTACGATTAATCGTTTTAATTTTTTTCATCATACGTAAAGAACAAAAACTTTCAGGGGGCAATAACTCATCAAAGTGCTCGATCTATCATTTCGCAATGAAAGATTGAAAAGTCTTCTCAAGTAGTCGAAGACATCGGTGAAGGTTTCCTAACTCTACGGTTTACGGTTTCGGAGGAGTAGCGATAACAAGCTTTTATTGCGAAAGGGTTCATAACACTTTGAGGGGTCAAAGTTCATATACGCAGGGTCAACTGCAAAAATCTTTTACGGAGTACATTCTTATGAAGTATAAATCTTTTCGATAGATCTTGAAACTCAAAATCACACGGCGGAAAAATAATAAAAAATAATAATAACTAGTAGACTAATTGTTCTCGAACAATTAGAGGTCTTTCCACCTTCTTTAAATTTCATATATTTTTCATATTTTACTCTCTAAAGTTAATTATTATACAATTAGAATCCAGAAATGGCTTGAAAGATAGAAAAAATGAAAATTTTAAAATTTTGAAATGACCTTGACCTTTGACCTTGAACAAATATTCAAGGTCATAGGTCAAGGGTCACACTGCACTTGACCCCATGCTTCTACGACTTTTAGTTTTAAAGTTATATGGGTTTAATAGTTATCACAAAGACGTTAAGGGGTGATAACTCATATAAGGGGTCATCGGATACTTTCGCACTGAATAGATTGAAGTTGTGTCAAAAGACCCTGAAGACATTAGTGAAGGTTTTGTGTCTGTACGGTTTACGGTTTCAGAGGAGTAACGATAACAAGGTTTTCAGTAAAAGGGGCAATAACTTTTAAAGGGGTAAATCTTAGGGGACAAGTATGAAATCTTTGAAATAGTTTTAAGAGGACATATTAATGATGCAAAGATATTTAGTATATGTTGAAAGACAAAAGAGATATAAAAAGAGCTTAATTTCTCATATTTTGAATGACCTTGACCTTTGACCTTTGCATATATTTTAAGGTCAAAGGTCAATGAATCTTATGCAGTTGGTCCCATGTCTCTACGACTTTTTGTTTTAAATTTTTAAATTATTTCTAAAAATCAAAAACTTGGAGGGGCAATAACTCCTTGAAGGGGTCCATGAATACTTTCGCAATGAATAGATTGAAGACTCCCCTCAATTAGTCGAAGACATTGGTGAAGATTTTGTACCTCTACGGTTTACAGTTTCGAAGGAGTAGCGATAACAAGCTATTCTTGCGAAAGGGGATGTAACTCCTCGAGGGGTCAAAGTTGATATACGCAGGGTCAACTGCAAAAATCTTTTACGGAGTACATTCTTATGAACGATAAATCTTTTCGATAGATCTTGAAACTCAAAATCACACGGCGGAAAAATAATAAAAAATAATAATAAGAAGAAACAGAAGAATATCAATAGGTCTTTCCACAGAAAGGTGGAAAGACCTAATAAGAAACAGAAGAAAATCAATAGGTCTTTCCACAGAAAGGTGGAAAGACCTAATAAAATCCAGAGACTCATTATAGATTTCTTAATTATGAATTTTGGTTTATTTATTCTTCTTATCACATATGACATTGTAAAATTTTGTAATTCTGTGTTTTATGCCACACTAGCACTTTTCCAGACCTGATCATATCAGCAAACATATCACTTGTTTCCACTTTCGTTGTAGTGAATGATACTGCTCTCTCCATAGAAATGTCATTCGTAATTCCCTCGCCTGTTTATAGAAAAATCGTGACTGAATATAATAAAACTTCATGTGTAATGGGTACTTATGAAATTACATGCATAGTTTAGCTATAATTACACTACAGATAAGCTCTAGAACAAAACATCATAACTAATCGGGAAAAATTCTACTTTCGGATAAAATTAAAATTTATATTATGACCAAAGGAACTTGTAAAAATATTCTAAGAGATACTTTATATACTAGTAAACACTACAATGGGAACCCTCCATGGAGAACTGGAAAAGCAGGATTATTTATCAGGAGATGGCCAAGGCAACTTTAACCGTACATAAAATGAAATCACGCTGACTATCTCCAGCAAAGCATATAAAACACACCAGAAAGTGCATGAAACTTATAACAAATGATAATAAATTAACATAATAGTGATCATATATTATTTATCAATATGAAATAGCTGAGGATAACGAACTCAAAAAACCTACAAACAATACAAATCTATGAACAAGGCATAAACACGGATCCTCGGGAATTCAAAGGTGGGTCAAGTGGCAAGGAGAGGTAAACACTCCCTGTCGACTGGACACACCCGCCGTGAGCCCTATGTATTGTAGACGGAATAATTCGTATAGACAAAAGCCTAACAAATGGTATGAAATATGTCAATCAAAATAGGACCCAATGATAGGTTGTACTTACTAATACGGTTATTATAACGACCATAAATTTACAAAATGCTTACTTTAAACGATGTTATTGAAATCCCTGTAACATCAACTTATTTGTTAGTAGCCTGCCTCGGTTTAAAAATGTATCGTACTCAGAGCATGCTTTTGAGTATCTAATAATTTTGGAGACATAAACATCATATGTAGGTGATGTTGTTATATTACTACATAAATAAGGAGAGATGACGATGGAAAAGCTGAAGTCATCTCGTCTGTCATACAGTTTAGTTGTTAGTTGGCCCTTATTGTCTGTAGTCAGTAAAATATCCAAATATAAAAAAGATGTGGCAGTTTCTATGATATCGTTTATTTCGAGTTCCTCCTGATATATCGAGTCGACATATGAATGTAAATAACTATTGTTAATTGATAAAACATCTGTTGGTACATCTAAATGTCGAGTTGAAGGGCCACATCAAGTGGTTTCTCTTCTCATGTAGAAGTTTCTGAACAAATTTTGCTTCATAGGAATTTTAAAAACAGGTCGTCTTATAAAGGAGCACAATTAGTACCCAGCGGAATTCCAATAGGTTGTTGGAAGACCTGGTCTCCAAAGACTACATAGATGTTGTCAATGAGGAACTCCAGTAACCTTATATTATCAAACTCAGAGTACTTATGTGTAGAGATCAGAGGGATATACCTTTACTTTTAATTTTTACAGATGACCAATCACGACATAATGAAATATCTGACTTCCACTTTCATTGAAGAGAACTTTGTCTATGATACCGTCTACCTGATCAATACGTAGGGCTCACGGCGGATGTGACAGGTCGATAGGGAATGCCTACACCTCTCCGGCACTTGATCCCAACTCTTGAATTTCCGGAGGTCCGTGTTTTCTGCCTTATTCACAGATAAGTACAGTTCGTAGTTGTTTTTTTTTTTTTTTTTTTTGTTTTTTTGTTTTTTTTTTTTTTTTTGGTAGGTTTCTAGAGTTTCATCACCGTTCGTAATCTTCACCTATTTCATTATGATATGGCTATGCTGTTATAAATACACCACTCTAAATTTTTATATCGAAAAAACCATATATCTTGGTATTCAAATCAAGTAATCATGATTACTAAATAATTCTCAAGATATGCTAGTATTTAGTACAGCATTACTTCGTATTTGCAATGATTTTAACAAATAAGAAACTAACCTGGTTTGAATATAAAGTACATTATAATTCCAAGAATGGCACCAAAAGCGTTAATGATAAGTATGTAGGCGAAGGTTATACTGGTGATACGCCCGTTAGACTTGGGGTCAATGGTGGCAGTACCTGAAAGGATAATGACATTCTTCTTATTGAATTTGAAATGCAAAGTGCACGTAATTTGTTCATATCAGTTATATTTATTTTTATATATGTATATATTTCTGTCTGCGCGAATGCTCTGCTTCTTTAAAATTCCAAGATTTTCAAAAGAATAACTGCGTTGCAGTCTTTAAGCTGAATCGCAAATAAAATACAATAACTAAAAATGCATTCAAGATGCAAGCTTTTCACTCTGTGTTAAGATTACCTGTAATTATAGTGGACACGATTAGAGGAAGAATGGTCATCTTTAACAGCCTCATGTACACTTCACCTGGCAGCCCTGATTAATGAAATCTCCTTGATTAATGGTTTTATCTATAATATTATACCTAGTGTTACATTAACATTAAATTTTTTTTTAAAAATTTAGATATAAAGAACTCTATAACATTTTCAGAGAAGTTTTCACATGAAAGAATATGGGGGATAAGTCTTAGAAAATGCTTATAACTTCAATTGCAAAAAAAAATGAATTTATTTCTTAATGCAGTGTTTTAATCAATAATAAAGGGATAATATACAATAAGCACCCTTTAAAAGTAATATACTAGTATAGTACTTAAAGATTGTCCCACTTAAAATCCACCATGCATTTTCGATGCCTTTACTGTCTTCACTTACATGTTTACTTTGTATAGTTACACTGTAGTAAGTTTATTTTATAATGATAGTGAATTCATTTTATATAAATAATATGTTTATTTTTTTTTTAATAAATATTATGTTAATTTTGTATTGATAATATGTTGATATTGTACATTTAATATGTTTATTATTTTTATAGATACACGTAATATATTTATTTGTTTAGATAGAAAGTTAATTTGTATGTAGATAGTATGCTTATTTTGGATATAACGTATGTTTATTTTTAGTGGATATACATGTAGTATGCTTATTTTCATACACAATATCTTTATTTTGTTTAGATAGTAACTCTATTTTTTTTTTTTATAAATAGTATGTTTATTTTGTATAGATAGTAAGTTTAAGACCTACGCACGCTAACTTTCGATTCCCGCCTACATTTTATACCCATATAATTCAAAACTTATGACAATTTGACCGTAAAATCTTTGTTGAATGCAAAGAACAGTTCAATGGTAATTGACTGATAATTTTAATGCCAGTGTTAAATAGTTAATTATTCCTAATTCCAGCTCTTAAAATAAGGGGGGTAGACGATGTTTTCCATTGAAATCGGGCTTTAAAGCATCAACACATTTTAAAATATTTTTGGATATGAATAAATGTTCCTAAAATCTTTTCTTATGTTTTACGCATATAAAATTAAACATATATTATTTAAAAAATACAATATTTCAGTTGTAAAACCCTTTGAAATTGGTGAAAAAATAAGCATTTTTGTAGTTTTTTATCTGTAAACATACGTCCCCCCCCCCCCCCCCGTGAAACACAAAAAGCTTTGGTATGAATTTGTAAAATGACAGTCCATATTACGTGTTAAAAGGAATTTTTGTTTCACGGGGGGGGGGGGGAGGGATGTTTTAAAAATATTTTCCGTTTTCCGATGATTTCTATTGTGAAAAGCACAAGTTTTACCCAAATTATAGAGTTACCTCTCTTTGTTTTCCCAAAGAAGTAATGTTTTATGAAAATTCATATAAATATTTATATAAATATGAAAAATCATCAAAATATATTAGCTTTTGAAAATCGACTTGGAGGTAGGCGGGAGAACAATGCTATCGTTCTTTGTATAGATAGTATATTCATTTTGTATTGATAATATGTTTGTTTATCTTTTATAAATATTATGTTTATTTTATGTTATATTATTTTATGTGGATAATATTTTTATTTTGTATATATATATATATATATATATATATATATATATATATATATATATATATATATATATATATATATATATAGTATGTTAATTTGTATAGATAGTATGTTTATTTGTACAGATAGTACAATTGTATGCTTATTTGTATAGATAATAAGATAATTTGCATAGATAGTTGTGTTTATTTTGTATAAATTGTATTTTGATTTTGTAAAGGCAATTTATTTTGCATAGTTAAGTTTTTTTAACATAGATACAGTACCAACCAGACCCAACCTGACACCTAAGCATTCTCAGAAAGCAGTCCCCGGGACTGCTCTGGGACCGCTGTGGGACTGCTCTTGGACTGCTGTGGGACTGCTCTGGGGACTGCTCTAGAAAGCAGACCCAGCAGTCCCTGGGACTGCTTCCTGGGACTGCTTTGTTCACTCATGCATGAAAAAGGTTCTGAGTGACATGATAGCTCCGCCCCTTGTGTATTCTGAATTTGCAGCTCCCTGTTGTTGTTTTGTTTACTTTCAGCAGAGAGGTGTTTAAGATAAAGATTTAAAAAAAAACCAAGGATTTTTTACAACATTATAATAAGTAGAGATAGATATACATGTAATTACTAAATGTCTTCAGGGGCTGTAAATTTACACAATTGTAGTCTAGAATTAATTTTAAAAAATGAAAGTAGTTAAAAGGGAAGTCAGGAGATGACTTTTATCCTTTAAATTAAACTTTAATACAGGTGTTTGAAAAATATATATATATATATCTAGGCCTATTTAATTAATTAATGCTAATTAAAACTTTAATACAGGTGATTGAAAAAAAAATATCGAGGCCTATTTAATTAATTAATGCTGTCAAGTTACGGAATGTACTCAAAGTTTGCATTAGCACTATTTAAAAACAAACAAACAAATAAAAAAAACTTGTCATTATATTTGTGAACAATTATTGGGGGATTTATTTATGAATTTGTTTTTGATTTATAAACAAGTAATTAAAAGAGTAAATTTATAAACATTTTAAAATATTGGGAATTGTGACTTATTTCTTATTTGTTTTGTGTGTGTTTTCCTGGCCGATTAATAAAAAGCAATACAAATGTATAAAATGGTGTCAACACCTGAAGTCGGACATGATTAAAAGAAAGTCAATGCATGTTATTTGGGTATCAGTGTTACACATCACTGAACATGCTGGTCAACAATGACACTAATTTCAATCTATGTACTGCAAAAAATCTTCGTTTCAATAAATGTGTATAAATTTATTTCGGGATTAATTAATTTTGAACATAATCTGAGGGTTTCATTCGCGTGATTTACAGATGTTCACTCAAACTTTTATATAATAAAAGTATTATTGTTTTCTGTTACATAGATAATTTTAACGATAATTAAATTGGCAAGTCAGTGAAAATAATCATGACTGAAATATAATACGCAAAGAATTTTTCAAAAGCTCCAGTACTTAAGAAAACTGCATTCAGAGTATAGTATGGAAATCGGCCTTGCTCTATAATTATAAGGCCTATTTAAAGCTAGTTTTGATAGAAAATAAATAACTCAAGCTTAATTATCTATTAAAAAAATAAAAAATAAATAAATGTGGAAACCAATATCAATCACAGTAATTTAGAAATTGATTTATTTTGTTGAAAAATTAATATACCACAATAAAAAATTTTTGGTAAAAAATTAATATACCACAAAACTGTGTTTAAATATTCATGTTATTTATAGGTGTGAACGTCTTCTTTGTTCAATATTAATTATTTGTTTCTATACGCGTAGTGCGATTTTCTTAACAGTTAAAAAATGACTGTCGCATGAGAATTGATACTGCTCAGAAAGAAATGGATCATCAATTTCAACTGCCTTTTATAGTTACATTGTTTATTGGTAATCTCATTTCTGAGTAAGCTCCGCCCATTAAATTAATTAACCCCGCCCACTGGGACTGCTGGGACTGCTTTCTGGGACTGCTGGGACTGCTCTGGGACCGCTGTGGGACTGCTCTGGGACTGCTTTAGCAGTCCCAGAGCAGTCCCAGAAAGCAAGGACTGCTCTGGGACTGCTTTGTGTCAGGTTGGGTCTGGTTGGTACTGTAACTAGCATGGTTGTATATTTTGGTGAACATTAACCTAGAAGCCTCCTCCGTTATCTGTAATTGAACACGACTCCAATTCAAAAATTTTAACTTAGGATTGCATGCCAAGAAAATTGTATTTTACATTATGAACACATATTAAGCATTGAAATCCATCAAACAACAAAAACAGTTGAGAATATGATATGTTAGACACGATAATAATAAACAAGTTATAAATGCCAAATTCATCAAAAGTGTCCCTTATAATGTTATTAAGACCACGGAACATTAACTGGCAAAATTGGAAATATGCAGCGTACGTCATTTCATCTGTTACAGTAAAAACATTTAATGATAGACAATGAAATGGGCGGGTACAATTCGACACGGACGTCCGAGAAAACTTTGGATTGAAATTTTAGTTTGAAGTTCATTTTCAATCCACCTGAGCTGTTTTCAAACCTAAAGTGTGAATGTATGATCCAAAAGACAAATAATTTCAATTCCCAAATATATGTTGTTTGAAATTCATATTTATGTGAGTTTTTTAGCCTATAATTTTAAGGACACGTAAAAGTATATGCGTAGAAGGCAGTGGTTATTTTTTCAGGGGACGACCATTTGATTCTAGAAAGGGGTGGGGGGGGGGTCAAAAATTGTGAAGTCAGATCATGCCTTCACATGACAGAATATACATGTATTCTAGGATGACAAGTCTTTTTTTTTTTTAGTTTTGTCTTCACAGAAAAATGTTCAACAAACAAAAACAGAGAGGGATTGTTAAAACTAAAAGAAAACTAACTTTCTTATTTATTTCCAAGATCGTTCAGCCCCCCCCCCCCCCCCCCACACACACACATACACATACCAAACAGAAATCAAATATTTGCCCCTTCATATTTCTTTAAAAACACTGGACAGAAAATTTTGATTTATATAAATTTCAAACTATCTCCGAAATTGAAATTATTTGTCTTCTGGATCAATCAGTAACACTGAGCGTTCTAGAGTAGCTGAGGTGGATTGAAAATGAATTTCAAACTGGAATTTCAATCCAATGTTTTCTCGGACGTCCGTGTCGAATTGTACCCGCCCATTTCATTGTCTATCATTAAATCTTTTCACTTTAACAGATGGAAATGACGTAAGTTGCATATTTGCAATTTTGCCAGCTAATGTTCCGCGGTCTTATTAGATTCACAGTATCAAGCCATGTGGTTTTTGCTTAAAATGCCTTCGAAATAATTTATTTGATTTTGATAATCATATTCTGTACTCAATTATAAATATGTTGTGATATGAATGGAACTCCTTGTTTTTTGTATCCCCATTCATAGAAAAATAACAGAGGACTTGGTAGTAAAGTGACATCACTATTGTATTTTAATTTGGTATCATTGATGAGCAAAACAAAAATATTTTACGAATTAATTCTGTGGTAAAAAGGGGTTTGTTTAGGGATTGAACGTAAGCGATAATAATCCTATCATTTTTAGTCGCTGAAACTAATACACTTTTTTGTGTTTCACTAATTTATAATTTAATAAAATTGTAAATGATTACACGACATCGTGTGATCATTTAAATTGCAACTTTAAATTGTAAATTAGTAAAGGACACTAATCTCCAGGCTAATAGGTTTTAAAAACTTATTCCTAATCCTTTTGTAATTACAAATTACAATATGTTCAAATCAGCAAAGAAATGGTGGAGTGCATGATTTTTAAGAATTTTTCCCAATAGTATATGATTCGTTACCCTACATTCTATGACCTACTAGGAAATTACTTAATTTGTAGATTGCAATGTTGGTATGAAGCATTAGGATTTTAAGACAGACAGACGTGGAAGCTATTCGATACCTTATTGTTCACAGAAGAAGTGGAGCTCATCAGAATGTCTTAGATTTTATCACAACATGCTCTTAGTTACTCATACTCGGCAGAATGTTTTAGTTTAGTATGATAAAGTGGGAGGGTTCGATAATACTATAACAAAACTCTTTACGAAATGAAAATTTCCATAAACGATTCACAGCAAAAGACCTTTTCTCTGAAATAACTGGGCGGCGAGACTCCCTCCCCTTTGGTCTGCAAAACATCGCATAATTCGTCTATCATACAACTTACGCATGGAATTAAAACAATTTGTTTATCAAATTAAATGCATGCATTTAAAGACAATTTTTTTGTTCCTGGTTTCCATTCCAAGTAACTGCCATACAACACTTTACAGATTACCGAGTCAGCGTGCATAAAAATATATTGAAGGTTAAGCATACCTATCCACAAAATAACATCTTCTGAAGGCTTGTGTTTTCTGAGACCAAATCCAACTCCGAGACCCACCCCGATCCCGACCAGAACAAAGAGGAGGAGGGCATTAGTCCGGAGGCAACTGAGCGCATGTTGTCGAGGATTTTCAGACATCTTGAAAGAACGACCCACAATTCTCAGTCACTGCACTCAGATGTAATGGGAGATTAATGAATGCATGGTGAGACGTATTTTGTACTTCCACAGTGTCTTTTATCACTGCATCAACCTTAATTAAGTGTAACTTAAAATAAGTACGACTAACAATTTGAAGCAGATGTAAGCGTCTGAATTACTTTTACCCCTTTTTCTTTTTGTTTGTTTGGTGTGTCTTATCTGTATTTTTTTTTTTTCAATTCAATGTTTTGTGTATTTGTTTATTTTTCAATAATTCATTTGTGGATTTTTTCTTTGTTTGTACGTTTTGCTTCTTTGTATTTGTCTGGATTAGAGAAAGCTAGGAAGGTTCTAATTCGCTAATAGCATTTAATGTTTTAGTTATCATGAGCTACATGTATAATTGTATTGGGTATATATATATATATATATATATATATATATATATATATATATATATATATATATATATATTTATATATATATAATATATATATATATATATATATATATATATATATATATATATATATATCAGGCACTTAGCATCAAGGGGGGGGGGTGTCCCCCCAACTTTTTTCTAAACATAACTTTTTACTATTGAAAATGTTCATGAAAGGCCGGTTGCCCCCCCCCCCCACTTTTTGTTGCAGTATAGTCAAATAAGGGTAATGTAGTAGTGTATACGGTATAGATAAAATCTGGTACTGAAAGAAGTTGGAACCTACCCCCCCCCCCCCCCCCAAGAAATAGGATTTTCGATTTTGGAGAATTTTTTTTTTTTAAATTTGTTTGTCAATTTTTTTTTTTCAGGTTAGTTGAAATTTTTTTCTCTGGCTGCCCCCCCCCTTTCAAAAACGATGCTACGTCCCTGTATATATATATATATATATACATACATATATATATATATATATATATATATATATATATATATATATATATATATATATATATATATATATATATATTGACGAACCTATCACGATCCCTGGACTCAGGGAGGTATGAATTTTAAAATGTATTTTCAATGTATAACCATACAACCAATTAAAGACTAATCAAGTACCTTCCACAGATATACACAGTAAGTCGAGAGAGGATGAATTTCACAATTTTGGAATACGGATAAGTGTTAATTAAATGCATTTATTCTGTTTGTCTTGTAGATGTCCGTGGGTAGAAATTTTAAAAGGTGAGTTGTTTCTTTTATTTCAATCTATGACCAATTTAGGGCCACCATGGGGTTTGAACGGTAGACAGGGGAATATGGTTTTGACAATATTTATATAGGGATATGCATTCACTGCAATCACATAATCATTTTGTCCATAGAATCTGACATAAAAAGACCTTAAGAAAAGAAAATTTTCGAAGATGAAATGAATTTTTAACGTATGCCCCTACTTAGTGTTTATTGATGTTATCATGGAAACGGATTTCTCTGCTTCATGTCAGCGAGTACAAAGGAGTTTTTAAAGATGTGATGTATTTTCAATAAATAACCGACGCCTTACACAGCTATGGAATTTTCAATTTTTGCAGAAGGATTGTTTTTTATTATAACCATACAACATATTGACTACCAGATGTTTGTAGAGAATAAGAATTTCAAAGGTGTAATGTATTTTAATATATGCTCAATTAGTCACGACATTGGACCTAGTAGACAACAGTTTTACAATTTTTGTAAATGTTTAAGTACTCCCTGTAACCATGCAAATAATTTACCTGTTACATTTCCCTGTGTAAGAACGATTTACAAAGTTGTATAGCTTTTTCAATATATGCCTAAATTAGTCCATCGTGGGGTCTGAACCATGGGTTAGGGGGCCATAAATTTCACAGATGGTCGAATAGTTTATCAGCTAGAATCCATAATTAAAGGAGTGGTTTTCTAAATGTCCTTAAAAAAAACAAGCAAACAAAATTGTTAAAGGTGTAATGAATTCTTAATATACATGTATGTCCAACTTGGCCAAAACCTGGGGCCTGCACGCCGTCCCAGAGCCAGGGACCATGAATTTCATAATTTTGACAGAGCTAATTGTTTATTATAATCAAGGAAACAGTTTTTCTGCTAAATTTTATATTCACGAGTAGAGCAGAGTTTTCAAAGATAAATGTGTTTGTAATATGAACAACAAAGCCCAGACCTAGGGCCTCGGCTATGAGCTAGAGGACCATGATGTTTTAAATGTGGAAAAAGGTTTAGTGTTAATTATAATCATGGAAACATTTTGTCTGCTCAAAGTCAATAATATATTAAGAAGCAGATTTTTTCAAAATATAATGCATTTTCAATATATGACTAGCAAAGCCGCGACCTGAAAGCTTTACCATCATGGCATGATCCAGGAAATAAGATTACACTATTTTAATAAAAGGTTTAATACTCATAATAAGCATGAACAGTTTCCCTGCTTGATGTCCTTGAGTAAAGATGATGGTTTTTAGGTCTCTTGAGTCACCCAGAGTTTGCAAAATTCATGGCTCCTCTGTCAGTAGTTATGGTGTTAGGATGGAGCTCAATTACACTGTAAAAAGTAGTGTTAATTTTTAACATGTTCATGTGTTATTTGATCCACGGCAGTGTTAAAAGTTCATATATCAACGGTGTAAAATCTTAAACGCATAGTGCATTTAAGTATTCCATGTACTCTGCTTTAACATATATGTGTTAAAAGCTTCTTTAGTCTTCTTGCAGTTTATTTCAATTAATATTTATAGTTTTTTTTTTTTACCTTTGATTTTATGAATATAAATTTCAAGCTTAGCTTGTGTAAAAATTCTGTAACTCCCCCGACTGATATATTTTCTGAACAGATATCAATACCTTAGTATACAAATATGTGTATATAATTTTAGGTGTATATCAATTTATATGCATTACATGTACACTGACATGATTAATAATATTCATTATCTGTTTGTTACAATATCTTTAAAAATCCTTGAATTGTTTTTTGTTGAAAAAAAAATCACTCAAAATGCAAGTAACTGACACATACTATATTAATTGTTAAATAACACTAATGTCAAAACTAGGAATTATTTCATTCACACATTAAGTGTATATTTTCGTGCCTGCCTTGTGATATAACTGACCTCTCTCTAGTTGACCTATATGTAACCTTTGCCGCCGCATCAGTAATTTCTTTGTTTCAAAGATAGCGGTCAGCAGAAAATTCAAAGAAAGGATAGCCAACTTCGGTGTGTTCTTGTGTGCAAGGGTAAGTTGATTTTTAAGTAATTTTTTACACAATCTGTAATAAATATATAATTATTTTTCAAAACTTTTATATCAGAAGCACTTGAATTATGCATTCTTTGGTCGGTTGAGTCAAGTAAACAAATAGTAGATATTGTACTAATTTGTAAACGTTTTCAAAAACTCTAGCTGATTCTTTTGATTTTTAATAGCTTATATTACGATATTTAGCACACTTCCAAACTTAAAAGTATTTCCTTATGCATTTCCATCATTTATTTAGAATGTCCATTCAATAGAAAACCTACCATCAACACATCTCAAAGGATCTCGAGTCTGAAGAGGAATATGCCCCTTCCCTAGCAGCTTTCTTAAGTGATGAAGAACTTGTTGTGATATACATGTACGTCGTTGGAGACGGATGTAAAATATTAGAAACTATGACTGCATATTACGTATTTGAACTGGACTACCATGGAGAAATTTACGGACAGTTTTTGGATATTTTACAACTGTGGGTGGTTGGTGATATCTTTACACAAAACAAAACTACAAACTGGAACAATTTAGTGAGCAATTTGGACATGCATATGTTAAAAAATAAAATTATTCTCGTAAAATGTGTATTTGTCTTTGTTTTCCCCACAGGACAACAATCAAAAGGAAAATAATAGGATTTTATTTTCAAAAAATGTGTTAACTGGTTAACATCAGCTTTGGAATTAACACGTTAAAGCGTGAATTAAGTGTTTCCAGGGGTTTTAACGTGTAATGTGTTAATTTTATGAAACATTTCTACATGTTAATAGATCAACACACACGTTAATGTATTTACACTTTAACGTGTGAATTAAGTGTTTCCAGAAATGTGTTAATTTAAGGAATAACTGTCAAATTTTTTGGATTCATGATGTGATCAATCGAGTGGCTTGCGTGATAATTTGCATAAACGCCGAAGGCGTTTATGCATAAAATTATCACGCAAGCCAATCGATTGATCATCGTCATGAATCCAAAAAATCTGACAGTTATTCTTTATATTTACATGCTCTTGATTCTGCAAATTCCCGTGCTAATAGCCCCGCGTCTGTCTCTATTTGTCCCGCCCGCACGTGATTTTTCTTTTAACCGCGCCTATCGATGAACCAGTAGATTTATGTAGAAATAAAGTATTTTTACAATTTGTAATTTTATCTCGGACAAAGACATTGGAAATGTAAATATAATTGTGTAAAATTATTTACACTTCTTTTTACAGTGTAATCATAAAGTGAAAATGCATTAATTTAATTCTTTGAAAATCATCTCTGCTCCCGGGTACTAATCAGACAAAGTAATGCATTGTTATGATGAGCAAGGGTGCTTCTATCTAAATTGTGAAATTTATGGCCCCTGGGTCAGGGGTTCTGGTGTAACTCACTGTGCAGGGCTCTATTGATCATGCAGTGAAAATTAATTAATTCTTTGAAACTTTTTTCAGCTCCTGTACATCTAGCGGGCTTACCAAGTACTAGTTGTAAAGAGCAAGTGTGTTTACCAGATCTGTGAAATTCACGGCCACAAGGTCAGGGATTCTGGTTCTGGGGCAGGTCTTTACGGATCATGTAGCGAATTTTTTTTACTCCACTTTGAGAGATGTTATTGTCCTTTGGTTTTTATTAATGATAATTAATGTAAATATTGTAAATTATAGATATATTGAATAAAAAATTATACTTTTTTAAAATGTATAATGTAAAAAAAAAATATTTTTTTTTATAGTTTTCAATGGTCAAGTAAATTTGTAAGTAAAAAATAAATAAATAGCAGACAAATAATTTAAATTTGCACCACAAGTATTAATGAAAGATCAAGAAAGGGAGATGGAAGGGATTGGGTTTACTATATCATGCTGAACTACAGTATTGTTCTTAAGATTTGTGACAAATGGAAGTAGTGTAGCACTGGCATGAACAGGAAAGTCAATAAAATCTACTTCCTGAGTAGTTGCAGATTACCAGATAAATTACTTTGTTGATCCTTGATTGTCTGGCCAATATCTCTTATTTGTGAACAACTTCCTCAATTTATTTCCCTTTATTATATAATTATCAAAATACCGTTCTGTGAATCCTATATAAAGTTGTATCATATTCAGGTGGCCGTTAAGACCCTTTGGCCTTTTGTTATTTTCAAAATGTATCCAACTTAGCATCCTTCTGGAGCATGTACCCAGATAAAAAAATAAATAGTAACAACAATCTGTTATAACTGGCGATAAACTGACACGTCTATATTCTCTTCTCTCTCTCTCGTGAGCTGCAAATACAAAATATTCTCACGAATGAAGCATAATTTACATGTAGGTTCCTGGAACCGATTCAATAACATCTTTCTGTCTCGATATAGTCTGAATAGTCTAGATAATATAACAAATGAATAATGTGATTATAAGATCATATATAAATAGGGCCTGAAAAGAATTAAACATTTACAAAGCATCTCTCTCACAAATGTACTGATAATCTCTCTTGTCACATGGTTCATCACACCAAGTACGACCATACGGAACAAAGAGACACAGACAGTCCTGATTATTGTAGTTGTTTGGTTGGTTGTGGGAGACATCCCAGTCGCTGAACGTCAGAGGGGTATTCTCATGTGCCCATCGCCATCGACCTTCAACCTCACGATCAGTTGCGCCTAACCAGACACTCGCTTTGATGAAAATAGAAATACAACGAATGAAAATAGAAATACAATGAATGAAAATAGAAATACAACGGATGAAAATAGAAATACAACGTTAGAGTTTAAAAGCACTTAGAGCCAAATACGCGCTTTTTGAGAAATAACAAGATGTGTTTGTAAAACACTGATGCCCCTGAATGGCATTCCGTGGTGAGGGTTAAAGTTTCTCAAATGCAAATGAAATTCCAAGGTCAAGAGATCAAAAATGTTGGTATCCAAAGAAAGGTCTTGTCACAAGGAATACACCTGTGAAACGTGAAAGCCCTAGCACCAACCATTCAAAATTATCGTATGCCCAAGGTTAAAGTTTTTTTTTCAAAATAGGGACGTCAAGGTCAAAGGTCATATTAATGGTGCATAGGGGAAGGTCTTGTCACAAGGAATATACATATGAAAGCCCTGGCACCAACCATTTAAAAGTTATGGCCAAGGTTAAAGTTTCTCAAAAGAGGGTCAAACTCCAATGTCAAGGACAAATTAAAAGGTCAAATCTATTGGTACCTTAGGAAGGGACTTATCACAAGAAAAAAACATGTGAAATATGAAAGCCCTAGCACCAACTGTTCAATAGTTATGATCAAGGTTAAAGTTTTTTAAAAGTAGGTCAAACTCCATGGTCAAGGTCAAAATTGTTGATAGGCAATGAAAGATCTGGCGACAAGGAATACACATGTGAAATATGAAAGCCCTTGCACCAACTGTTCAAAAGTTATGGCCAAGGTTAAAGTTTTTCAAACGTAGGTCAAACACAGAGGTCAAGGTCAAAGGTCAAAAATTGTTGATACCCAAGGAAAAATCTTGTCACAAGGAATTCACAGGTGAAATATGAAAGCTCTGGCACCAACTGTTTAAAAGTTACAGCTAAGATTAACGTTTTCAGGTCTTGTTACAAGGAATACACAAGCGAGACGCAAAGTAAGATAATTAAATAAAGTTGATAGTCATATATTGATGGGGAAGTAAAAATCCTACTAAAACAGTTAAATAAATCACTAATATACAATTTATTCCAGTGCGTGATATCAGTTGTCACCCTAAAAGTAAAAAGTATATATATCTGCCTTTTTTCTATTTGACAAATAAACTTTAATTTTCTGGGTATTATTCAACTTGAAGTTACGTGTAAACATTCCATTTATTGAAGTAACTGGCAGATAACCATAGAGAATTTATCGTCAAATTTTCCTCATTATGTTTTACCAACCTGTTAATTTTTTAGCAAGGCTGCGAACGAAGTTATTCTGGCTCGATGACTCGATCTCAACAAGTTTTGCACCAAGCTTTTCACACTCTTCCTATATTAAAATCAAAGATATCACATGCTGTTAGAAAATAAATACATGTAATTATTCAAAAGAAATATCAATTAGAGATAAATATTATTTTTCTATAAAAAGTTCAGGGATAGATGATAATAAGCTGTAATCTGTGCTAGATTTTCAAGGAGAATCTGGAGTTTGTTGTGTACATTATAATCTGAGGATATTAAGTTGATACTCTAACAGAAAGTTAATATTTTCTAACGTTCAAGAATGATTATCATAATAAGAAAATTAAGAATAATAAGTTCCATCTATATGAATGTGGTCTTATGCACTAGGTCATGCAGTAACTTATCAACACAAGGAGGAATTAGCACTGTATATTTGTACATTATTAGTAAAAGAATGGATTCATATGTTTTTAAGTTTTATTTGTGATTTACACAAGCGAGGCAAAACATCCACCGTTTATCACGATTTTGGCATTTTATCTGGTTTGTCTAGAACATTACAAATGATAGCAAACCCTGGTCGACTGATGATGAGAGTCATGACCTTACGAGATCTCTCACAGGATCAGTGCTTTGTTATCAAACAAGAGGTCAAAGGGCCTTAACAGTCACCTGGGTATACAATTAAGTACACAGAGAAATCTCTAATGCCTGTATATTTACTCGATGTGAATCAGGTGATGCCTCTAGGCTACACAAACGACTTAGCTGCTTGCCACTTGGTAACACTTGGTACCAACACTTGCCTCTTGGCTACACAAAAACTTGGTAATACTTGTTACCAGCACTCTCCATGCACTTGGCTTAGTACTCAACATGGCTATTTGCCACTTGTCAGTAACTTCAACATGTCCCCTTGTCACCCTGGCTCTCTGTTCACTTGTTCACTTTGATGCAGTATGAAAAACTTCTTGCAGTCTCTTACCAATTGAACTCTGATCTCCATGAATTTACCTGACAATAAGTCATCTATGCTCAACGGAACACTACAGTATACACATTCTAAGTACAATTGGCCCATTTGCTGCATAAATACTATTAATCTTTATTTCAAAGTTGAATGTCATTGCAGACAAGTTATCCCGGTTCCAATTTCAGGCGGCCCGGCAGTTGGCACCACATCTGGTGGAAGATCAGACACCCATACCAGACTGCCTCCTGCACATTTGACCAGTGAGGCACAATCTCTACTCTCTGCATCATTATCACCTTCAACACAATCAGCATATAGAAGATCATGGCAGCTTCTTCAATCATTTCAAGCCAATACAACATTACCGTTACAGGTGACAGATGTTTGCAACTTCATTGCTCATCTCCATGGCTCTCATTTTAGTGCAAGTACTATCTCTTCTCATATATCTGCGCTAAGCTATGTTCACAAGCTACTTGGTTTACCTGATCCTACACAAATGTTTATTGTCAAAAAAATATTAAGGGGTTGTCACAAATTGTCTCACACTGCAGATTCACGCCTTCCAATTACTATAGGTATTCTAGGACAAATTATTAATGCTCTGCCAAATACTGTCCCTGTTTTTGACCATCATATCATGTTAAAAGCCCTTTTCTTGTTTCCATGCTTTCCTTAGGATGGGAGAAGTCACTGTAAAGCAGGGTATTGCCCATAACAAGGTCATTCAGGTGCAAGATGTAACTTTTCAATACAAAGGTCAAAATCCCTGCAGTGTTCAATTAGTTTTACGTCATTTTAAAACTCAAAAAATGAATGAGCCCATCATAATTTGCTTAGAGAGTTCTCCCAATTCTGAAATATGCCCCGTCAATGCATTATGTGTATATCAGTCTCAATTTTCACATATCTCCGGCCCACTCTTTCAATTTAAAGATGGCACACCACTCTCATATAATTATGTTTCCAAGCAACTTGCAGCCTCAGTAAAATTTACTGGTCTGAATCCAGCATTATATAAAGGTCATAGTTTCCGAATTGGAGCCGCAACTTATGCTGCTCAAAAAGGGTACTCTGAGAATTATATACAGCAACTGGGTCGTTGGAACTCTAATGCCTTGAAGCGTTATATTCGAATCCCTGCCTTCTCTGTTTAATATCCTTGTCTGTAGATACAACCCAATCTAATACTTGATGATAGGTCAGTGTTTAACTGCTATCTAACTAATAGGTCTGATACATGTATGTAATAATGGAATGCACAACTTACTTATACAGGTCAGTGTATAACTGCTGTACAAAAGGTGTCACATAGCACTATGCATGATTAGCCTACCCCTGTTTATTTAATTGTTTGTTTCTACATGCAGGTCAGTGTTTAACTGCTCCATTCATCATTAGGATTGTCATTAATTTTATGTATACCATAAGGAGAATGCTACAGGTCAGTGTTTAACTGCTGTAGCCATTATTATCTGTGGTATATTCAATGTTAATGTAAAGTAAATGCTACAGGTCAGTGTTTAACTGCTGTAGCCATTATTATCTGTGGTATATTCAATGTTAATGTAAAGTAAATGCTACAGGTCAGTGTTTAACTGCTGTAGCCATTATTATCTGTGGGATATTCAATGTTAATGTAAAGTAAATGCTACAGGTCAGTGTTTAACTGCTGTAGCCATTATTATCTGTGGTATATTCAATGTTAATGTAAAGTAAATGCTACGGGTCAGTGTGTAACTGCTGTAGCCACATTATCAGTGTAATATGGATCATGGTCAATTTAAACTTTGGTTCCTTCAGGTCAGTGTTTAACTGTTTAAGAAACCTCAGTAAAATTAAAAAGGTCTCCCATTAATGTGCTGGCTCACCAATACATTTTGTAGTTTTTCATGAAAAGTAGACTTTAATTAAAAATGTCAAGTTGCTATAGCTATTTTGTACGTTTTCATTAGGTTATATATAAAATAGCGGCTCACCTTGGATGGCGTGGGATATGATCTGATGATCATATCTTTGGCCATATTTGTCGCCATCTTTTGCTTTTTGTAAGCCGTATACCAATTTTTATAAAGTTTATGTTGTATCTAGTCAGAACTAAAGTTTTCTTTGTGACCTATTTTCTATGGGGGAAATCAGAACGTATGTGTGCATATCTTGTAAAATGTATATATCTATATGTTCAAAATGTTTGGTATTTGCTGATTTCCCCCCTTGTTTGTAAAACTTATTTTTTCGTCATTTACTGTATTGAATAAATGACAATTTTCATTCTCACATATAATTGTCCTGTCGTATTTGAAATAAAATTCGGAGCAAAACAAAGCTGCGGTGAGCTGCTTGTATTAGGAAATAGTGAGAGACATAAAACACCTATTATGTAGATAATAGCATTTATGGCGATACTTTTCCCTGTAATAATAGTTGCCCCTTTTTTGAACCCCTGTTGATTAAACCCTGTGTTGAACCCCTGGTAATATGAGCCAAGTAGATGGTGCTTTAGCCAATGAGAATTTGATAAAGAGTCACGTGGTTATGTTATTATTGCCAAACATTGATTCGAGGAACACGCTTTTAGACCTTTGGAATTTTAATTGCCCACCACCTCCCCATTCTCATTCCCACCTATTTGTTTTTCATTTGTACTCAGGGTTGAAGTTTTGGATGTGATTCTTATTTTTGTATTATATACAGTGTTAAATCCCTTGCATATTGAAGTCTGTGTTCATGATGTATATTTTTTACGAGTTTTTGTTAATATCACAATTTTTGAACATCCTTTGTCTTTGGTAATGCCATATACATATTGGCCATATTTGTCGCCATCTTTTGCTTTTTGTAAGCCGTATACCAATTTTTATAAAGTTTATGTTGTATCTAGTCAGAACTAAAGTTTTCTTTGTGACCTATTTTCTATGGGGGAAATCAGAACGTATGTGTGCATATCTTGTAAAATGTATATATCTATATGTTCAAAATGTTTGGTATTTGCTGATTTCCCCCCTTGTTTGTAAAACTTATTTTTTCGTCATTTACTGTATTGAATAAATGACAATTTTCATTCTCACATATAATTGTCCTGTCGTATTTGAAATAAAATTCGGAGCAAAACAAAGCTGCGGTGAGCTGCTTGTATTAGGAAATAGTGAGAGACATAAATACTATTAATCTTTATTTCAATCTTTTATGCTGCTTTGCAGACAAGAATCCAACTTTGAGCATGCTCTGCTCGTTTAAACCAACATTCCTTTTTATTTTGTATCTATATATATAAAACATTCTCTCTTGTATTCTCATTCAATCAATTAACCTGTTAATAAATTATATACAAGGATTTCTTTATTTATCACAATTCAGCGAAGGGGAGTAATTCTCATTTGCTTCATTTATTACAATTTCGTACTCTGTTTGACTCCTACATACCCAAGGGCAAAGAAAAGGTACATTTATTTATATTTATACATTTACATTTATATTATTGCATTTAGTCTGTTTGCTTAATAATTAGGGACAGAGAAGATTTTCAAAGTATTAATGCATTTTGCTATATAATCAATAGAGCCCCGACAACAGAACCCCTGACCTAGGGGCCATGAATTTCACAATTTTGAAATAGACACCCTTGCTCATCAATACTATGTACTTAGTTTATCGGCTCTATGCTCGGGAGCAGAAGAGAAATTTTTCAAAGAATTCACTATATAATTATTGGAGCCACGTCCTTACACCAGAACCTCTGACCCAGGGGTCACACCTTTCACATATTGGAAGAAACACCCTTCCTCATCATAACTATGTACTTAGTTCATCGGCTTAATGCCCAGAAGTAGAGGAGAAATTTTGAAAGAATTAATGCATTTTCACCATATAATAATTAGAGCCACGTCATAACACCAGAACCCCTGACCCAGGGGCCACAAATTTCACAATTTTGGAAGAGGCATCGTTGCTCATCATACCTTTGCATTTAGTTTGTTTGCTTAATACCAAGTGCAGAGGAGAAGATTTTTCAAAGCATTAATTCATTTCAGTTTATAATAAATATGCCCCCCCCCCCCATGGCACCCCTGACCCAGAGTCCGCATCTTTTAGAATTTGGAATAGACAACCTTGCTCATCAATACTATGTACTTAGTTTATCGCCTTAATACCCAGGAGAAGATTTTCAAAGAATTCACTATATTATCATTAGAGCCCCACATTAACACCCAGAACCCCTGACCCAGGGGCCATGAATTTCACAATTTTGGAAGAGGCATTTTTCATATATAACCAATCGACTCCCACCCTTACACCAGAACCCCTGACCCAGGAGCCATGAAATTCACAATTTTGGAAGAGACACCATTGCTCATCATAACTTTGCATTTAGTTTGTTTGCTTAATACCAAGGGCAGAGGAGAAGATTTTTCAAAACATTAATTCATTTTCAGTGTATAATAAATATGCCCCACACGGAATCCCTGACCCAGGGTCACATCTTTTATATTTTGGAAGAGGCACCCTTCCTTGTCATAACTATGTACTTAGTTCATTGGCTTTATACCCAGAAGCAGAGGAGAAGATTTTAAAAAAAAAAAAGTAATGCATTTTCACTATATAATCATTAGAGCCCCGCCCCAACACCAGAACCCCTGACCCAGGGGCCATGAAATTCACAATTTTGGAAGAGACATCCTTGCTCACCATAACTATGCATTAAGTTTGTTTGCTTAATACCCAGGAGCAGAAGAGAAGATTTTTAAGAAATAATGTATTTCACTATACATTCAACAGAGCCCCGCCCTAGCACGAGAACCCATAACTCTGGGGCTATGAATTTCACAATTTTGTTAGAGGGCTCATTGCTTATTACAATCATGCGAACAGTTTGACTGCTGGATGTCCAGGAGTAAAGAAGACAATTTTTAAAGATTGCTTTAATTTTGGTGGTTTTAGCCCCATCCCCCAGGCTCCAGGGGGCATCGACCATAATTTCACAACTTTTGTTTCCCTTCACACATAGATGCTATATGTCAAAATTGGTTGAAAATGATTTAGAGGTTGCAGAGAAGAAGCTGAAAATGTTCAACTGTTAACGCACATCGCACGACGACGGACGAAAAAAGATAGCAATAGGTCTCCTGAGTGACTCAGGTGACCTAAATATTACCGTTTTGGCGCGTACAAGAATAGATTAATATTTAAGTTTGAATTGTGATTTACACAAGAGTGGCAAAGCATCCGCCGCTTATCACGATGTTGGCATTTTACCTCATCTGTTTTTTTTGTTTTTTTTTTTGTTTTTTGTTTTTTTTGTTTTTTTTTTAACATTAGAGAGGTTTACACATGGTCGACTGATAATGAAAATCATGACCTTAACGAGATCTCTCACAGGGTCAGTGCTTCATTAAGAAAAAAAAATATCGTTTTGGCAGGTTCTAATCTTGATATTCCGTCCATTAATTCTGATGTTTTTAAAAGCTACAGTAAACAGTTCTCATTTCTTCTATTTACCTTTGCTTCAGGAATAAAAAAAGTTAATGCCAGTTTTTTCTAGAAAATGAATTTTCCCTTCCATTGGCAGGGCTTTAATTGTATTTCTTAAAATGATTTTGCATACATGTACGCCTAGGCGAATCACTGTACTGCCATCTTGATAATGCAATCGTTTCACTCTTTCATTCAATGATGAGAATCTATTTCTTTTTTTTTTTTAATAAACAAAATTTAATTAATTAATTTTATTGAAATGGGGCTATGACTTTGTAAGCTCATGAAACTTTATCCATCAAATGGGAACATTTGTTTTTTATTGAAAAATTACCCAGTTAATTTTGAACTTGCGAAAGTCCTTGCACTAAATAATGGTTGCACCATACTTGAATGCTTCGCACAGAAATGTAACATTGTTACATTTAACTTTGCTTACGATAAAATAAATGATTTTAGTTAAGACAACTTCTATTAAGAAATCATTGTAGTCTGTGCTGTACCTGATTTATTTGTTGAAATAAATAAAAAAAAATTAAGAATCATATAAACATGTTAAATGAAATAATATCAATATTTTACTAAAAAGCATTAAGCATCTTACGCTTGCAGTCATCCATTTCACTTTCTGCCTTCCTAACCAATATTCCGAGTCTCCAAATCGTGTCCATCCTTAAATACAAAGAGCAACAATAATAGGAAAAGAAGTAACAAAATTTAAGAACAAATTCTGAAAGGGAAGGATAAATACAACAATCTATAAACGGTAACTGGGAGCAGTGAGCCTATTTAGTTCTTTACTAGATAAACAATGAAATTAGAAATATTCTTCTTTGATTGTTTCAAGAAAATTATTAATTAAACTCAACTGAAAAAGGCAACATGCTCTGAATTTATCTCAAATGTACATGTATAAATCTTTACCACTGAGTAAAATATATAGTGTACCTTTACCAATTTAATATTTACCACTAATAAATGAATTAAACAGTATATGATAATTTTTACTGAACATTATGAAAAATTAACAATTTGCGCATATAACGATTTACAATGCATGTAGTCATTACCTGAAGAGAGATGAGACGTAATTTTCAGCAGTTGACTGCTACTGGCATTTTGTTCTTGGCGAATGGTTTCCATTGTTTCATTGAAAACAGTCCAAAACTTCTGTAGACTAGTATCAACCATTTGTAAGTATTTGTCGCTGTCCCCATTCACAGACGTAATAGATTCAAATACTTTCTTCAGTTTTTCGTTTTCTTCTTCAAGTTTTTGGTTTTTAGTTTCCAATGCATGCAGTTTCTTGTTTATGTCGCTTAATTTTCTCTTGAAAGCTTGGGCATCGTTTTTGTTATCTATGACATCCATTGTCAAACTCTGAATTTTTTGCACCATTGAAAAGCGCACTAAACTTTCTTTATTCAAAATATCCAGTAAAAGATCTTTTCCATTTGTGGTACTAGACGTTATTTCATTGGATTCTTTATCTGGTAGAGTCAGGCCAAAGGTCTCGAACAAAAACGGAAGAAAACAGAGCAATTGTAAAACATGAGCATGCCCCATTGTTTTAACAATAACTCGAATGATGTATCTACTGCTTATGAGATGTGTGAAATATCTCGATTAGTTTGTGCTCTCGACTGAATTTTACAAGTAAGTGAAAAGGCAGTACCCAAAATGATAAATATATATGAACAATGACGTACTAAGCAGATTTTGACGTCAGTCAATTTGATTGATTCTATTCAGAACTTGGCTACTGGTACGTAAAAAATATTTAGGATGAGCTGAAAACAACATGTGCAGGAAGCGGAAAGCAAGTTCCGAATGGCTCAACATCAGAATCTATTATACGTGTAAATTATATAATCAAAAAAAAAAAAGAAAAAAAAAGATATTGGCTTTTCTTCTAATCAATTTATTTGTATCATTTCACTCGCCCTGGTTATCTTAAAATGATATGTATTTCCTTTTTGAAAAAGAAATCTTATTTATAAACATTTATCTCAAGTGAAAAGGAAAAAGAGATATTTAATACATACTGAATTACTCTTTCATGTTCGCTTTCTATGAAAATCTAGGAAATACACAAGGCCGATACGGGGTTTCCTGAGAGAGAGAGAGGGGGGTGCGGGAGAGGGTCTGGGAAGGCATTCCCTCTTCTAAGCCAGATTTTTTTTAACTGATTGGGTTCTTGTTTGTTCTTTTCATTTTGTCATTTGTTTTAAATTAATTACAGCAAAATTTCAAAGCATTTATTTAAGAAAAATAACATTCCAAGATTTCTTTTTCAAATGTCAATTTATTATTAGATCAAGAGTATAAAATTCAAGGGAGAAAGTCACGAACTTAAAGATTCATTTTGTCTTAATCTCTATCGACATGTTTTTTAAAATGTTTTATTGAATCGTAGACATGATATCCGGCTGAAAGCTCACAATCTATAATAAACAATGCCTACATTAATTTATTTTTTATCTAGTTATTCAAGAAAACTTCATTTCCTCCGCTTCCCTCTGACGAACTTGTCTGATGAATGACCCAATGATGAAAGCGATTCCAGTAAATTTGTTTTATTTTAACCTTGAGCTTTCGTGCAGATTTTTGTCTGGACCTCTGTTTATAAAATTCTGCATTACTTTTTAGTTCTTACAATGAACTTGGATTCTACAATGCCAGTTAAACTATATTCAAAAAAAACAAAAAAACAAAACAAAACAAAAAAAAAAAAAACACATGATTAAATTCCATACAAAAAGCATTAAGCGAGGAACTATATTTTGTGGCAGAAGTTTTTTTAAAAAGAAAATGATCGAATTTTCTCTTTCGAAGTATTTACAGTACTGTTTTGTTTTGATTCCTATTTTTCCAAAAAGACTGCACCCAGTGTTATTTTAAGCAGTGAAATGTTTTATGCTGGTCGCGAATTATGTATTGAATTAACTAGTATGAATTCTATCATCAAATTGTGACAAATATACATATAGCAAACATTTTTGTGAAAGTCCAGTAAAATTACTTTAAGATTGACACTTTTTAAGTAATATCTAAAGAATAACATCACAATCCTCCACTGTTAATTTTCTTTTCTGAATACGAGGGTCATTCAATAAGAAATGCAACATACAATTTATCATAATAAATGTACAAGTATTAAATTTTATTTCTTAACAGTTGAAAAGTTCTATTAAGGAACCCCTAATCAAAGAAAACCTCATGTTTTTTTTTTCTTATTGTTCTCGCAAATGAATTCACTTTTAAAGTAAGCATGGTCACTACACTGAGCTGATGTTTAAAAATGATCTCTGCCAAGAAGATGAAAATGAGTGCGTATACATGTGAAAACTGTGCTTCATTACATACTAGTAAATAGCTGAAGAATCAATATTAAAGATATGATTTTAACATCAATTCTCTGTAAGGACCAAAAATGTTTGGCCACGCACTATCATGGAATTTTATTTTATCACTATAATATTAGAGAGTGCCCTATATAAAGACTATTGGTGGGTAAATTTTGGACAGTACCTCCTTGGTTTCCATAGCAACGACTTTGAAATATTTTGTCATGGCAATCACCATGTAAAATAATTCCGTGCTTCCTTAATGTAGGAAAGTTATGAACATAACATGGGTTTCATTTTATAGCTAAGTAATCAAAGTTTCTGTGCAACTAAATTTTATTCAATTTAACCCAAGGTTTTTAATATGATACAGATCAATTTACATGAATTTGTCATAAAAATGAATACAAAGGTGCCAATTTCTTGATATGCATATTAAATTTTGCAGGCAATTGAAACTTAGAAAAAAGATCTTTTTAGTAAGATCAAGCTTAGATCTAAAAGATGCAAAAAGATTTGAGGTGGGGAAATCAGTTAAAAGTCATATTCCAATCCCCTCAAATTATAACTTTTCCTAAAAATTAACCTAGAGTTATTTCCCTTTGCTGACTCTTTTGCACTGAAGACAAAAAATTAAACTGGTGTTATTTCCTTTTGTTGACACTCCTGTATTGAAGTCTAAAGGTAGCTAAACACAGTTTCGTATAAAATCCAGGGTTTTCCTCAGAGAAAAGCATGATGGGTAGGGATTTCCCTGCTATTTTTATGCAGTGTACATGAAAATTGCAGCTTTTTTATTTTTATTTGCATAAAGTAGAGTCTTATCTTAAGATTAAATGAAAAAAGTATACAAATATTTTTTGAGAATTATTTTTTGTGTGACTTTTTAATAGTGGGAGATAACTCTAAAATCACCCATTTTTCACATGTGCAGAATTGCATGATTTGAGTAGCAGGTAAAGTAGCTCTTTAAAAAGCTGGAAAATGTACCCTAAAAGTACAACAAAAAGAAACCTAAGGACTTGCTCTGTTAAATGCACAGCACTTATATTTTCTGATTTCTGCGCTGTTTGTGATCAAGGGAGCTAAAAATGCATAGGTGTACTACAATTAGACGCATAAACTTCCCTATTTCCCTCATGTTTCATGTGTCAAATACACCTTATTAGTAAGTGATAAATGCAATATATTTACATATTTATAAAATTCACAATTTTATCTTTCTACTGATATATAGATGTCTATGTAGCAAGTCTTCATATTATTTCTTTATGGGGGTCACTTTAGCATGTCCCTCATTTAGTAACGTCATGATAACGTCATACATAAAACTGTGTTTTGCACCCAAAGAAGTTTATAACAACATGTGGCAAAAACAGACGCCAGAAAAATAAACATGAAACAATAACGGAAAGATGATGTGTCTTTCAACTCTTTAAATTGGAATTCAGGTGTGAATGGCAAAGGAATTCATCAAATGAAGGAGACACTGCTTTCTCAGCATTCAACTTGATAATGATGTACAGGTCTTTATTATGATAATAGATTTTTAATGTCAAATTCACTTTGCAAAATATTGAAACAAATTTTATGAGGTCTGACTTGCATTCCCATCATGTGGGATTCCATGTACTCTAAAACCCATGAGAAAAATGCAAGATGCAATTGGAGGAAAACAACAAGCAGAAGACAGGGCAGTCAGTGGGAATGGTTAGAACAACCCTAGGCACAGGTATAAATTTGAATGTTTTCAAATATTCATTTTGTATAAAAACTACATGTAAGAAGCTTTTTTCAAATAAATTGACATAATTTTAAATTAAATAACTTTTTTTATATAATAGACTTAATTGGTCTATATTCAAAGATCACCATGTTAGCAGGACATTCCAGATATATATCTTATTAATATATTTGCATTATATTTTTGCTTGCTTCAGAAAGCAACTTACTTTGGCAAATCATAACTACAAAGTTTATCAAAAGGAGGAGAATATTGTAGAAGATGTAAGTTGTATGTAATGAAAAATATACACAAGGCTATATAAAATATATATATATATTTTTGGTAACATTGTACACAGTGGCGGTTCCAGGAATCTTGAAAAGGGGGGGGGGGGACCAGTGTGGTCTCGGGGTACTGGCTCAAGGCCACACCAAAAAATTGATTTATTAAATCTGTCGTATATTTTGGACACAAGGGGGGGGGGGGGGCTGGGGCCCCCTCTAAATCCGCCATTGGTACAGTTTAAAATCTAATTTGGCCAAAAAAGTAGTAGGTGGTGGGGTAAAAATTAGAGATGGTCGACTTAACGGAAACACATAAAAAAAAATTTAGTCTAAAAAGAAGTCATATAATTCCGATTCACTGTAAAAGAACAAAACATATTTAACTGCAGCTATAAATACAAACTAATAAGATATAAATATAATATACCAATGTAAATGTATGCATTCATGATTGACAATAAGAATGAATTTCTTTAATTTGAAAAAAAAAAAAATATTTTAAACATATTTTAGATGTACTGGTGCTTTGAAAAGAAAAAAAGAAGATGAAAAGATACATAGAGAAATAATTTTCAGTAAAAACCAGGTGAATTTTTTTTAATATTACAATTGTCTGGATATTGAATTTTCATTTTTTTTAATGCCACTGCCACCATGAATTTATCAATCTTTTATAAAAGTCATGATTTTGACAGATTCTGGGGGTGTAATAATTATGAAAAGAAATACAAGAAATACAAATTGGTTGTTGATTATATATACTTCTATGTATGAAATATATGGAGATAACGAACAGTATTCAAGCTCAAAAGTCCATTATACAATACAAAATAGGAGCAGAGCAAACACGGACCTCCAAACATCAGAGGTGGGATCAGGTGCCATGGAGGAGTGAGCATCCCCTGCCGACCGGTCACACCCGCCGTGTGCTCCTTGTCATGATCGGTAAATAACGGAAAAATCCGTCGACAATTCAGTGTGTAAATAATGGCCTAACAATTAGTATGAAAAACGTCAGTCAGCATTTGACTCAATGATAAATTGTATTTGCTGACAAGGTCATTGTATCGACCAAAGAACTTACGAAATGATGACTTTAAACGAGACAGCTGATATTCTTGTTTCATCAACTTATTTGTCAATAATATATTGTTAACATTTTAGGACTGTGACACAGGAGCATCACTAAGTATGAAAGGCTGCACTCAAATAGTACAACGATGAAGGATACATGAGCAACTGTAAGTACACTATAATTTAATTAATTCAATTTTCCTTTTTCACTTGATGTATGTTTAATCAAACTTTTAAGATAATCTTAATTCACAAGCAAATTTATGGTGGGTATAATTTACAAATATTCAATCAGAACTTGTTCAGGAAAGTTTCCCTTGTGAGTACAAGTTCATACATTGAATATGTATAAAATTTATTTAATATGCAATTATATATATATATATATATATATATATATATATATATATATATATATATATATATATATATATATATATATATATATATATATGACCTCTTGATCTTGGAGTTTGACCCACTTTTGCAAGAATTTACCAAACTTTAACCTTGGCCATAACTTTTGCAGGGCTTTCATACTTCACATGTATATTCAGGTTTCAAAACCTTTCCATGGCTATAAATAGTTTTGACTTTGAACTTTGACCCACTTTTAAAAAAACTTTAACATTGGAAATAACTTCTGAACAGTTAGTACTAGGGCCTTCATATTTCACAGGAGTATTCCTTTTGATAATGGTTTCCTTTGGTCACCAATAATTTTGACCATTTGACCTTGGAGTTTGACCCACTTTTAAAAAAAACTTTAATCTTGGCCATAACTATGGAATGGTTAGTATTTGGCGTTCATATTTCACAGGTATATTCATTGAGAGAAGTCATTTCTTTATCTTTTTTATTCACATCTCTTTTACATTATTGTACATTGAAGTTAATACAATATGGTGTGTTTTTTAAGAATAGATAGATAAAGGAGAGAGAGAGAGTTAAGAAAAAAGCCGATTCCATCTGTTCCACTGAACATAAAACATTTCTTTAATTTGGGTAATAATATTTTGAATTCTTGACCTTGGGAGTTTGATTTGGTTTGACACTTAATGATCTAGCATCATGATGACAAGGCTTTGTTTTATTATCACTTTCCTTTATTAGTTTATTACTTATGATCATACTTTATAAGTTTGCGCACATGTATTTTTTGTATATAAAATCAATCTTATTTGAATATTTTGACAAACAATTTATATTTAAAGAAAGGGTATAGCTTGGCCATCCTCGTCGCCTCGAGGGAATATATTCTGTTTGAAATGGAGTGTACACAGAGCAAGTTGTGTTATAACCGGTCAATTATCGGTGTCTTCAGAACAGAATCTGATCATTTCGGACCAAAATGGCGTTTCGAATGGAAGTATACGCCATGTTCTGACGTTGTAGAGAGCCCCCTTAAAATTAATATTTCAAAAAGATAAAATATATAGATCGTTGAGGACAGATACTTTTTGTTAATATCACTTCCCACCATAGGAAGTTTACGCACTATATTCCCTGGGATTAGAGGATAATTAATGCACGACTTCTAAATGATTTTGCCTTATGATTCTATAAATTTAATTCATTCTATGCCATTCAAGTTTAATGTGTATGGAATGGGATCTCAGAACCAGCAAATTCTTGAAATTAGAGAAAACTGTTTAATTCAATAAATTTATTCCATCAGTGAGTTAAAAAGATAAGTTTATGTATCTAAATAACCTTTCTTGGTAAATGATAAACATAAATGTTCATAGAAACGATGCTAATACATGCAATCAAATTAATTCCAACATTTTGAGTAAAGAAACTGGGGGGATAACCGAGTCATATGCCTATATAACGATCGATAAAAAATCAATAAATTCATTTTACAAAAATTTCACTATATGTTGAATTAATGTAATGCTTATTACCATTTGCATACAAATTTGACAAAACCTGAATACTGTAACAGCGAAAATGATTCTGATTAACACAACAAAACGGCATCACGTTAAAATATGTAGAAAGACTAGTCTTTCACGCTGTATAGTTTTCAGATGTATTCGGAAATTCAAAAGTTAAAAAAGTACAAGTAAAAGATCGTAGTCAAACTGGTCAATTGAAATCCGTAGGGGCACCAAAAAATATCAATACTGTGAGCAACATGATATCTGAAAATGCTAGATTTACTTTGATAGTTATTGCTAATACGCTAAACATTACATCGTCACAACAATTTATAGAGTTCAGACAAATGAAATAAATCTAACAATAATTCTATCAAATGGGTGCCTTATTTCCTTACAAATGCTTAAGAGAAAACACACGTTTTATGGCCCAATGGTCTATTTAAAAATGAACATTTTGATTTGATAAACTTGAGTGATAGATTGTAACATGGGTGTAGTTTTTATAGTCGAAAAGTAAGATCAAGGATAAAATGCGGAATCAAAGAGGAAGCTGTCGTCCTATTCTAGCAAAGAGAAGCAAGGGTATTTCTTTTATTCAAGAGGTTCCCTGGAACATGTACATACAGCCAAAGGAAGAAATATCAATGGCTTTAGACTTTAGACATGTGTAGATGTTACCAGGGAATGCTTTTAGGGATTGAAAGTATTAAGAATCCGTTTTACGAACTTTTTTATTTTTAGATGACATTTTGCATTATTATTGAATGACCCTCGTAAATAAGACTACATGACAGTTCTGCTTAATTTCAGTAAAACCTTGAGACTTAAAAAAATTACTGCTTGTTAAAACTTTAATGCCAGAAAAATGACAGTTTGCAGTGGCGGATTTAGGGGGGCGCCCCCTAAAATTATCAAAATAAGTGTAAATCATAGTTTCGTCAAGAAAATGTAAAAATGTCTACTTGGTAGGCCTCATTTTTACCATACAAAATCTCTAGAATCCAGGAGCTTCCGGAGGGTTCGCCCCCTGGGCCCCCACCAGGGTGAAGTCTTTGACCCACTGGGGGCCTCAAGGCGGCCCCCAGACTCCCTGCCTACTTCGTGTGCCCCCCCCCCCTAACTTCAATTCCTGGATTCACGCCTGGTTTGTGAGTGCAGAAAGATCAAATGATTGATTCGGAGTAATTTGAGAAAAACATTGATGACAAAGTAACAACTATACTTTGAATAAAGTGATGACATGAAATTTTCTATCGTCAACTCCCTCTCTTTATTTAACAATATATCATTATCACCTGCATGTGGTGTTTATGTCTCCAAGTTGATATACAAAAACATGCTCTACAAACGAACAATTTTAATTTAATAAAAATTTAGACAGACTCTAGAAAAATAAGTTGATAATACATAGGTACAAGTATTAATAATCTCGTTTAAAGTCAACTTTATGCTAATGCTATGGTCGATACAATGGCTTTGTTTGCTAAAACAATCTGATACTAGTATTAGATAGAATGCCGACTGACATTTTTTCATACGAATTGTTAGGCCATTATATTCATACAAGACTGTCTACGGATTTCTACGTTTAACCGGATATGATAAGGGGCTCGCTCACGGCGGGTGTGACCAGTTGACAGAGGACCCTTAATCCTCCACGATTCCTGATCCCACTCTGATGTTTTAGAGGTCTATGTTTGCTCAGCTCTCAATTTGTATTGTTTAATTGGAATTCTGAGTAGGATTACTGTTCACTTTCTTCACATTTCCTCAGACAGAAGGACGGGCAGACATACACTAGGCAAAGTGATTCCTTTGTGTCAGCCATGCTAAGAAGGCGGCCCAAAAGGAAGGAAATTTTAATGTTGTACAGTCTTACGCATTGATTGAAGTAAGGAATAGTTTTTTTCAACAGACTTCGGGTTTATTCTCTTTAGAGAAGTGGACAGGCTTTCGCCTACATGGTTAGGAACGTCAAGATTCCTCATTTAAAACACCGGTTCTAACCCTGTTCAAGGGGGAAGGGGATGAAATTCTGCAGCGCCATTCCTAGTGTATTTCTTGTAAGACTTTCTCTTTAGAGTGCTAACAACACATATGTCATCAACGATTACAATATCATCTCGACAAATTTATCTACAAGCAAGACAAAGTCTCTCACAAAATAGGCATTTCCAAAGGCATCATTCATGGTCCAGTAATAGGACCTATATATGTTACTTTGGAATGGAAATGCTCAAAAATTATTTATAACCTAATTACTCATCCAAAAATGAAAGTCAGATGCTGCGAGAGTACATTCACATTTACCAAATCAACTGGTCTCCGTAAATTTCATCTTTTTCTCCAATCAAAAACCTGTGGGACTACCTGTAGGGTTTGAAGGCATCGGAATGCCCCAGCTGCTCTCGACCAACTAAGGGCTGCCCTGTGGGAAGGGCTGAATAATATCCCTGTGAGAAAGATAAATGCACTGATGAACTCCATGGAGTAGACAAGGCTGTGACAGAAGCGCGATTTGTACCAGGGGGTGGGGGGGTGGGGATGGGTTACCTTCATATGAATTTCAATATAACAATACTGGAAAAAGACAAAGATTACTTATGTCCTGAGTATGTACTTTGATCTTTACCAATGGACATTAGATTACCCAATTCTTTAATGGAAAAAATTGAAAGTTGACACTTTTGACAAAGATTATTTATTACCACATGTGTGTCATGATTTTGAACCAAAGTCAATTTTCTTAGTTCATCACTTTTAGAAGAGTGAAAAATTCCTATTAACTTGTAATGGAGAAACATTGGAAACACCTTTCTTTTGTGCTGAGGCTGTGTTAGCTAGGATCAAAGGTCGTTGGACAAGTTCAAGGTCACTGACAGAAAAAGTTCATAATCTGTTTAACATATCTGAGCAATTATGAATATAACCTTGTTTAAACCCACACTAGTTGGTACTTTTTACAATTTTAATTTTATGAGAAAGGGGGGATTTATTAAAAATGTTAACAAAATTAACATTATCATCTTTATTTCACAGTCTATATTCAAATATCACAAGTCAAAATATAAATAATGATAAAATTGTACAAATGCATGAAACATCCTAAAACATATATTTAATGTTATCATTGGTAATAAGTTAATTAGCACTTAAATGCTGTTACCCACATTCAGTTTCAGAATGTTTAACATTCTAAAACAACATGTAATTTAAATAGAGTTCTCTCCCTGATTATCCCATCAGTTGACTGAACGTTGGGATAGGCAGCTGTTACTGAAGGCAACACTATACAGACAGGACATTGGACAGTGGAACAAATATTGCCAACTTCTGTTCTCACTGCATCAGACTGATCAATGCATCAAAAAACTTGCTTTTATCCTCTACTTTCATCTCCATTACTATAAAAAGAAAATTGGGTCAGACATAAATATGCGCTATATCAAAAATTATTTTATTTTCTATGAAAATTGAACTTGCTTCTGAATGTTGTAGGAACTGAAGCTTTTAACTTTCTGCTCAACACACATCCATGTTAACTCTCTTTACGTGAGATACTTTGTAAATTTACTTACTGAAAGAATCAAATTGGTCGTGTAAAGTCCTGGAGTTAGTACTAGCTGCTGCTTGTTCAAAAGCCTTCCCAAAGAAACTAAAAAAGGAGTGAAAAATTTTATTTGATAAGAAACAGAGATGACATTAAGAATTCTTTGTCAAAATAAAAACAATGATAAGAAAGATTACTTTTTCCTGTCTTCATCTAGCTGTAAAGGAGGGATGCCTATGACTAATGTTGTTCCTTGTTCCAAATCCAGAGGAGCTCCAAGTACTAATGGAAGGGAACGAGCTTTTTTGTTGCGAGTCTGTGAAAAAAAAATATATCAAACTTAGCAATTCTTTAATCTGGTTAGTTAAAATAATTAGTACAGAATGATATAAACTAAAACTTATATTTCATCAGAATAACTAATATAGTAAAGGAATATGCCTTTATTGAATCGTGATTGTGTACATTAAAATTTGTGATTACGAATTTTCAGTTCATTATACTAATACATGTAAAAAAATATTTATGATACAGAATTTTAATAACTTATATTAGATCGACAAATAGAATGTTAGAAGAACTACAAATAGGACTAGAGCGACAAATGGAATGTTAGAAGGCTACAAATAGGACTAGAGTGACAAATAGAATGTTAGAAGGCTTCAAATAGGACTAAAATAGAGTAACAAATGGAATGTTGGAAGGCTACAAATAGGACTAGAGTGATAAATGGAATGTTAGAAGGCAACAAATAGGACTAGAGTGACAAATGGAATGTTAGAAGGCTACAAATAGGACCAGAGTGACAAATGGAATGTTAGAAGGCTACAAATACAACACCCCCCTCCTTCTCACTTACCACTGAACAATAGGCTTCCAGTGTAAACCTAGCTAGTCTCACAAGGCAGTTTGGTTTGGAAAAGAATTTCACATCCTGAGTGCCCTACAGTTTTAAAGAATGTGTTGATGAACTTTAAATGTTTAATAATATCTTATAATTTCTTAAATCAATTCCTCCACAAAAAATCAAAATGTTAAACTTCACTAAATTCTTAAATCTCTTTTGCAAAGCTCAAAAATTAATCATCCACTACCACTTTCTCATAATGACTATAAATGTTTTTCAATTTAAGGATTAAGGCATGCATGTGAATAGAAGAGTGTCCTTTGTATGTTAACACACACCTCCTGGATGAATGTATAGAGGAATGGGCCTGCAGAGATAACCTGGTGAATATCCAGGAAGGTTTGGACCTGAGCGACCACTGCCTGCAGCTGTTTCCTGGCTAGGTCTATTGCCTTCTCCAAGGACTCCACATTAGACCTATACAAAAGTATGACAGTTAACAATCGCAACAGTCTAAGAAATGTGAATATATATGTATAATTGATCTCAGTTTGAAAAACATTAGTGAATACCTGGCAAATTATAAAACATTCTTTTCTTTCTCGTCAAGTACAAAAAGATAATTTAATCATAATTGAATTTCTTGACTTGAACAAATAAGATAACATAACAAAGCAACAATGAATTGAACTGGCCTCTAACAACAATTCCAATACCCACCTTCATATGTTCAAATGGCTTTGAACAGTATTTCCATGTAGTTTGTACATGTAGTATAATATGAACAGGGACAGACATTAACTTTCAGATTCACTTGCCCTTCGGGCAAGTGATCTCAAACTTTGACTTGTCCGAATGCAAAACTTGGTTGCCCAAAATTAGGAACTTCAAAGAATTTCAGAAGAAAATTATTAATTACTGTAAAGTTATGATAAGTAAAAAGGTGACCAAATACACTACTGTCAATTTGGAAAGTTGAGCTACTTGAAAAAAATTTGATGCTGCATTTGTACATAAATGTATAGCACTGTACTTGTAAATTTAACCTGTTAACACACACTGCCATGCAGCAATATCCCTCCGTTTCCATTTAATAAAATTTATATTTTTAAAAATCATTTTCGGTAGGATCCTTCTGTGAATCGTGATTTTCAGAGATAACTGTGAAGCAAAGCTAAAAGAAGATATTTGATACGAAACATCTTCTTGATCAGGATACATCGTATTCCACTGTACTTATATATTATGTGCGTGAATAAATAATCTAATTTCTTAAAAGAAGTTAACAAAATTTTGTTAGACATAGAACATATTTACTATGAAAGAAAATAACGGACCCGATTATTAAATGAAATGTATAATCCAGAAACACTAGCAAGGTACTCTGAGTGCAAAAACATTTTCAGTCAGGTAAATGGCGGAAATCAAGTGTTCAATTTATTGTTTTATTTATAAATTAATGTAAACTAAGTAAATATATAATTTGTATGAGTAAAAATCACTTGCCCGATCGGACAAGTACATCAACAATTTCACTTGCCCGAAATGAGAATTTACTTGTCCCGGGCAATCGGACAACCGTTAATGTCAATCCCTGATGAACATCTAAAAATGTTAGTTTTATTAATATTAATACCTATTCAAAACATCCAGGGCTTTCAGAAAATTGTCTGTAGGACTGTTCCCTTTTTCCTGCAATCAAATAAAACTTGTCATGAACATAAACTGTTGAGTTGCCAGAGCACGTATATTCCTGTGACGGGTATAATAATGTCACTTCAAACTTATTTGTTGGGGGAGAGTCGGAGGACTAATATTGTTAATCTTCTAGTTTTATCCTCAGGAGTTCTTTGACTATCTTAATGAAACTTCACTACAATAATCACCAAGTATAGTTGCACACGAAACTTGTGAAACTTTTCTATGGCCGCCATTGCCATAGAAAAGGCAGAAGGTCAGTTTGTGGTGACAAAAGCTTGCAGTATGAAAGTTTCTAGCTTTTCATGTCATCATTATCACATACAATCAACTATACAGACTTTTTTAAAACCAGAATTATTGAAAATAAATGCACAACACTATGGGATTCTTGCAGTAGAAACACCTTCTATAGTATATGCATGTACAAACTACAGGCTAACTTACAATAGATTCCAATGTAGCAGAGCAGGCCAGTGTTACATCTGCTGCACACAGTTTGTTTTTAAATCCATACTGGGCATTATATGATGGAATGACAACATCATCTGCAACCAACCTGAAAATTACATGCAAGTCTTTGAAATTTAGCTCACTAAATGTCCATCCCTTTCTTCATGCCCAGCCTTCCTACTTTCAAAGTAAGTGTTCCTCCTTTGACTAGAGACACACATATAAAGTTAATCTACATTTACTTCTTCTAATTCTCCCAAGTTTTGTGATGAGAACGAAAGGGGAAAATATATAATGAAGTGAAACATTCCCTGTATATAGTAGGTTTTTTTCCCCTTCAAAACAGGAGAGTTCGACTAGCAGTTTATAATTACCCATATTTTTCCATGTTTTCCTGTATCATTGCTTTGATGTTTTTCTTCAGAGTGGAATCCATGGCATTGAATTTTTGTTTACATTGTGTCAGAGGTAATCTGCAACAATCATTTTTATGATCTTTTATCAGTTAATGGCTTTGAATTAAACAATAAATAATGCTACTTCATGGAAAAAAATGTTGATATCACATCTAATTATTCAAGAATAACAATTCTGCATTTCTTTTAGAAAATATCAGTGACCCTAAGAAAAGAGAGATAACTCTGGAAATCGGTAAAGCACTTTGATTTCTTCATCTTTTAATAACAATGATTTGTCTAAAATTCTATTCCACGTACCATACTAAAACTGCTTAAATTTTATTCTTACATTTTTATCTCCATTCTGTTAAAAAATTGCCACTATTAAGGTTTTGCCAAAGGTCAACATGTCCAAAAATTTATTTTTACAATAGCTCCAAAACAATGTGAGGTATAAAGTTAAAACTTTTACAGTTTATAAATATATCATTGATTAACAGATAGAAAGTATCACTTGAAATCAAATATTAAAAAAAATTTTTTATTTTTTTTGAGAAAAAAAAAAAAAAATTCAAAAATTTGCATATTTAAAAAAAATGCACCTGATTAATTCTGTCCTTTTAGTGAAAACCTTCAATGCAGAAATAATATATGTTTATCAATGAAAGGCAAGTTGGACGTGAATGGTCTCTGAAAGGCCGTTATTGAAAGCATGACATGTATAAAGAAAAGCACCCTATAAAATGCAATGTACTTTCGGTTTCAAATCTTAACATTTGGACAAAATAAACAGGGAAAACAACTTTCCAGAGGCTATCAAAGTCCAACTTGCCCTTCATTGATCAGCATATGTTGTTTCTGCAATGATGGCTTTCACTAAAAATACGGAATTAATTAGGTGTATTTTTAAAAAATATATGCAATTTTTTTTAAAGAATTTTTCTCGATAAATACTATTTTAAAGTATTTGTTATCAAGTGATACTTTGTATCTGTTAATCAATGATATATTTATAAACTGTAAAAGTTTTAACTTTATAAAGCACATAGTTTTGGAGCTATTGTAAAAATAAATTTTTGGACATGTTGTTAAAGAGAAACTTACAGTAATATAAGATGATCTTTGAAAAATATGCTGCAATTTATTTCCAGCATTTATGAAAATACATGTATGCTTCTTTTCTATCATGTTTGGCATTTATCAAATATTATTTTCCAGCAAAAAATTGAAACTTTTCTGTATTAAGATCTTTCAAAAATTAATCATTAATATCCCAAAAGAAGCTTCTTTCATTTTATAAAGAAAATTTGGGTAAAAACAAGCAACAGACTAAATCTTTGCTCAAGATGTGAAACAGAAAAATTACAAAAACAGTATAGAACAATACAATGCACTTTTTACAGGAGGGGAGTTGACTAGACTCTCTCAAGTATTGAATTCAGTGTTGTAAATGACATATAATGCAAGCATAGGGCTCTTCTAGGAAAATGTATACTGTAACTGCTGTTTGTACATGTACAGTGTATATATTATAATGTTCTAATTTTGAAAATGTTTTTCAAGATAAATGTGTAATATTTAGATCCTGCACACAATCTACCTTCACCTTCCCATGGTGAGAGCGGATTGACAAAAAGTTTTACCTGACTATGGTAGAGGTAACAATAAATTGCCAGAAAAGTACAAAAAAAATTATGCTGGTATGATATGTCAGAAATGCTGAGCATAATGCTGGAAACAAAAAGCAGCAGGAAGATTAAACAAATTTGAAGGCTGGCATTTATCAAGTCTAGTCAAACTTGGTACTTCACAAATTATTTCTTCATTTACTGTCCTTGCAGAAATCCTTCAACCTTACCCCATTTCTGCCAGATACTCATGCAGCCTTTTCTGTCCTTTGAGGGTCCAGATTTTGAATTTACAAGCAGTGCCAACAGAATGACAAATACTCTCAAATAATGACCAATGTCTGTAGAGAGTAAGCAACAGCTCATCCTCGTACGAGATCTTCAGACAGTTCACAGATATCAAGTTGTCATCTTCTTCTCCTCTGTAAAACATTACATATATCTCTAATTTATCTATGGTTCATGAAGCCATCTGTTTTAATACATTGTATAAAAATAATCTTTATCCTTTTTTTTTTAAATACACCAAATAAATATACTGAAATACATGTATTGAATTTATACAATATCTTTTTCTTCAAGCTCAAAGTATTAAAATAATACTTAGAGTAGGCCATAATGTTCATAAACCTTGATTACAATGAATTCAAACTTTAGGATGTTATACTAGTATATCAAGATCCCAACTCAGATATATCTCAAAAGTCAAGGTCACTGATCAAAAAATGTTATGCCATGACTAGTTACAGTTGGTGAAAGGGGAGATAATGTTGATCACTAAGTTTTCGTGACATCTTATTTTTGCAAGGTTGTTGTTTAGTATTTATAAGCGAAACAAAATTTTTCATGAATTTTGGCTATTGCTCTATATTATCTTTATAAATAGAATTATACCCGAATAGGAAATTTTTGAGAACAGATGGTCTCGCATAATTATGTGAAAATAAAGTTCATGAGAATATTTGTTTCTGGTCAGAAAACTACATCTTGATAATAGTGATTGTTATGTACAGAAAAACTCAATTGTTTAATCTTTTCTTGACAACATACCTGTGGTTATGTCTTGACACATGAGCCTGCAATGTGATGATGTCATTTATATACTTGTCCCTGGTTGTTCTGTAGTGAAGAAATTGGTCTGTCACACCCAGTATCGCTAACCTTCAAAATACAAGGCCATACATCACAAGCATACAAAGACAAAATATCTTAAAATTTCTATATCTTTTCGCCATGGTGAGTAAGCACAGAAACTATAGGCTCATAGAAAAAAGTGGCCGAAAATATAGGAAAATTATCAATAATTTCATGGGCACTATAGAAACCTATGAGGCAAGTACACACACCTTGTTCAGGTTGTTATGTGTATACATGTACTTAATATGACACAAAATTTTGTCAAATTTTTGCTTTATATCTTGAGCAACTAATAAAATGTTTACCATCTTTGGGTTCAGAGTGTTGTACAAAATCACTACATACCATTTTATTAGGAATATCATTTGAAAATGCACACTTCTGTGGGGTCTAGCAAATAGCATAAATTCCAGCTGTACTGATTATATTTATTTCATCTGTATTGATGATAATATTAACTTAAACTAATACTCAGAAGTCAAAGCAATAAATTATTGGCAGATATTTTTCCCCAAACCCTACTGTTCCTTTTCATCACTTAAAAAATCCCCCCCCCCAAGCACTTAAAAAAACCACATAAACAAGAGGCCCAAGGGCCTTGAATCGCTCTTCTGATAAACTGTACAACCTATCACTTCTATTTGAAGCCTCTAAGTATCCTGTATACACACATTTAGATAAAGCCTGAAATTCCAAAGGTAGGTCATCATGACCTTAATTTTAGATGAAACACTCTAAGAACCTAAGATGATTCTAAGCCAATTATTATCTGAGAGTAGGTCATGGTGACCTACTTATCACTTCCCTGAGGACCCAAGATGCATCAACTAAGTTTGATGATTCTAAGCCAATTAATACCTAAAATATTTTTAAAATTATAACCATAAAATTTCAAAAGTAGGTCACACAGTGACCTACTTTTCAGATGACATACTTTGAGGACCCAAGATGCATCGACTGATGAAGTTTGATGATTCTAAGCCAATAAGTACCTGATATATTTAAATAAAGCCAAAAAATTTCAAAAGTAGGTCACAGTGACCTACATTTCAGTCAACTTACTCCGAAGACCCAAGATGCATCAACTGGCAAAGTTTGATGATTCTAAGCCAATTAGTACCCGAAATATTTCATTATAGCCATATAAATTGAAAAGTAGGTCACGGTGACCTACTTTTCAGTAGAAGTACTCCGAGGACCCAAGATGCTTCAACTGACAAAGTTTGATGATTCTAAGTCAAATAGTAACCTGAAAATATTAAATACAGCCATAAAATTTCAAAAGTAGGTCACAATGACCTACTTTCCAGTTGTCATACTCCAAGGACCCGAGATGCATCAACTGATAAAGTTTGATGATTCTAAGCCAATTTGTACTTGAAATATTTAATTAAAGCCATAAATTTTCAAAAGTAGGTCACGGTGACCTACTTTTCAGTCGACCTACTCCGAGGACCCAAGATGCATCAACTGACAAAGTTTGATGATTCTAAGCCAATTAATACCCGAAATATTTAATTATAGTCATATAAATTGAAAAGTAGGTCACGGTGACCTACTTTTCAGTCGATTTACTCCGAGGACCCAAGATACATCAACTGACAAATTTTGATGATTCTAAGCAAAATAGTACCTGAAAAAATATTAAATACAGCCATAAATTTCAGAAGTAGGTCAAGGTGACCTACTTTTCAGTTGTCATACTCCAAGGACCCAAGATGCATCAACTGACAAAGTTTGATGATTCTAAGCCTCTTAATACCTGAAAATATTTAATTAAAGCCATAAATTTTCAAAAGAAGGTCACAGTGTCCTACTTTTTAGTCGACTTACTCCAAAGACCCAAAATGCATCAACTGACAAAGTTTGATGATTCTAAGCCAATTAGTACCCGAAATATTTAATTACAGTCATATAAATTGAAAAGTAGGTCACGGTGACCTACTTTTCAGTCGATTTACTCCGAGGACCTAAGATACACCAGATAAATTTTGATGATTCTAAGCCAAATAGTATCCTAAATATATGAATATAGCCATAAAATTTCAAAAGTAGGTCAGGGTGACCTACTTTTTAGTTGAAGTTTTTCGAGGACCCAAGATGCATCAATTTACAAAGTTTTAAGATCATAGGCCTTAAAATTTTCAAATTATGCCTCTAAAACGCTTTGAATTCGAATGCCTGCAAAGTTCAAAAAGTAGGTCAGTCTGACCTACTTTTTAATTAATATGTTTTATGGCCCCAAGATGCATCATCTTACAAGATTTAATGATTCTAAACCTCTCAGTATTCAAATTAATGACCTTAGTTGTTTTGAAAAAGATTAGCCATAAAATTCAAAAAGTAGGTCAAGGTGACCTACTTTTTAGTTTTGACATACTCCGAGGACCCAAGATGCATCAACTGACAAAGTTTGATGATCATAGGCCTTAAATTGTTCAAAATATGCCTCTTAATCAGTTTGAAAAAGAATGGTTGCAAAATTTAATAAGTAAGTCAACATGACCTACTTTTGAGTCAACATGATATGAGGTCCTTATATGCATCAACTGACAAGATTTGATGATCCTAGTCCTTATAGTAAGCAAAATATCAACATTTTAATAAAATGTAATTTTTGGTCTACTTTGAAGTGACCTTGAGACCACACCCTTTGCCCCAGGGTGATGCCTTGAACAATTTTTAATCTACAACATATCCTCATCCTTTTGTGCAAGTTTGGTGATAATCTGCCCACTGGTTCTAGCAACCAGTTCTTTTGTTTCTATTTTCCTAATTATCTCCCCTTGTTTAAGGGTCACAACCCTAGTTTTAGTATAAATGGGAGACCTTGGGCCAAGGATACCCTGTGACAAATTTGATAATAATTGGCCAAGGGGTTCTTGAGTTATGGCCCATATTCTAAAAAGTTTACGCACACCGCAGAAATGGCCATAGCATTAGCTCTTTGAGCCTTTGGCTCAGAAGAGCTAAAAACATAACCCCTCACCCACTTTTAAAAAAAAATCAAACAAAAAAAAAACACGCATAAAAAAACATAACAAAAATATTTCTAATACTTTTAGGTTGCTAAAAACTTTACATTAAAAATTTACTGGCTCAAAATAATTCAGCAGTTTCTGAGTACATGTAATTCTAAATCCCCTACCATAACAAGTCATTGGTGTCTTTAGACATCTTCCATGCCAGCTCAAACATGATAAAAGCTGCCTAAATATAAAAAAAAAAAAAATTGGTTGAAATCAAATATGAAGCATAATGGCTGATTTTTCTAATTACTGATTTCTGCAACACAGATAAATGTAATACTTACTGATGTGCCAAAAGTTGAGAATTGTGTGTATTCAAATAAAATCTTTGTTCTGAAACAGAGATATTTTTTATTTTAAAACTACTTGATTCATGTAAAATTTAAACCTGCCATCTTGTCAAACATCAAACATGAATATCACTGAAGTAGTAATTAATATGTTCACAAGTCGAAATGTGGACAGAGTACCTATTTTCTTCCCAGAGCCGCCTTTCTCTGCGCTTCTCAATGGAAGCGTCATCGAATCTCCGTCTTTTTCCTGACCTCTCTGAGTCATCACTGTCATTGCCAGAGTCGTCATCTGACTGGAAAAAAATAACACCTGTAATTTTTTTTCTGAAGTTGGAGAACATTTACCCTGCACACAGAGCTTACCTTGCTAATTTCTGTCAACTGTTTTAATATTAGAATATTAGTGCTCACCGAGTTAGTGAATGCAATATATAGGAAAAGATGGACTTCATGTAATGAAATTCTAGAGGTTTTTTAAAGAGACACTGTGACGGACAAACAGGAAAATCGACAAAAGTAGAATTTTTGCAAGACACGTGCAAATTTTATTCAATTCTTGAAAGCATTAGGTTTCAGAACCAAAAAAATATAAGTAACTAGAAATATGTCCATAGGACATGAATGCCCCGCCTAGGGTATATTAGTAATGCAACATTTTAACACAAATTGAGAAAAGTGAGGTCAAGGTCAAAGGAAAGGTCAAGGTGAAAATATTGATGCAGTTGAATAGCTTACATTAGTATGTATCAGCATATGAAATTTGACACAAATTTAAGAAAAGTGAGGTCAAGGTCAAATGAAAGGTCAAGGTAAAAAAATGTTGATGCAGTTGCATAGCTCTCATCAATATGTATCAGCATATAAAGTTTGACACTCATTTAAGAAAAGTGAGGTCAAGGTCAAAGGAAAGGTCAAGGTCAAAAAATGTTGATGCAGTTGAGTAGCTCTCATCAGTATGTATCAACATATGAAGTTTGATAACACTATCTTGAATGGTATCTTTAAAACTGAGCTAAAAACTTATTTAAGAAAAGTGAGGTCAAGGGCAAAGGAAAGGTCAAGGTAAAAAATATTGATGCAGTTGAATAACTTACATCAGTATGTATCAACATATGAAGATTGATTACACTATCTTGAATGGTATCTTTAAAACTGAGCTAAACACTAATTTAAGAAAAGTGAGGTCAAGGTCAAAAGAAAGGTCAAGGTCAAAAAATGTTGATGCAGTTGAATAGATCTCATCAGTATGTATCAGCATATGAAGTTTGATAACACTATCTTGAATGGTATCTTTAAAACTGAGCTAAACACTAATTTAAGAAAAGTGAGGTCAAGGTCAAAGGAAAGGTCAAGGTCAAAATGTTGATGCAGTTGCATAGCTCTCATCAATATCTATCAGCATATGAAGTTTGATAAAAATATCTTGGATAGTTTCTTTGAAACTGAGCTTTGAACAGAGCTAAACGCAAAGTGTGACGGAAGGACAGACGGAAGGACAGAAGGACGGAAGACGGACATGACAAACACTATATGCCCCGGCCATATTCCTGGCGGGGCATAAAAATAATTTTAGTTTGCCCCAACACGAAAATATTGCTTCACTTCTTCCTCTTTAAGGTACGCATGCGCAGAAAAGTTGAAGAAGTTACCATGGTATCAATACCATAGATGTAAATGTCGGATGACTGAGAATTTTGATAAAATCTTCAAAAAAAGATGATCAGAACTTATTCCTCACTTTTGATTGCTCCAATTCAATGTTGTTTACAAGTTTCAAGCTAGAAATAAAAGACACATGACCTTGACCTTGACATTGACGATAACAACCACGCCATAGATACAACTTTTCTTTTTCTGGCACTTACATTTTGCAGTTTTTCTTGCTTTTACCGTGCAGTTGAGATCTCAAAACTTCGCCTTATTCATATTTCTCATAAATCTTTAGCTTTATGATATAATTTTCTTACAAGAAACACATGATATTGACTCACTCTGTAACTTAAAATGCACTTTTTCATGAACAAAGACTATATATATAAAGTATAAAAATAGGAATGATACTACATGTATATGCATACAATATCTCACAGTAACAAATGCTTCAAAACATTTCTACCTATAATATAAAACTCATCCAGTTCAAACATGGATATAGTGTTTTGGGGGATACAAGGTAAAATTCTTAACAAATTAATTCCTTGTAAAATTTTAAAGTTACTTAACAAACTCTGATATCATACAAATTTATGAAAAATAGTGAACTAACTCTGTGTCCAGTAGAGGTAAACTAGAAATATGTCCATAGGACATGAATGCCCTGCCGAGGGTATATTAGTAATGCAACATTTTAACACAAATTGAGAAAAGTGAGGTCAAGGTCAAAGGAAAGGTCAAGGCGAAAAAATATTGATGCAGTTGAATAGCTTACATCAGTATGTATCAGCATATGAAGTTTGACACTAATTTAAGAAAAGTGAGGTCAAAGGTCAAAGGAAAGGTCAAGGTCAAAAATTGTTGATGCAGTTGAAAAGGTTACATCAGTATGTATTAGCATATGAATTTGATAAAAATATTTTGAATGGTTTCTTTAAAACTGAGCTAAACACCAATTTAAGAAAAGTGAGGTCAAGGTCAAAGGAAAGGTCAAGGTCAAAAAACGTTGATGCAGTTGAATAGTTCTTGTCAGTATGTATCAGCATATTAAGTTTGAAACTAATTTAAGAAAAGTGAGGTCAAAGGATAAAGTGAGGTCAAAGGAAAGGTCAAGGTCAAAAAATGTTGATACTGTTGAATAGCTCTCATCAGTGTGTATCAGCATATGAAGTTTGTTAAAAATATCTTGAATTGTTTCATTAAAACTGAGCTAAACACTAATTTAAGAAAAGTGAGGTCAAGGTCAAGAGAAAGGTCAAGGTCAAAAAATGTTGATGCAGTTGAATAGCTTCATCAGTATGTATCAACATATGAAGATTGATTACACTATCTTGAATGGTATCTTTAAAACTGACCTAAACACTAATTTAAGAAAAGTGAGGTCAAGGTCAAAGGAAAGGTCAAGGTCAAAAAATGTTGATGCAGTTGCATAGCTCTCATCAATATCTATCAGCAAATGAAGTTTGATAAAAATATCTTGAATTGTTTCATTAAAATTGAGTTAAACACTAATTTAAGAAAAGTGAGGTCAAGGTCAAAAGAAAGGTCAAGGTCAAAAAATGCTGATGCAGTTGAATAGATTACATCAGTATGTATCAATATCTGAAGTTTGATTACACTATCTTGAATGGTATCTTTAAAACTGTGATAAACACTAATTTAAGAAAAGTGAGGTCAAGGTCAAAAGAAAGGTCAAGGTCAAAAAATGCTGATGCAGTTGAATAGCTTACATCAGTATGTATCAACATCTGAAGTTTGATTACACTATCTTGAATGGTATCTTTAAAACTGTGATAAACACTAATTTAAGAAAAGTGAGGTCAAGGTCAAGAGAAAGGTCAAGGTCAAAAAATGTTGATGCAGTTGAATAGCTTCATCAGTATGTATCAACATATGAAGATTGATTACACTATCTTGAATGGTATCTTTAAAACTGACCTAAACACTAATTTAAGAAAAATGAGGTCAAGGTCAAAGAAAACGTCAAGGTCAATAAATGTTGATGCAGTTGCATAGCTCTCATCAATATCTATCAGCATATGAAGTTTGATAAAAATATCTTGAATAGTTTCTTTGAAACTGAGCTTTGAACAGAGCTAAACGCAAAGTGTGATGGAAGGACGGAAGACGGACATGACAAGCACTATATGCCCCGGCCATATTCATGGCGGGGCATAAAAATAACGAAATTTACTTGTGGGGGGGGGGGGGGGGGGGAGGGGATATACAAAGATCCCACAATTTTTAATATTAAACTGACATTATTTTTCTCAAGTATTCATATTTGAAATTCATCAGAAAACTTCAAAACTCAAAGGTATTTTACTTTCAATACTTCCCTGAGCGTATTCAGTAGTCATACTTGGAAAAAAAAAAAACATCTATATTGCCAATTCGCTTTAAGGAATTTGTTATACAGATATAAAGTATTATGGACAGCACTCGTTCACTTATCCCGGACGAGTGAAAATGGACTGAGGACAAGTGGATGTCATAATCTGCCTGTCCCATATGATGAGTAAAATTTTTGGCATGAAAATTTTCTTCTGTTTATATTTGGTGATAATGTCAAGAAATGAAACAAAAAGCCTCCAGATTTGCCAAAACTTAGATCTGAATTAAAACAAATATCATATGCACAACATGCAGACACAGTTTGAGAAAAACTTAAAACAAACTTTAATTTTTTTTTTATTATTTGGCAAAAAGCAAGCTTTACAAAAGACAAGTAAAATCATCATGGGGATGTGTGGATACGATTTCAAACTCTTCCCCTGGGACGAGTGGTCACTGAATTTTTTTCTTACCCTGATGAATACATTGAAGTAAATTCTCAGGTCCAAAGGAGTTTAACTTTGTATCAGTTTGCTTCATTAAACATCGGTCTTTTTTCATTTACCTTTGTCATTAAATTTTAACAACTTAATTTACTTTCATAGCTATAAAACAGGACTCCCAGGAGTGGAGGATTATTTCTGGAGTTAAAATCCAAGCCTATGTAAACAGAATTAAATACACAACACTACATAAATGGACTATATTCGTATTCATTAAAAAATAATGACTGTACATTTAAACTTTTGATCTTAGTGTGTGTTACCTTATGATAACTATAGTGATAACAGTTATTGATAGTCAGCACATGTTATCTAGGGTACGATGGATATCTGCACACTGTTCCAATGTGTGAATTGTTAATACAAGGATAAAAAAATTGTTGTATAATACATATGCAATGCAAGAAAACTGTGAATTGGTGAAGCCATGCAGAGTTACATAGAGAATGTATAGGCATAACTATAAGGTAAGAGCCATCAGGTCCTTTTTAGCATCTGTATTATGTTCACACATTTAATGTTAGTTCATTTGATGTTTTAAGTCCAAAATTACATTCAAAAACATTCAGTGAATAATCAGTGAGTTTGAACAAGATGAATTCAATAGAATCACAGGAAATTGTTTTTCACTACAATGTTAATCTAATCCTAACATGCATTTTGTACAAGATGAACACCTTTCTGCATTATTTCTGACCAGATCAATGAAGACATGGAGTCTGCTAATGCAGATGAATTATGGGAGAAGTCACATGGACTTCCAGTTTGGAGGAAAATCTGTTTTGCAGTTGGTGGAATTCCATATCAAATTACAAGCACAGTGTTAGGATTTTTCATGAGTATATTTCTCCTTGAGGTGGCTCAGGTATTGGTGAATTTTAAATTTATAAAAATTGAAAAAAATATTTATCAATTAGTCTTTTTTTTAAATTAGGTATAGTCGAAAATACTCAAGTATAGTCTTTATCACTTAGCACTATCATATGACACAAATGTTACAAACTTGGTAAGAAATTTTGATAAATTTAGCAATTTCAAAGAATCCAGTACCAAAGTGCTGTGAAAGTTCTGCATGTGAATTGTGCCCTGTAACGTATTCTTATATTCACAAAACTATACATAATCTCTTTGTTGCTGCTGAGCAGGTTCAGCCTGCCTATGTGTCAGTCATTGTTTTTGGAGGGAAACTGTGGTATGCTATGACTGATCCTATCTGTGGTTACCTTGTCAACAGGACTAAACCAACCTCATGGGGCATATACAGACCATGGTAATTTCTATGTATATTTTACTACAATGAAATTGATTTTCCTCTGAAATTCAAATACCAAAATCAAAGCTTTTACTTTGTTTGACCTATCCCAGTACATGTATATCTGTGTAATTCAAGAATAAGCAGTGAAATACCATGATGATTTCTCCCACTAGGATTTTGCTGACCACCCCCTTTGCCTGTGTGACCTATCTTTGTTTCTGGGCTGTACCAGACTACAACGAGGAGGGTAAATTGGTGTGGTACCTGACATTCTACTGTCTGTTTCAAGGGTTCCTCTCTGTAAGAATTCACTTTACATATCTTAAATGCAGTGCCACACTTAATATTTATAAATTGCATTTGATAGTTTTGCATGTGTTGCTGAAAGTTCCTTGTTTAGCAATTCAATGCAATTAGAAAAACATTTTTCATTCATATATATTCATAATTAAAGTGTAGTTTAGTATGTATGGTGAATTCCGTCAATCAGAACTTCAATTACTTGCATTTTGAAATCAAGCAGTATTGCTATGATAAATCAAAGAGAAATGTTGTAGTATACGTGTCACACCTCTGCTGACTGTGCATATTTTTTTTCTAACAGGGGGTCCATGTGCCCTACACATCCATGACAATGAGTATCAGTACCAGTCAGCAGGACAGAGACTCAATAACAACTTACAGTAAGACATCCTGTAAACATCAGAAATAACAACTTACAGTAAGACATCCTGTAAACATCAGAAATAACAGCTTACAATAAGATATCCTGTAAACATCAGAAGTAACAACTTACAGTAAGACATCCTGTAAACATCAGAAATAACAGCTTACAGTAAGACATCCTGTAAACATCAGAAATAACAGCTTACAATAAGACATCCTGTAAACATCAGAAATAACAGCTTACAGTAAGATATCCTGTAAACATCAGAAGTAACAACTTACAGTAAGACATCCTGTAAACATCAGAAATAACAGCTTACAGTAAGACATCCTGTAAACATCAGACATAACAGCTTACAGTAAGATATCCTGTAAACCACAGAAATGACAATAACAGTAAGATATACTATAAACCACAGAAATAACAGCTTACAGTAAGACGTGTAAACCACAGAAATGAGAATAACAGTAGGATATCCTATAAACCTCAGAAATAACTTACATTAAGACATTCTGTAAACCACAGAAATGACAACTTACAGTAAGACATCCTGTAAACCACAGAAATTAGACTCAAATAACAACTTACAGTAAGACATTCTGTAAACATCAGAAATAACTGCTTACGGTAAGACATCCTGTAAACCACAGAAATAACAGCTTACAGTAAGATATCCTATAAACCACAGAAATAACAACTTACAGTAAGACATCGTGTAAACCACAAAAATAAAAACTTATAGTAAGATATCCTGTAAACCACAGAATAACATTTACAGTAAGATACCCTGTAAACCACAGAAATAACACAGTAAGATATCCTGTAAACCAGAACTAACAACTTACGGTACGATATCCTATAAACCACAGAAATAACTTACACATGTAGTAAGATATCCTGTAGACCATAGAAATTTCAACACTTTGCTTCACTGTGAATTTTGTTTTATACCCTTCTCTATCTCTTAATAAAACCTATACAAATTGGTTATTTATACTTCAGTTTATTTAAAAGTATAAGTAATTCACATAAACTTATTCAAATGATTTTTAATACAAGAAATCTAATATCACTTTTTTACTTCCTAAATTCATAGATCCAGATTCTGTCTTGAATTAATTAATTGCAACTGAATCATCAAGTGTTGCATATCCTCTTAAAAACTACTTTTTAATCCTCTTTTATTAACCTAGGAATGGTTGCTGAAGCCATTGGGGTTATGACTGGGGTGATTATTCAAGGTCATTACATCAAAAAGCATAGAACAGCTGGAGCATGCAACAAATTATCTGGGTCAATGAATTTTACAATGTCAACAAACAACAACTTAATAAAGCAGGTATTATGCCAATAATTACAATCCTGTACTCACTCAATTCTACAAATATCTCAATGATGCTGCTTGTGCACCTTTTAAAACATGTCTTTTTGAACAACTGAAACCAACCATTCTTCTGTTTCAGATTGCAATAAAATTTTTAAAATACCATCTTTAATGAAAACGATTCATTTAGAAATCATATATCTAATTTTCTATACTTGTATAATTCTGCAGATAACTTCATACCATGATGCATCTGTGACTATAGTTAGTCTTTACATTGCCTGTATCCTTGTTTGTTTCTATGGTACAAAGGAACACAAAGGCAAGTTGATTAAAACAACCAAATCACAGATTAATTTGCATAAACATTATTCAAACTTATCTCTTACAAATCAATACTGAGATATTTTTTCTTTCAGTCAAACAAGTGATGATGGGAGATGGTTTCTTTAGAGGATTACGGAAAGTGTTGTTTTTCCGGCCCTACCTGAAGTTATCTATGTCTGTTTTATTTTTGTCTGTAGCAATCTCAGTAGGTAGATATTTAAACTCACTGCTGAACCTGAGTACTTTTTAGAGGCTTAAATTGATATATCTTATTTAAATACCAGGTATACCCTATAATTCTGTAGAACGTTATAACAATTTAAATGCCTAAATACTTGCAAGTTCGAAGTCTCACATCGTAAACACGTTTGTTAAATTGTCATCTTAATCCATATATCCATGGTATTGCAATTAGCATTCTATCCCATTTAATATTTTGAACGTAGTTTTAAGCATTTTGGAGTATTTTCTTGCTTAAAAAAAAAACAAACAATTGCAATCGGTCAAGTCCAGCAACTGACCATTTTTCCAGATCACTCAAGGAAACTTGGCTCTGTTTTGTACGTATTCTCTTGGCATGGGCAAATATTTCTCCACATTCATCACCATCATCATGGTAAGTATATATATGTACAAATAATTGTGTCACCTTTTACAGGTTTTAATCAATGAGCCTATAGTCATACAATAAAAACTTCTTTTAAAACATATTTAAAGGCCTCCACCATCTGCAGTCTACCAGTCTGGCATTTTATACAAGTGAAAATTGGCAAGAAGAGAACTTTTGCTGCTGGAATGTTGGTAAGCATCTTGAGAGTGGATCTTTAAAAAAGGCATCACATCTCAGCAAATCTGGCACATAGAAATTTTATGTGTATGCCACATATTCAGATGAAATAAAGTTACTAATTACTACTATAAATTACCAAATTTTTGCTACACCTTATTTTCCTGAGATGACCATTTGGTATTTTTTAGCGAGACATAATTTTAATGAACTTCAGATATTGTTCTATATAATCTTTAGTACAAGGTACTAGAAATATACGCAAGAATTAAATTTTCGTGAGGAGACAGTCTCGCATAAATACGCAAAAATAAAGTTCTAACGAACAAAAAGTGATTGACAGTATTTTCATCTGGTCAATGTTTTTCTCTTTCCAGATGTTTATCCCTGTATTGCTATCACAGCTTTACCTCCGTGACAGCTTTCTTGTTTACACTATCATCTTGGTTTTCGCTGGACTGAGCATTGCAGTCTCACTTCTCCTACCATGGTATACAGAGTTATCTCCCTTCCACTATCAATCAAGTTATCATTTTTTTCCTTGCGTAACTTTTCTTATCTCTTTCCCAGGTCCATGCTTCCTGATGTCATAGACGAGTTTTATCTCACACACGGAGAACACAAGGATGCCATTTTCTACTCCTTTTACGTTTTCCTCAACAAACTGGCCACAGGGTTATCAGTAGCTTCTTCTCAGTTGGCTTTAAAGTAAGTTTGCTGCACAGTACTTTTTAACTTCTATAGATTGAGAACAAGTTTAAAAGTATTTAAGTCTGCTTCTTTAATTTTGGTTCCTTAATTTCCTATATTTAACTTGTAGTGTGAATCAACTACAGGTGACTCTCGATGGCTCGAACTCCGATCTCTCGAAGTTCTCAATCTCTTGAAGTGAACCTCCAGTCATGTTTTTTTCCTCTATATAACTAAGCAAATTTACTTCCGATCTCTCCAACTTCCGATCTCTCGAAGTTCTCTATCTCTCGAACCAAGACCTGAGTCCCGTTACACACATTTCATTGTTTTTTACTCTCTATCTCTCGAAGTTCTGATTGCACCTGTGTACACGCCAATCAAGCGTAAAATTAATGCAGCTTGGACCTACCTGGATAACAGTGAACGCCTGGGGCTGGCATGGAGGTGTTAATTGGGTGTTTACATAGATGACACTTTACCTGTAAGGATCTGAGTGTTGATATAATTAATTCTTTATTGGTTATAATTGCTAAATTATAAACAAATTGTTTCGCAACATATTTTGACTTGACAACGACACGATCATTTTTAGAAAATAATTTAAGAGACGTCAATAATATTCCATAGATTATGAAGCTTTATTAGAGTCTAAATAATCCCAGTATGACAAACTTTGCACAAGAATTGATTACCGATTTAATACGAGAATTCTAGTGAAGGACCCGATCAAGCCCGGCGCCGTGGGGTAGACACACCGACGATTGCTATTCAGGTTTCATGTAATCATGAAATGAGAACAAATAAATAGTGATACTTAAAGAGATTGTTTTATTTATTCAAAATACGATCATTGCTGTTGAAATCAAGTGAATTACCTGTAAAATACGAATGAAAATGTGCTATGATATTATCAACATATACTTCCGGTATTATAATAGTAGAACAATGATGATCGAAACTGAAAATTCCGAATTTTATTCACTTTCTATCTCTCGAACCCTTCAATCTCTCGAACTTTTCTTGCGGTCCCTTGAACTTCGAGAGATCGAGAGTCACCTGTATGTTGCATAGATAAAATAAAATGATTATGTGAGTATAATTTTTTTCTCATTTCAGATATGGTGGATACAAAGTTGGGGACTGTGAACAACCCCCCAGTGTGGGACACGCCCTGAGGTATCTTATGATCCCAGGCCCCATTATTGCTGTGGTGATTGCTTTAGTGTTCCTGGCTCAGTATCCAATCAGTGATAAGAAAGATCGACTCAAATGACAGGAAATACTGTGAAATCATTCAAACTTCCTGAAGTTAACACAACTAGACTTACTGAAAATACAGCTGACATTGACTCAGATTTACTGAAATAGTAACTGTTAAAGTTTAATATAAAATTACAAGTAAACTGTATCATACAACTGTATGATATACATGTAGAACTGATATTCATCAAGGACTTCATGTGATATTTTCATTTTGATGTACCTGACAATTGTGTTCACATCCCATGACAAAGGCAAAACTCATAATTTTTATACATATATATTATGCAATATGTATAGATCTATTCATGCATTTGCAAGATAAATGTGCAATATTGTTGGTGAATAAAGTAAATTAAGTAATATAAAATATGTTGATAATGGATATTATAATGCATTTCAAAACAGTACAAAATAAATAAATAAAATTATTTCCAGACTTACACACATGTATTTAAATCAAGCTTTCAATTTTAATATGATTGCTTATACCTCTATCTGTACAAAACAGAAATACAAGGATAAAGCAAATCAACAGTCAAAATTATTTCTGACATTACATCCAAATCATGCTTTATGTGCATGCCTCTGACTGACTGACTCATATTTGTACTCAAATCAGTGCTGTGCATGTACATGTAATATACAATGTTATAGTGATATTTAAAAATAGATTTAAATTGTGGATTTACACTGATCTGTATGTGTGAATTAATTTCACCAAGTTAAATTGTTGTACATTGGTGGGAATAAATTCATTACTTTAATAGTCATTAAGTAGTGGAATGCTGGATCTTAATCAAAATTTAACTTTCCTGACATTAATCTTACTAAACCCTGTAAACTTATTTACTACATGAATCTGCCAATAAAAATGTTCACTTCATAATACTTAATTACTTGTTACAAGTGGTAGACATGTAAGCTCATTTGCTATAGGCATTGGTTTTGGATGTTTTCGCAGTAGGAGTATTTCTAGCTCAACTTTTTTAAAGAAAGATATAATTAGTATAAAATGTACATTTTTTTTATGCTCAAGACATTTCTGATAGATGTCAGTTTGGTTTCCATACATTTATCTCCACATGTATAACAGAATGAGATGCTTTTCCCAGGGGTAGACAAATAGAATTTGTCAGTACTTGCCCTCAGACAGGTTACCATCGTAAAATTACTTGTCCTACCAAAAAAATGCTTGCCCCACCTTTTTCTTAAATAACACAAAACTAAAACATTATCATTAACATTTAGGACCAACCCTGACCCAAAATCACTAACTCTCCCACGGAGAAATTAAGGGGGAAATTTCTGATTCTAGGGAGACTTCCTAGCATCTGTACTGTGCACTGATTATTAAACTTAAAATTTTAAATACATGTACATGTCAATGTATATACATAAACATGTACTTATACACTTCCATGTATTTTTTAAATGAAAATACACCTGTATCTACATTAAAACACTCCTGAATGTCGATTAAGGGTTCAACTTCACGACTTCAACTTTTTTGACATGACATTGATACCTGCCGTGTTCTACTTCTGATGTATATTTTACCAAGACATGAATGGGCAATTCTAGAGGAGTTCCTACCGAGTGTTCAATGTAGTGGTCAACTGCATCAAAAATAGATATTCTGCTGTGATTCATTATATTTTAACAGCGCTAAAACAAAACAGCATTTGAGTATATGATTTTTTGTTAACTGGAAAAACACTTGTCCGCAGGCAGGTACCAGTTATCAAATAACTTGCCCACCAAACGAAATTGGTTGTCCCGGGCATCGGGCAATGCTATTTGTCTAGCCCTGCTTTTCCTATTACCTGCTCTTCTCTGAAGACTGTGTCATATTCTGGAATTGGGTTGTCATCAAAATCATCCTCCTTCATCAGTAGCTTGACTTGAACTGCATTGAACACATTGTGTACATCTACTGGTCTGTGGCTAAACAATATAGGGAAATGAAACATGTTCTGTAATCCAACAAAAAGAAACATGGAAAATGGTATTTGTTTTGTGTCTTTAATTTATTGCCTTGGACATTGTAAATCAGTTGTTTTGATTTTTTTAAATAATACCATATAGGCAGAAATTTTAGTGAGGATTCAATTTTGGCATTTTTAGCAAGGGTGTTGAGATCGCTAAAATTTAATATCGCTAATAATTTATTCCACATCAGAAGTTATCGTTATCTTGCTATGCACCATAAAATCGCTAAAATTACTTCTCGCTAAAATTGAATACTGATTTTTAAGGACAAATTGCTAAATTTGCGTCTCGCTAAAAATTCCACTTATACAGTATAACACTCCTCATTTCCAGCCCTAACATACATGTAAGACTATGATTTTCAAGACCAGAATACATATACTAAATTAGTGGTACTACTTTGAGTAGTTGGCAATCAAGGACTAAAATGTTACAGTCTCGACATGATTTGAAGTCTTTTACCTGTCACAAATATAGAAACAGACACAATCTTCTGGTTGTAGAACATCTACCACATCAATAGAGGCACCACAATTTATCATCAACACATGTCGCACCTACAGAGGATCCTCAACATTAGCTTAAAATCACCAACAAAACAAAAAATCTAAAGAATTACATTACAAACCATCAAAACATAATCATTTCTGTAAAACAAACATTTTTCTCCTTTTATATACAATGTAAATTGCAGTGTACTGCTGCTATGAATTTTAAGTTATAACTGGATGTAGACAAACCCCTTCTGAGTTTTCTATATAAGCTTGCTGTAAGTTTTCTTTTCCTGTCACTGGGACAATGGTGTAAAGAATCTGATCGGACTGGAATAAACACTAGAAAACAGCACAAGTAAGTCAAAACAATGAATCTAAAAGTCATGGCAGATAAAAGGATAAAATGGAAACTGGAAATCAACATTAATTTGGAATTTTTTTTTTTTTTATAATTTATCTCTTTTATGTAAGAGTTTATAGAAGTATCTTTTGAATACTGTGCTTACCTGTAAAATTTTACACGCACAAAGAGCATCTACATCAAAGGCCACCAGTACCAAAACTCGCTTTAAATGATAAAATATAAGAATTATACAGTGTATATTGCCTAATCTGACACCCGAGCAATCTGTTTCACTGTGAAGTCCAAGAATTTTTACTGTTTTCTCTATTCTTTTACAATCCGACACCCTGTCTATTCTGACATAAAATTGTCTCCCAGTGCATGTCGGATTAGACAAGTTTCATTACAAATTTTTATGCTGCTTCATGATATAAATTTGAACATCGCCTACATAAACAGTCCGTCAGAAATTTTCTACTTTCATTTTTCAATGATTTTTGTGCTGTAACCTTTTTAACATGGAACATCCATCCGATACTTTAAATGACTTGTAACATATTACTTCCTTTGATTACCGCCAAAAATATAGAATGCAATAGGATTTATTTAATAAATTATTAAACAATTCAATTCAATTCGTTTATTGACCAATTAAGGGCCCTCATGGGGCAAAAAGAATGTACATTGTTAAAATGTATATAATGATTATGATCATACACACGAAATACAATATACATACACATAAGAGGGAGAGAATTGCTTGATTGATAGAAAAGACATACAAGTAGGGGAATACCCAAAATATTTTATATGAACATAAGACTTGTTTTATAGGTATATATACAGTACATCATATATATATGCATACATTACTAAACCATCATACTTTTACATAATTAATAATAATAATAATAAAAAAAAAATGTTACTTTCCTAAAATTTATGGTAATGTTTTTTGTAAAAATCTTCCAAGAGAGTTTAGCATATCTAGTTCTTCACAATTTAGAATCCAGAATAATTTTTGTTTATCAGGCAAATCTGTAAAATGTTTTACTTTAGATGAGATCAGATTAAATAGGTCTTCTCTTTCCTTTGTAAATTTGCTACAGTGAATAAGGAAATTACTATATCATCTGCATACATCAAACAGTCTATACTTTTTGAGTGTAACAGGACAGAGTCTATACAGCCTTGTAAATATGATGGCAAATCATTTATAAACATTTTAAATAAAGTTGGACTCAAATTATCTCCCTGACGTACACCTAATTTGATAGGAAATGAAGAAGTAAGAAGATTTCCATACTTGACACATGCTTCACTTTTCATGTACATATCATTTACAATGTTATAAAATTTATTTCCAACATTGTATTGCAGTAGTTTCAATTTCAAACCATTATGAATAACACTGTCAAATGCCTTATGAAAATCTACAAAACAGGCATAAAGTCTTCCTTCTTTTGTGTTACAATATTTATCGATAAGACATTTAACAATAAAACAATGATCGGAAGTTCTGGCATGTTTTGTGAATCCTGCCTGACAAGGGTGTATTAAATTGTTCTCCCTTAAAAAGTTATCTAATCTGGTATTTAAAATATTATTAAAGAGTTTACCAAGATTACTTGTTATTGTTATTCCACGGTAATTATTTGGATCACAGGGATCATTTGATTTAAATATAGGGGTAATATATCCTTTTGCCCATGTCTGTGGGTAATGACCATATGAAAAGCATAAGTTAAATAATTTCAGCAAACAGGGTAATATTATTGTATGCCCACTTTTCAGCATTTCATTTGATATCAGATCTAGTCCTTTTGCTTTTTTATATTTCAATGAAGCAATAGCCGATGAAATTTCTTTTACAGTTATTCTGTTGTCTAGCTTATTAAAGATGTTGTATGATTCAAGTTTTTCTATTCGTAAAGAGTCTAATTTTTTAAATCTATTTTCAAAATTTTTATCAAATGTAGTATGTAAAGATTTAAAATGATTTATCCATTTATTAGGTTCAACTGGATTGTTAGCGGGGTCTACTTTTTCTGCCCTTAAATCGTTTACTAGTTTCCAGTATTGTTTGGGGTCATTTATGCGTAGAGAGTCTAGTTTATTGATAATATCATTTCTAAATTTCCTATATTTTGTTTTCCTTAGTTTGTTGTACTCCCTATATAACTTATAATAATGTCCTCTGATGACTGGGTCCTTGGGGTCCTTGGGGAATTTAGAATAAAGTTTACCCTCCGCAACAACTTTTGCTTGCATTTTACTAAGGTCATCATCAAACCATTTTTTGTTTTTATTTTTGTTATTTTTAGCCTTATATTTTGGCTTTTTTAGAGACAAGTCAGCTGCTGATAAAATTATACTCTCAAATTTAGAAATTACCCCAGATATTTTATCCTTTGTACTTGTGTCTGAATTGTTTAGGAAGTTATTAATTTTTGCTTGAAATTCAGGTGAATTGAGAACTTCTTGAAATTTTATATCAGACTCTTCTGTCCAGGTATAATTGATGGGGGCTTTATGCATTACTTCTTCTGATCTTGGAGGAAATGAGTGTTGAAATTTAGCTAATATTTCCCATGATATCTTACAATGACAGTCTGATAGGATGAGGATGAAGTCAGACACTTTAAAATACAGTATTTGATTTGTAATTTTCTCAGATGCTAGTAAATAGTCTACTGTACTCTGACCTAAAGGATTGAAACATGTATAATGTCCAAAAATATCTCCCATGCACCTTCCATTCATAATGTGCAATTGATTCTCTATACAGAATTCAAGCAAATCCCTCCCTCTTGCATCTAATACAGTATCATGATTCTGCCTTACCCTGGTGGTATTATCTATCTTATATGAATCAAACAAAGGAAGGTATTTAGAAGTATCGTCAGTTATAACATCTAACTCTGTGGCAGTTCGAGCATTAAAATCACCACATATCATGATATCGCCTTTTTCTTTGTAATTCAAAAGATCTTTTTCAATTAATTCAAGAATGTCATAATGTAAATGCTTAGTGTATGATGAGTTTGCAGGGGGAAAATACAAAGCACACAAGTATAGGTCTGATTGTAGGTGGAAGTATTTTTTGTCAAATTTTAACCACTGATAATCTTTACATTCAGTGGGTAATATTTTGATATGATCCTTTAATTCTTTTTTTCTTAAAATTGCCAGACCCCCGTAATACCTTCCATTTGATGATATATCTCTACACACAATAAAAAAGTTAAATTTTTCAATAAGCACAGGAGTATTATATCCAATGTGAGTCTCTGCTAATATCACAACATCATATTCTTGTATTTCTTTGATAAAAGAGTGGCCAGTAAGTTTGCTTGTATAAACAGTATAATATTAATTTTAAGTTTAAAAAAGAACACATGGAGCGAGCAATATCATGTCATGTCAGATGCCAATAACTGTTGATCAATTCCTAAATAATATTATTATTCCTGACGTATTGAACGACAAAGAGTTTAAAAAATCAAAAATATTTTTTTTTCACGTAATACATCACTACCTACCTGGTGCCTAACAGCATCATAAAAACCCGATTTGATATCTTTGAGGAACATCTTGTGTCATTGTTTACCAACTCAAACTTTATTTTTTGGCGCGTAATATTCGACAAGGAGTTCCGAATGAATTTTCCCATTGGTCAATATCCAACAAACTTAACCAATGAAAACATGCTTTACATATAAGTATTACATGTAATAACATCGGGATCGTAATATCGAAAATCTAGAAAAGAAAGTAAGACTACGCATGTGTAAACTTTCTGTTTGTTTTTGTTTGTCATTCTCTTTTTTCAGTAGATGACTTGATTACAAGGATTTGCGAAGTTAGTTATCAGAAATCTTCAGTATGGTAAGCGGAATTCTGAGCTTTATAGGCAAATCACCAGTAATGTAGACACTACAAGTATTTAATCACCCATACATCTGGCTGTTCATGAATATTTTGTAACATATGTATCATTGTCTGATTTTTTTTCTCGATATGTTTCAAATTGATTGCAAAATTTGATAAATCAGTATAATGCCAAAGAAAATAAAAATGTTGATTCGGCAGTTAAGCTTGCAAGCACTTGATGAAAAAATTTCTACTTGGCGTAATTGCATTATACGTTTACCAGTGTTTACCTCGGATCGATTACCTCCCTCAGGCACGTATCATAAACGTTGAGAACAGACTAAACAAATTAATTTTTTTTGTTGGAAAAAAATATTTATCTATTATGAAAGTAAGTGATACTGGTCTGTAATATTAAAATTCAAACTGAAGTATATGTATGTTATAAAATTAACTTCTTAATTTAATTTCTGAATTGTTTGAAATGAATCTTTTAAATTTTTGTTGGGTAAACACTACAACAACACTACAGTTCTTATACTACTTAGTCCTTCCTAGTAGTGCTTTACATCATACTTGCGCAGTGGCAGTACCATAGCCAATGAGGTTTATCCGAGGCGTGGTTATTGCTAGTTGAAAACTATACCCAATACCCCGCACAGGGGCCTGAAACATGGCCACTAGTGCAATTTTTGATTGCTCCTAAGGGAGCAAGATATTTCAAGTATTAAGAACAGAAACACATGCCCATGATTATCGAAATACTCTTTCAGAACCTATTTAGCAACTTTTAGTGGAAATATCAGTGAACAACTTTTTTGTACACGTATGGCTGATTTTTAGAAGTTGACTTCTTATATATAGAGTTTGTTATTTTCAGTGAGTGTATGTAGGAGATAATATTATAGTGTTTGGACATGGAACTAATAATGTGGAAATTGTGTATATTCAGTTTAATATGTGTGTTGCAGTTTGGTTTTGGTCAGATGTTCCCAGAGATGGGAAGGAGTTTTAACCAGACATACCGATGTTATTCTGTCACCATGCTTGGAGAAAGAGATGATGTGGAACGAGGAGGAAAAAGTTTGTATCTCAAAAACAGAAAAAAAATTTAATGTCAAATGTTACCCAATACTTTCCATCTAAATTGGGCTACTCCAATTTTTGATGAAATTGGGGTTAGAGGGGTTATGATTTTTTTCCAACAAATATTTACTGCCCCTTCCATCTCTCCACCCAGATATTTGATACCCTGGATTTACTTCTGTTTTCTTGTGATGTAGAGAAATAACATTGATCATACAGGGCACAGTGCTATGCTTAAGGCTAAAAAAAGATGTGTGTGTTTCTGGTAACCCAACCGACCTTAATTTTTACCCACTGACCCTATTGCTTTTTGTTCCAAATCCAGATTTTGAACTGTACTTTTGTTCACTAGTACAGTTTTCTCATAGTTCTGGTAATAAAATGCATGTCTCAGACACTGTAAATATGTGTCTATTCAAGTGTTTTAAGGAGTATTGTTTTGTTGTGTATGTTATCACTGTATGTGTTTGTATATATGACAAAAAACAGTGTATTGAATAACTAACTGATGGTGTCAAAATAAAAAGTAAGTTTAAAAAGTTATCACCTACCTACCCTAATTTTTTTTTTGGCATGTTACTGGAAACACACACATATTTTTATTTGGCCTAATCTGTTTTGTAATGTCCTTTTGTTTAATTACAATATTCTACAACCATAATGTTTTTGCTGCTGTTAATTTACTTTTTCACAAATATGAATTTATAAAATTAAGTTTTTTACATTTTCAGTAATCATGCCTCCATCAGCACTAGATCAACTAAGTAAGTATTCTATAATATAGATTATGTACCATTTCTTTAATGAACAGTGCTATCTTCAATAATTCTTAAGATTAAGAGTCAACTCACTGTGCTCGTAAAATAAACTTTTTGCTTTAAAATAATTACCAGAAAGTAATGCTCATTCCTGTTGACTATTGGAATTAATTTCAATAATGATTAAGGTGTTTCTGAGCTTCATATATCATGTATATGGCAGACTGTCTCAAAATCTCACCAAATTAGCTTGTGTTTCGTAGTCCCAGTATTCAAATGTAAAACAATTTTATGAAATAAAGTAAAAGATGATATTGATTGGTACGGAAGCTGGTTGGTGCCAGGTAGAAAGAATATTTTATCTGGCGTCCGCCACATAAATAACTGGCGGCCGCCAGATAACTTATCTAGCGGCCACCAGAAAGTTATCTGGTGACTGCCAGAAATTATGTGGCGGCCGCCAGATAAGTTATCTTGCAGCCGCCATAAAGTTATCTGGCGGCAGCCAAATATTTATCTGGCGGCCGCAAGAAAGTTTTTTGGTGGCCCCCAGAAACTTATTTAGCGGCTGCCAGATAAAATATTTTTCTACCTGGCACCTACCGGCTTCCGTAGTACGGAGCAAATCATACACTTCTTTTTATAAGTTATGGGGGGGGGGGGGGGGGCTATGAAATAATTTCATTGTATAGATTTACATGTATGAATCAATAAAACTTTCATTCAGTGCATACATAACTACCTTCTGAAATGATACTTAATTAGTTGTTAACTTTAACAATTATTAATTCACTTGCAGCTCGATTACACATTCAGTATCCAATGCTGTTTAAGCTGACCAACAAGAAAAAGAACCGAGAAACTCACTGTGGTGTACTAGAGTTTGTAGCTGATGAGGGAAGAATTTACATTCCTTACTGGGTTTGTATAAAAAAAAGGCATTCTCTTAGTCCTTTAATGAACAATTTTGAAGATATACATGTATTCTTCCTGCAGAAGACCTTTTACTAGTGTATTTGATTCATTTTCAATTATTTTCTTTTTCTTCTTCATAGTACTGTACAATGTATAATTTAAGCATAAATCAAGGGTAGTAATTTAAAAAAAAAATAAATAGCACGGTTAAAAAGTTGACATTTACTGGGAAATGAACTTGGTTGGTCTCATGATCAAGTTATGTGAAGCCAAAAGGTAACAGAAATACCACAAATGAAAATATTTTCTTGTAAATGATGAATTGCATGAGTATATTCAAAAAATTGATTGGAAAATTTTTCTTTGGTTTTGTACATTGATTTGTTTGATTTATCATGTACACACTGCTCAATAAATCATGAAACTGAGATGATTGACCATTAAGGGTAGATGTACATCCTTTACTTAATATTTGTTATAACACACAAAAATGATTCAAAATATAGAACTTTGTAAGCAAAATATTCTCTTGCAACATATTGTAGGCTTTGTTGCAAAAAATGCTGTGCATGCAGATTTACACTTACAATTTCTTCCTGCTGTCCATTTTATGAAAATGTATTTGTTTTTTGCATACACCAAGAGCCATTCTATATTGTAGTTGTTTTTACAACTGTATTTCAACTGTATTTCAAAATTTTGTCTGAATACTGTCAAACTTCAATAATATTCATCAATTTTGTCTTTCAGATGATGACAAACTTGTTATTAACAGAAGGAGACTTGATTCAGGTGGAAAATGTATCACTCAAAGTTGCCACGTTCGCCAGATTTCAGCCACAATCTGTGGACTTTCTTGACATCACTAACCCTAAAGCTGTGTATCTTTTGAATATAAGATGTCTGCTATATTTAAACATAATTATAAAAACTTTTGGTGTTTTTGCTGTTGATGGAGAACTTGCCAAACTATTTTTTTCAATACAAGTTGTTTTTACATAAATTCCTTAGCATTGTTTAGATTGGAAAATATGCTTCGGAGTTTTGCCTGCTTGACAACAGATGATATAATTTCTATAAAATACAATGAAAGGGTATGTATTCATCCTATAAAAATTTGCAAGCTTATATTAATAATACAATGATGGACTACTTAGTAGGGAGACATCACAAATTATCAGGTCTGAATAGGGTTGTCACCCGAGGACGTTTGTACCGGGAAGTGACAACCCACTCAAACCCAATAATTGTGATGTCTCCCTACTAAACAGTCCATAATAGTTTTATTATCCCAAAGAATATTAATTTAATAAAAGTATCAAATTACAGGTTAACCTCTTGTTCTCTTATCCACCAGGCCACCGCTCTGATTCCATCCTTTCAAAATATGTCCCCGAATATATAATTATTAATTATATCAAAGTTATCTCACAACATTTTTTTCGTCTAAAGGGGGACAACACAGTTGTCACCCTGCACACTCACTAGTGCTAATTTATTGTCATCTGAAGAGAGACAACACAGTTGTCTACCCCATGTGTGAGGGAGACACCATGAATTGTCTCCTCATCCAATAAGAGTGACTTTATTATTGTGAACATGGTGAAGGATAATAATATGTCGTAATGAAACACTGGTAATGTATTTATGGAGAAAATGTTTTTATTAATGCTATAATTTCTGTTTACAGAATTATGATTTGTTGGTGCTGGAGACCAAACCAGACAGGGCAGTATCTATTATTGAGTGTGATATGAATGTAAGAACCCAGCATTTTCTATCTATCATCAGATAACAGTCAGGAGAGATTTATTTTGACTTATGTTTGTTGATTACACACATACGTGTAGAGGTGCAAGTAACTCACTTAAGTTTGGTGATTTTAAAAGTACTGTTGTAATACCTGGTATTATCAAAGAGAACTTTTGTAATTCGTTGTGCAGAGTTAATGTATACTGATAGTGATATGCTATGGGGACATTGTCTACTAGTTCTGTTGAGTTAATTTTTAAGAAATTTGATTCTTCTTATGCTGACCAAGTACTTAGATACTCATTTGCTGAATTTGTAACTGAGCTAGGACCTTAAATACACAATGTGCCGAGTTAGTCTGAGGAACTTGGATACTCACTGTGCTGAGTTAGCCTGAGAACCTTAGATACTCATTGTACAATGTTAGACTGAGGACCTTATATAATCAATGTGCTGAGTTAGACTGAGGATCTTAAGATACTCACTGTGATGAGTTAGACTGAGAAACTCATTGTACAATGTTAGACTGAGGACCTTATATAATCAATGTGCTGAGTTAGACTGAGGATCTTAGATACTCACTGTGATGAGTTAGACTGAGAAACTCATTGTACAATGTTAGACTGAGGACCTTATATTCTGTAATCAATTGTGCTGAGTTAGATTGAGGACCTTAGATACTCACTGTGCTGAGGACTTTGGATTCTTAATGTACTGAGATAGACTGAGGACTTTATATGCTCACCATGCATAGTTAAACTTAAGACCTTAGATTCTTGCTGTGCTAAGTTAGACTGAGGACTTTGGATGCTCAATGTACTTGGTTTGATGGAGGACTTAAGGTACTCACTGTGTTGATTAAGACTTATGACCTAAATGCTCACTGTGCTGAGTTAGACAGAGAACCAAAAATCTCATTGTGCTGAATTTGTAACTGAGGACCGTAGATACTTGTTGTGCAGTGTTAGACTAAGGACCTTAGACTGGGAATCCTTGTTTCTCATTGCTGAGGTAGTGGTGACATTTGATACTGTTTTGAATGAATTTGAGGATGATCAATAGTTATTGTGAATAGGGGTCCTTGGTACACAATAGATAAAATAAGTAAAGATCATTTCACTAAATTTAGAGACATTTAATACATGTACTCATAAATGTGAACTGTACGTGTAGGTTGACTTTGCTCCACCTGTGGGATACAAAGAACCAGAGTCCTGGAAGAAAACACAAGGAGAGGAAGAAATGGCGTCAGCTGAAGTGGTAATTATATTTCATAAGTTGTGTTCATTATATTGCAGCACATAATGTACCTGTGTTAACTAAGTTTCTAAATTTAACCTAGCATTTTTGTAAGCTGTCTTATTAATATATTCATTACATTTACATCTATTTTTACATAATCTTAATTTTCTTTAAACTTTCCTAAACAGGATCATGTGGATGTTGAAGATTCCTCATTCAAAGTAAGAATTACCTCATTGAAATTCAATTTTAGATATTTTTCACCATGGATGTCTCTTCTGAAATCTGCTGAATTTTATTTAATCTCTATTTAATAATAGGTTTTCAGTGGTGCTGGAAACAGACTAGATGGGAAAAAGAAAGGCACAGAGCCATCTCCAATAGAAACTACTGCTGCAGTCCAAAAGAGGTTTGTCTCCTTTAATTACATGTACAAGTATATATATATCAATCATTTTATTAGCTCACCTCAATGAAGTCGAGATAAGCTTATGCTATACCCCAAGCATTGGCGTCGGCGTCACGGTTAAAGTTTAAGGAGCAAGTCCATTCTCAAGTAACTATAAACCCTACCTGGACCAAACTTGCATGGATGATGCATCTAGGGATGGACACTACCACACTTGCTTCGGATGCTGGATCTGACCTAGATTTTCTAGATGAGTGACCAGGTTAAAGTTTTTGGAGCAGGTCCATTCCCAAGGAACTTTAAGCCCTACCTGGACCAAACTTGCATGGGTGATGCATCTAGGGATGGACACTACCACACTTGCTTCCGATGCTGGATCTGACCTAGATTTTCCAGATGAGTGACCAGGTTAAAGTTTTTGGAGCAGGTCTATTCCCAAGTAATTATAAGCCTTACCTGGACCAAACTTGCATGGTTGATACATCTAAGGATGGACACTACCACACTTGCTTCAGATGCTGGATCTGACCTAGATTTTCCAGATGAGTGACCAGTTTAAAGTTTTTGGAGCAGATACTTAACTTAAAGCACTACCTGGACAAACTTGCATGGATGATGCATCTTGGGATGGACACTACCACACTTGTTTCCGTAGCTGGATCTGACCTAGACTTCCCTGATGAGTAACCAGGTTAAAAGGTCCATTACCAAGTAACTATAAGCCTTACCTGGACTAAATTTGCATGGATGATACATCTGGGGATACACACTTGCTTCAGATGCTGGATCTTACCTAGATTTTTCAGATGAGTGACCAGACTAAAGTTTATGGAGCAGGTCCATTCCCAAGGAACTACAAGACTTACCTGGTCCAAACTTGCATGGATGATGCATCTAGGGATGTACACTAACTAACCTGCTTCGGATTCTGGATCTGACCTAGATTTTCCACGAGTGACTGTGAATTTTAGCCATATTTTAACCAAATTAGCATGGATGATGATGTATCTAGGGATGGACACTTCCAGACTTGCTTTGGATTCTGGATCTGATATTGATGGATATTGATCTTGGGATGTTCACTAACTAGGAAAAAAATATGATGTGAGATTTGCCTTACTCATAGATAACATTCCTCGAGGTGAGCTTAGTAATCTTTGATCACCTATGTGTTTATATACTCTACAGTCCTGTTAAGGGGATGAGTGATTAAAGCAGGTCATAATTTCCTTGTTCCTACCTTCACAACCAACGAAGATATATTAATCGAAATGTTTAGGATGAATGTTTGCTTAATGGAACAAAGGGATGCAATATTCTTGAGTGATTCACATTTTTTAATGTACAGTATGTTTTTAAGATTTAATCACAGGATTTTGGTCTTTTGTGTTGTATTCTAATTAGAAGAATAAGCTTCCTGATAATGCTTTTGGACATTTTGTAGAGGAATTCCAGACTATGGCTACAAGAAAGGAACCATTAAGTTCATAAGAACTCAGAGACAGACCAATAGTGAAGTTACAGAGGTCAGTATGAAGAGGTTTATAACACTGAAACTAAAATTCTGTTTCACTTTTGTTATCAACCTGAAAAATAAGGTTTTGGAACCGTTTAGGGCATGTTTGCAAAATCAAACTGAAAAATTTGTGGATTCACCATTATGTTAATTGATCTTGATACAATATTTTTATGGTTTTCTTTCTAGGATGAAAAATCATTTGAAGCGTTTTCTGGAACTGGTCAATCACTCAGAAAGAAGGGACGGAAATGACCTATGAACTTTACTACATGATCTGTTATTTATTTCTATGTACATTTTTTGCAGTATGACATTTATTCCACAGCAAAAGTGCTAAGCATGATCAGTTTATCAAAAAAAAAAAAGTTTCATTTTGTTGCATGCAAAAATTTTGCATATGTTTCATAACAATACATAAATGTATTAAGATGAACTGGTTAAATCTTCATTTATATAAATTTCTAATATGTTGAAGATTGCAGAAGTTGACCATCTTCACAAGGTTTTCTGACTACATGTAGTATGTATCTCACCAAAAGACGGTTTATATCATAAAGCCCAACACTGGGAGAACAGCAGAAGATCTAAACTGTACATAGGGCTTTTAAAACATGCAAGGAGTCATCTTTGTGGCACAATGAGAAGAAAAGAAAACAAATACATTCATGAAGTGATAAAAAATTGTATTTATCTTAATAAACAAATAAATCTATAAAACTATTACCAATATTTTGTACAACCAGATGCTTCTAAAAATAAAACACAAAATCTTGTGAAAAAAAAGCTTGTTCAAAATGCAATCAGATGAACTTATCAAATGGACATGTATAGTAAAAGTGTAAAGTGTAGAATTAATGCACTGGATACATTTTATTCACATTCAGTACGCCATAAAACAAGCTCTGTAAGTAATAGCTCTGGGCAGTGATACATGTGTATACATAAACACATATTCAAATAAGGAAACGATTACACTGTACAGTTTCCAAGGGATACTACTCTTATTGTTGACCTTGTATTTTTCTACCAAATGTAAAATCTGAAGACTCCATCATGAAATGGACCAAGAATACAAAGAACTGCAATATCTAAATACACATCTAATGCATTTTAGAATAGTAAACAAACCAGAAAAAATGACAAGTTACACAGGTTCCTGTAGCATGCTTGCATCAGTTTATGTACAATGTACATTTGATCTAACCCTTTGATTGAATGAACTCTTCAGAAATGTCTTTCATAACTATCCTCTCTCTGTGTTGATTCTGAAAATGGATTCTTTTTTTTAAGTTGAAGTTTCTAGATTCAGTGTGTAACAATTATTTGAACCATTTTACCTTGACCTGCAACTGACCATTACCTAATTTCACTTATATGCAGTCACGGGGTGAGAAAAACTGGAATAATTGAGTCACTCAAGAGTTCTGAAAGGTATCTCAGATAATGGATATGGTGGATATTTTGACCATGACAGAGTGACCTCAAAATTGATAGATGCTCTTTTTACCCATCCTCTGTTTAGTGTATTAGATATGATGTTATTTGCTTTAAAAGAAGTAAATCATGACAAAAAATAAAATGTTTACAGACATAGATTAGCTTGACCTTCTCCTGTAAGGTGCAGTGTATATGGTGTGTTCATCTAACCATTCTCTATCTTTGTAATAAATACAAAACATCAGTTTTAAAGTGTAGTGTAATTAATTATTGTGTTTCATAGATAGAAAGACACAATAATACTACACGGCAACAGCATTTTGATACTGGGCCATAGCTGTGTGCGTTTGGAGACAAAAATTCCAGTGGTGATGACAAATTTTTATCATGACTAATAATTTTACCCATACTAATTATGGCAAAGATTTCAGTCAAGGTTACAAACCCTAATGTTTTTGATTTTATTTTGATTTTTTTAAAATATTGCTTGATAAACCAAGGTAAGCTAAACAGATGTTTCATTGGTCTACAATTCAAAATAAAGTCATACAAATACAGTAAAACACACTTCTACACAGTAGGTAAACCAAAGTTCAACCACTACAGTGCTTGCATCAGTCTTCATCAACATAAAAAACAACTCATACATTATGTACAAATACAATTGCATTCTATATCACAAGTAACAAATACACAAAAATGATATACATGTACATGTGTCTTTACATTGGTCCTCTCATGTCATTCACTCTGATAGCCATACAACCTGTTTACCAGTGTTGACTAATCTACAAACACACAGTTTCAATATTAACAGATTATGCCTCCTCCTTGGTGTGTTATATCTCCATCATGGTGTGCTCGGTGGGGAGGAGGTTGAGTTGGTGTCTACAGATGTCTGTCTTTTGGCAGCCGGTGATTCATCATTTTGTTCCAGTGACCGCTTCTTCCCAGGCTGTGAAGGGAAATTACAAGTAAAACTCAAAATTTGGCGAAAGCATCACTATTAATGCTTATTCAATTAACAAATGGCAATGACAACCACAAACCAATAGGATTTTTTAACTAAACATTTGAGCCCATTTTTTCTTGTAGATAGATGTCACTTGATATGTTTTTAACATGATGTAAATATATACGCACTTTATACAATTACAAATCGAAAAAGATTTCTAAATAATTCAGTTAGTGAAAAAGTACTTTTTTCCACAGATCATATTTCTGTGGAATTACATTTTCTGTTTAATCCTGTGCTTAAAAAAATTATTCAGATTTCTTAGATTGTCGTTTTATGTATTCAATCCACTTTAAATATGCAGTGACAAATTTCTGTGGAAAATATGTAACTATGTACATAGCGTAAATTAATGCCATGTGGGGAAGTATGTCTATGGTATTTAAATTAATGAAGTATGATACATGTTATAAATGACTGTACCAATAATTACATGTAAAGCCTGTACATTGCCTTTGCTTTTAATTAAAACACTTATTCATTCAGTGGGGTATATACAGTTGATGTGGCACAATGCAACTGGAGGACAAAATCATGAACGAGGTCAACGGGCCTAGAATTACTCTTCTAATAAATTGTACAACCTTATCACTTCGATTTTAAACCTCTTAGTATCCTAAATATTTAGATAAAGCCTTAGAATTCCAAAAGTACATCAATGTCACCTACTTTTTTGGTAACAAACTCTTGAGAACTGAAGATGCATCAACTGACAAAGTTTGATGATTCTAAGCCTCTTATTATTCCAAATATTTAGATATGGCCTTGAAATTCTAAAAGTAGGTATATTTCCCATACAAATTAGGCTCTGCCTCATTTTTGTAGCCTTAACTGTTCTGCAAATTTTGATGATTCTAAGCAACTTATTATCTAAAATATTTTAATTCAGCCATGAAATTCCAAAAGTAGGACACTATGACCTACTTTTGGCTGATATACTTTGATGCCTTAGGATGCATCAACTGCCAAAGTTTGATGATTCTTAGCTTCACAGTATCCCAAATATGCTTCTAAAACAATTTGAAAATGAATACCTGCAAAATTCAAGAAGGAGGTTACTTTGACCTACTTTTTCATAAATATGTTTTAAGACCCCAAGATGCATCACCTGACAAATATTTAATGATTTTAAACCTTTTAGTATCCAAAATAATGAACTAAAATGTTTTGAAAATGCGAAGCCATAAAATTCAGAAAGTAGGTCATGGTGACCTACTTTTTGATTGACACATTTCATGATCTCATGATGCATAAACTGAAAAGTTTTGATAATCAAAGGCTTTAAAGTGTTCAAGATATGCATCAAAATCAATTTGAAAATGAATACCTGCAAAATTCAAAAAGTAGGTCACCGTGGCTACTTTGAGTCAATATGACATGTCCTAAGTTGCATCATCTGAACAGAAGTTTTTAAGTCCCAAACTGTCTACCTCTGTTTAAGTGTCACATCTCTATTTTTAGTACAAATGAAAGCTCTTTGACCGAGGATAGTCTGTGACAAATATGAAAAAAAATGGCCAAGGGATTCCAAAAAGATGATGCACACATCACACCGCACAAATGGCATGGCATTAGCTCTTAGCCTTTGGCTCAGAAAAGCTAAAAATGGGTAAAACAATTAAAATAAATAAAACCTTTCAATCAAAAATGATTTGGTGAGATACTACATATTGGATGAAAATCAGAAAACAATGCAGATTCCATATACACTCTTCAAAACTTCTAATTTGCCATTTTAATGATACACATTTATCAGGGTATATCTTATCGATATTTTTTTCTAGAGCTTGATTTTACAGATTTTTACTGGAAACCAGACTTCACATGCCATTGCTCAAGATTTGTATTCAAGTGATTCTAATATTTTCTTACTAAAAGATTAAGTATTACCAAATGAAACCTTATGTAAATTTTCGTATGATTTAATGGAGTGGTGGTTTAAAAGTTTGATTACCCGGTAGTAATGAAGAATATGGAATAATAAGCTCTATCAGTACTAACCCTGGACAAAGGAGGTGCCATGCCCCCTGATTCTGGGTACATCAATAAGTTGGCTTTCTTCTTCATAGCCTCATCCTGTAATTCAGAATTTATCTCATGAAAACATGATAGAGAACTTGCCTGTGCTGCACTGCTAAGAAAGTTACATTCAGAAAGTAAATCTTGGTCCTCTTGTGTAGTGATTAAAAATTCTGAAAAATGTCAATAATAGGGCAGTGTTTTTCTCATGAATGCAAGGATCTGACTTGATACTTAAACAGCGTAATGGTTTATTCTGTACATCAAAGTTTCTCTTCTTCAGTCTAATACATGTGCATGTAAATGATAAAATTCTGATCACACCTATGAGTACATCAGGAGGACCTTGACCAGAAATGACTGTGTAACCTTGTGAAAATGAAATCTCTGTGCCTTACAGCAATTATCTCAGAAGTGCATGTGTACCAGTTTTATTCCCCTTTACTGTCTCACATTCAATACCTTGAACCAGGGATGATTAACAACTTCCTCTAGTGTGGCTCGCTTTCTTGGATCCACTGTCAGCAGCTTCTTAATGACGTCTATGGCTGAGGAATCAAACATACACAGTCCATGTATTAATAAATAAAATAATTGTGACGATTTATATTACCCGGTATTAAACATTGTTAGTCATAATATAAAGGAAATAAATAATGTAAAAATGGATATTTACACATGTACAATGTACAAATGTACATGTACATGTAGTTTATAACATAAATTTTAGTAGCAAAAACCATATTCAAAGAGAGAATATTTTTTTCAAAAATTTCAAAAATTTTTGTTGATGCTGTAAAAATTATAGGCAAAAACATGGGTATTTTATATGGGTGTTTATGCACTCCCCTTATACCAATGACAATCAAATTAAATCAATGTGTTAAATGAATAGCAAATTTCAGCTGAAAGAGCAGCTAGAGTAATTCAACATTTTTAACCTTTCTGACATCATATTGAATACCTGATTCAGATATTCCACTCCAGAATTCCTTTGGGAAGGAGTAGTGACCTCCTTTGATCTGCTTATCTAGACTCATGTCCTCCCGTTCATCTGAAAAGGGGGGATACCCTGCTAAACTGGAAAAAAAAACCCAGACACATAATGAATATATCTGATTGAAATACATCTACATACAAGTTTAACTTGTATCAGGGATAAAAATGTAGTGTTTTTCAAAAAGATTTACATGTATATAGTTCTATCCTTAGGCTAGATGAAATTTTTATTTTTATCTCCCTTATTCATGAAAAATCCGGAAAAAAAAAGCATTACTTTTATTCTAGCTTATTGTTGGACTACTGCATTGTTATCTTAAAAATTTGAATTTTTTTTTTAATGTGAAAGAATAAAAATATACAATAACTATGTTATGCATGTACATATATACCGTAAACATCCTTAAATTCCAACACCCCAAAAGTATCAACTAAACTTAGTTAAATGCTCTTTGTTCCCTTGGATGTATTTATAAAATGTTAACTTGATAGTTGATACACTTACACGTATATGAATATATGACATTTTAATATTCTGTAAGAACTTTTGATATACATGTAGGTGACTGAATTATCAGGGATTAAATCTTAATTCTGTGAATTAATCTGATATGATGTCATACCAGAATTTTTGAAACAATGCAATTATATTTTTAAACAATACTGTTATTTATACATGTACATGTGTACCATCATCCAAAGAGGAAGAATATAAATATGAATGTTTATCTACAGTCAAAATGTTTTGTTGAATGGATGCATTAGCATGGAGAGGCACATTGGCTTTGTTCATATACATGTACATAAGATTTTGATGTAGGAACAAGATTCATTAAAAATCTACTTGACAATGTGTAAAACAATGCAATAGATGCAGGTCTAGGAATGTAACACACGTTTCATATGGAGTATATTACCAGATGTATAAGATGACTCCCAGACTCCAGCAGTCAATGGCCTTTGTGTATGACCCCATCCCAGCAGTCAGTAGAATCTCTGGGGCCAGATAAGATGGAGTTCCACAGAACGTTTTCATCATGGTACCAGCATCCACGAACTTGGACAAACCAAAATCTGTCACCTGTTAACAAAGACTTTAGTGCTATACAAGCAAAGTTGATTTTTCATAAAATCATACTGAAATCTACTCAATTAATAAGAAGTGGTTAATGGGCCTCTATGCCCCCTGAGTTTCATGAATGTTTCTCCATTCTACATACTCTCTAAACACAAGACACTTTATTATCATACACTAGCCCCTAAGCTGCTGTTACATAAGCAATGCAAATTTTACTTTTTGTAAACAATAACCTTCTTCTGTCTCTCTGTTATGAAAGAACAAATATAACACAAATAGGAATTTCTGACTTTTCCTCCACATGACTTGATCCTGTCTCAATAACCTTTCATCAGTGCCTTCAGAGCTGAACTTAGACATCTTAAATATCCATACATCAAAAACCAGGGATATGCCAGAGGAAGTTAATCTGATCTTATCATTAATTCATCTCTCAAACTGAATATCTCAATCATCAGGATATCTCTAAGTTATATGTGTACATGTATTACCTCTACCCTGGGGTCTGAACCCTGCACACAATAATTATGGAAGAGGGCTAACTGGTCATTTTTGTGGAAGAGGGCTAACTGGTCATTTTTGAGAGTGATTGAGAAAATTTCAAAGTCACAAATGTAAAACATTTTCAATACTTGATCCCCTGGAGCATGACCTCTGGACTTCGGGGTTATGAATTACACATTATTGTAAGAGGACCTGCAGCTCTTGGAAATCAAGCAACCAATATGACTATTTGATATCCACAAGTAAAGGAAATTGTGGAAAAAAATACATGTAAAATTTATATGCATTTTAAATAAATCATACTTCTTACTTTGTATTAAACAAGAGACAGATCCCTTGACCTAGGGTCATGAATTTCAGAATTTTGACAGGGGGTTTATTATATGAATAACAAAAATACTTTGCTTGCTTTATAAAGGAATTTTTTTTAGATTGCATTAAATTTGTTTGGTTTTGCACCACCCACTGAATCTAAGGGGGCAAGACTGTGAAATTCATGATTCATTCCCTTTGCTCATAGAATGGGTTCAGGAAGTAATAGGGTCTCCTAATCAGATGACCTAAATATATTTCCAATTATAATTAATGCAAAATAATAAGAAATCTCCTAAGCTTACAATGTACATCAATGACAATCATGGTATTTCAATCCATTAATTTATCCATTATTAATATCACTGTCCACTTTACTAATTTATGGTACAATCCCCCCCCCCCCCCCCCCCCAACAAAAATGTGTGCATGTTCTTTCATCTACTTTCTTCTCCTCAAATAATTGTGAGTATTCTTGCACTTCCTACATGTATATTCAAACATCTATATGAACATCTTTTATTTAAATGATTCACTTACTTTGATTAATGTTTCATTCTCTTCAGTTGCCAATAAAATGTTCTCTGGCTAATAAAAGAAAAATGGATTAGTCAAATGTGTGGTTAATTGATAATTGATAAATTAATGTTCACTAAGAAAAGAAATGTCTGTTCTTGATTAACTTAGTACCTTTAAGTCTCTGTGGGTAATTCCTTCATCATGAAGATACTGAAACACAGAGAATTACAAAAGTTATTATTGTACACTAAATCATATATACCCACTTGTAATCAAATTTAAAGATCCAAGTCATTGATGTCATACTGCACATACACAAAAACTCGATGGAATGGCTTTGAAGTCAAAGGTCACGGATATAGTGGATCAGGAATCATTGTTTAAGGATGAAATATCCACATCCTAAATATCATAAACTGATGAAAACAGATAAAAACAGACTTTCTTCTCCAAAAAAGTGACAAGATGGAGGTCTAATGGTCAATGTCAATGAAGGTCTAATGGTCTTTCAAAGAACAAGAACAAAATTCAAGGTAAAGGCAAATGTCTCACTTTGTCAAAGGGGAGGTAATAAATATTGCAACATGGAGATCATAAGTGATATCATTGACATCCTACTAAATATGTACATCAATAAATATTTATCCCTCTTTGTTTACCTTGACAGCACACACCATCTGGTAGAATACGAGTTTAGCTGTTGGTTCATCATACTGGCCAATACTGACAACCTTATCAAATAATTCACCTCCATCAACTCTGAAGTATTCAATGACAAGGGTGATATAAAATTACTGAGTCTACATTTATAATGGTACAAGTATATAAGTACTGCATCTACAATGTATTCTATAAAAGGACTACATGTATTCACATGTACTTGTATGAGGAAAGAATTCTATATCTATTAACAAACAAATTATTTTAACAAAGCACCAAGAAAGTCTTAACATTCATTAAAATTAATGATCATTGTATTTTGGTACAGCCTGCAAATACGGAAGCGTATTAGGGCCGCAGCAGTATCTTTTATTAATTTGTTTTAACAAATTACTAATTTGTTATAACAGATTACTAATTTGTTATAACAGATTACTAATTTGTTATAACAGATTACTAATTTGTTATAACAAATTATCAATTTGTTAAAACAAATTACTAATTTGTTAAAACAAATTACTAATTTGTTATAACAGATTACTAATTTGTTATAACAGATTACTAATTTGTTATAACAGATTACTAATTTGTTGTAACAAATTATCAATTTGTTAAAACAAATTACTAATTTGTTAAAACAAATT
>NW_026889803.1:52267500-52277500 GCF_033153115.1 Saccostrea echinata
TTATAACAAATTAGTAATCTGTTATAACAAATTAGTAATTTGTTTTAACAAATTAGTAATTTGTTTTAACAAATTGATAATTTGTTATAACAAATTAGTAATTTGTTATAACAAATTAGTAATCTGTTATAACAAATTAGTAATCTGTTATAACAAATTAGTAATTTGTTTTAACAAATTAGTAATTTGTTTTAACAAATTGATAATTTGTTATAACAAATTAGTAATCTGTTATAACAAATTAGTAATCTGTTATAACAAATTAGTAATTTGTTAAAACAAATTAATAAAAGATACTGCTGCGGCCCTAATACGCTTCCGTATGCAAAATATATACAATGATACAGGAAGGCTATTTTGTTAGCACTCTTTAAATTGTTTAAGTAATCCATTTTGACTTACAATTCTAGAATAATGTACAGTACATCCAGTGTGTCCACCACATCTTCTATCTTTATTATACAGGGCTGTAAACAATAAATCTAAGTTATAATACAGGGCTGAAAACAATTAATCCAAGTCATAATACAGCGACAAAAAAACCAAAATTTAAATTAAAAATGTTCAATACATTCCATCATCCAAAAAGTGCTTAAAGCTATATATGGCGTATCTGAGCTAAAAAATGATCAAATGAGGTTGAGTGTAGATATACATGATATAATGTTATTTACTTTCAAATTAAAATTTTTACCGATTTTAAACTCAAATAACCTGATGTTTCTATATAAATTAAATTGACTTTAAATGAGTCTTTTATTTAAATGTGGAGTCAATAAATAAATCGGTAATTGTTTTAATTTTTTTTATATCTTTGAAACGCTGTTGATTTAAATTGTGTAATTTACAGAAAAGTCCTATCTTCATCTTTATAGAAAGTAATAAATCAAACAGAAAGATATCTTAAATGTTGGTTATCTGAACTTATCAAAAATATACCATATATGACTTTAAAAATATTTCTGTTATCAATGACAAGACCTTTTTTTTATTTTATTTGGGGGGTGGGGGGGGGGGAGGAGGAGGAGGATGTGGTAATTTACTTAAGTTAGAGTTGAAATACACAGCTGTATGAACATATATGAGCTTTAACAGTGATAATGCATATTGATTATCACACATACTGTACTTACATGCTTTAATGCTTTCAGTAATTTAACTTCATTCATGACTTGTTGACCTAAATTCTGAAAAGTAAATGTAAATAAATTATGCTGGGTTTTGCATAGTTGAAAAAAATTCAAGTATTCTGAAAAAGGATAACTTTTAATATTCTGCTAACAATCAAATGAAATAACTAAAGTTTGTTTGGACTTTTGTTTGTATACTTACAATCTGATTATTACCACCTATTGTAAACTTCTTCTTTGATATAACTTTGACAGCAAATCTTTCACAGTCTCCTTTGGAAAAAGCTATCTTGACTTCCCCACATGCTCCTCTGTTTGAGAAAAGTTATTTGATAACAAGAACACATATATGACGAATGATATTAAACAGATACACATATCTAAAAACATTATCTATCAATTTGTAATTTTTCTCATCTCTCTTTACTGATATTTAATATTCACAATTACCTTGCTTAAGAATCGAAGAAATATATATATGTACAATGTACTTTAAAACTATCAGAAAGACTGCTGAGTTTTCATCAAGATAATCCTGCAAGTCTTGATTTTTTTCTTTTAAGATATGATATAAAGTACATCTACATGTATATACTTTTTAATGTTCATTGTGCAGAAAAGAGTGCTCCAGAATAAGGACAACTCAATGAAAAGACCAAAACCATAACAAGTCAGGGAATTTCTAACTTCTTTGACATACAATCAGAAGTACATATGTAATGAGATTTAAGTTTTATTACTTTCCAAGAGTCCTGCCCAGTGTGTATTTTTCTCTGATCACCGGTGGTAACGACTTATCCTCATCCTGGTTTAGATCTAGATACATGTATGCTGAAATGAAACATATAAGTGCAATATTTTATTTCTTTATTTCCACATATAACTTATCCAGGAAAGAGAGACAAAGAATACTCTGTTTAAATAACTAGGTTTATAGCAGTAAGAAAAAAAAATCTTCTTACGCCAGTACATCGTATTTTATATAATTTGATAGACATGTAAAATTTTAAAGTTAAACTTTCATATTATTTCCTGCCAAAATTTCTTGACTTATTATTACCTTTGTTGTTCTTTAAAGCCAATGCAATTTCATCATTATTAGTCAAAACTTGCTTGTTTCCCTTCCCTAAAATTACAGAAGTACCAATGAAAGTACCAATGAAATCAAGAAAACTGCATAAGACATGTCATAAAGGGATGATGGTTTTTTAATTTTCGATGGCAATATCTCACTTTTATTTTGATCTAATATGTAAGAATTTGTTGTTATAGCAACACCCTTATCTTAGTCTTGTCTAACAACTTACCAACTTTTTCACCATTGACAAATGTTCCATTGCTACTTGTGTCCTCTAAGAAAACAAAAACTCCAGCACTGGTCTGTTGCTGAAGGAAATTAAAATGATAATGAAGCATCTCAGACAGTTACACATAATCTGAAACTCAATTCTTTAAAGGTTATGTACCTTAGTCAACTTAAAGTGAACCTTGCTATAAGCTTGAAAGCACTGCTTGCTTTTTGCCATCTGAACACTGAAAGACACATCACAATTCTCTCCTCGACCAAAGGAATATCCATCATTCTTCAATGCTAAAAGTATAAGCAATAACAGTCAAGTGCCCTGCATCAATATTAAAGTAGTCAGATTGGACATACTGTAACATTTATTGTTTTAGATCAAATATAGCAAAGACCAAAGATCCCAAATAAAATGAACATATTTGTAAAAAGGAGTTGCACAGTTAAAATGGAATCCGGGATGTTTCGCGCCGATTCTGTTTCGCACTGAGATGGTTCGCGCCAGGATGATTCGCGCCGATTTGGGCGCGAAACATCTCACGTTTTATTTTAAATATTTCATCACATTTTCATCCGTTTTAAATTATTTATCAAATATGATATAAATATTTTGTGTGCTCAAATTCATGACTTAATAACATGCACAACTATAGTTAACGGATCGTACGGTGCCCGTTTGCTCAGCGGGTCTGTTCAACAACTCGACAGTGTTTCAATGAGGATTTAATTGTAATAAGTTGGAGATCAAAAGGTGAGAATTTAAGTTGATGTGTGGGTTGTCCAAGCCAGCAATAATTACTTAATTAGATGGCGGTATTATAATTATCTACTTATACGTAATTAGCACGGTGTTATAATTCATAATTATGCTATGTATGTATACTTCAAACACAGACATAAATAATTTACGTCTGTGCTTCAAATATAATCTTCTTAAATTTAAAAAAGAAATGTTCCAAAAATATCTATATTTACATATATTTAAAATCTAAAATTTTGTTAAATGAACTAAACTCAGTAGCACATTTATGTACTTGGAGTGAAACATCGGGGGGCGAACCATCTCAGCACGAAATAGAATTGGCGCGAAACATCGTGGGGCGAACCATGCATAGGTGTGAAACATCCCGTTACCGTTAAAATGGTATGTCATTATAGCTTCAGGTGAATCAATGCTCTGGCAAGATTGAATTATGATCACACTGCAATCTTGAATAATTATTCCTATCATTCATATTTTCTTCAGATATACACATCATCCCGTTACAAGTGCAATGATGCCTACAAAGTCCTGCACTTTAAAAGAAGTAGAAGGAGAAGAAGACGTTATTTGGGCTTTGCAGATCGAATTTCCTCGAAATCGTTTAGAAATCTATTATTATCATTACGGTTAGATGTATTTTTCGTTAAAGCATTTATAATTTTAGTACAGCAGCTTAAACTTATATAAATTGTGATGATAAGCAGATTGTACAATCACATACCGACTGTAACAAAACCAGGTCCAAGTGGCATAAGTCGTCCCCAAGGCTGCGCTTCATCAGCTTCTTCTTCTTCACTGAAATCGCCGTCGATAAAATCAGATGGCACTGTCTCCATACTGCTGTGTGGATTACTGTCGGTGTTCTGTGAATTGTGTCCTTGTTGCAATCTACTGGAATCCTGTACTTTTAGCAATAAAGTTTCCACACTGACCACAGCATTGGACATTCACATGCCGGATGTGTACAATATTTGGCATTCAGTGCACATGCGCTATAAGTTATGGTAAATTGTACGAGAAATATTTCGATTTTGTTTTAAAAAGAAGCATAAAAACAAACAAAGCAAAAATTATTCAAAAAGGGGACATTTTAAGCATAGCATTTAAATAATATCATAGAAGCCTTAAAGGGGGAATCTCTGCGTGGGCGGATCAAGGATTTTTTCCTAGAGGAATGGAGGGGGTCCAAACCAACTTAAAAAAAAAATAATAATAAAATAAATAAATAAAGATAGAAGGAAGGAAATTAAAAGGGGAAAAAAACTCCAAAAGCCAATTGAACGGGGGATATATAATTGTGATAAACTCTGAAATTCAATTTAGAACTATGATGTCATGGAAAGAAAAAGAATCACGGTGCTAAAATGATATGCTATCACAGTGTGAAAGGATATCAAAGTAAATTAAAAAAAAATCTGACCTGTAATAAGATAGTAACTAAACCATCGTGGTAGAGACTAAAACTGCAAATTTCTTCCCAAATACGTTGCTAAAATCCATGTTACAATGTTTTCAATCTCAGAAGCAAAGGGAAAATCAAAGAAAATGTAACAAACAGAAAATTCAATGTTTTGTAGTTGGATATGGAATGTATTTCACTCGTGCATCTATAGGTGCCCTTGCTAATATGGCATTTGGAAAGAAAACATTGAATAAATACATAAAAATCTTTAAAATTCACCCTGGGCCTGTTTGACATAATAAAAATCAACATTACCATAGTTCATACCAGGCCCGTAGCAACGGTTTCAAAAGTTTTTTTTTTTTTTGGGGGGGGGGGGGAGGGAGGGGACTTCACCCAAAAATCTGACAACCAAAAAAAAAAAAAAAAAAAAAAAAAAAAACTATTTAACTCTCCAAATCCTCGAATTTTCCAGTGCTCCACCTTACAGCAAACAAAGAGTGGGAAAGGGGGTGGGGAGAGGAGCAACCAGCATCTAAAGGAAAATTTACTATAGCAAAATACTACGCTCACAAAAAGTGCCCCCCCCCCCTTCCGCGTTCTATAGGCCTGCATACAAAGATTGTATCTGTTTGATTCTAATTCGTTCCCAATTTTTATGGGTGTTATTAAGAGGCCGAACGGAAAACGAAACAGCTTTTCGAAAGGAGTAATAACGCCTTTTTTCGCGTTATTACGCCTTTTACAGCTGTTTTATTGGCGTTAAGACGCCTTTGAGAAAAGCGTTATTATGCCTTTTTAAAAGGCGTGTTACGTCTTTTTAAAAGGCGTTATATAACGTCTTTTTTCGCGTTATAACGCCTTTTTACCTCGCTTTATTACACGTACGCCTTTTTGGCGTTAATACGCCTTTTGAAAAGGTGTTTTTATGTCTTTTAATTTTGTTCACCCATAGATTGATCCTAATAGGCTTTCGTAAGAAATACTGGTTCCTGTCTGATTTATATCTGTACAAAGTATACAGTGTATAACTTGATGTAAGATTTTCTGTTTCCTTTCCGTCCCACGTTTTATAGCAACACCCCTTTTTTAAGTGGGTGGTACGTGAAACTACATACTCTTTCATTCATTCTGAGTGAAAACATTTGCATGTATTTATCTGTATTTGTTACATGCAAAATTAGACATTTTAAAATTTTCACACAGTGACATAAATAACTGACCAATATAAGGGGACGACTACATGTATTTGATTCTGAAAGGGGGGGGGCAAAATTTTTCAGGTCAGATTATTTATTTTCATACCAGTCAAGACAGATTATTTATTTTCAAGATAATCAAGGACAGATTATTTATTTTCTTCTTCTCAGGAAAAAAGTTTGACAAGTCAAAGAGGGGTGTGGGGGTTCCAAACACCAAAACTCTATTTCCTGGGGGTAGGGGCTATTGCCAGTCAAGGTCAGATTATTTTTTTTTTTTTTTTTTTGCCAGTTGAGGTAAGATTATTTATTATATATTTTATATAATACAGGATTTTTGCATCCCTAATATGAACACAGGCACGCACCCTGTATTACACACCCTGTATCAGCACCCTTTATTTCACCCTTTATTACACCTTTTATTACACCTTTCCGGAATATCTCTGTATTTTTCATTTGGAGTACCTTGGATCTTTTCCTATTTCTTTCCAAAGTTTATTCAAATTGTAATTTTATTTCATCAGACATATTATGTTATTCAAAATAATTATTTGTTTGATTTATAATAATTTCATTTCGTATCGCTGAATGCATTTATTTGCCTTTACAAAAGATTGAGAAACGGAAATTCAACAAAAACAGAACACATTCAATTATTAAAAATTCAGTAATTAATTTACAAGTTTATATATGATTTTTAGGACACTATTTTCAAATATATAATAAAAACAACAATACAAGACAAAATCTGTATCACACCCTATATCAACCCTCGACCAGTATCAGCCCTCTGGCCTTCGGCCCTCGGGCTGATATTGGAGTCTCGGGTTGATATGGGGTGTGATACAAATTTTGCCATGAATTATTCTCTATTTATTTTCAACATTTTCAAGGCCAGATTATTTTACAAAATCTACCAGCCCCCCCCCCCCCCATTTCAGAATCAAATGGTCATCCCCTAATGTGATTTGGATATTTAAACCATATACATATAGTAAAATGTGAGAACTATCAAAAAGATAAACATGTATTTATGAAACAAGAAATATATAATACATAATATATGCATAAACATTGAAAGAAATATAGCATGTTAACAGGCCTTGATTTGAACCTGTTGCTTTCAAAGACAGCAGGCAAGTGACATTTTTTTTGAGCACCATCTACAACATATGTGTATCTGACCACAAGTACCAATTAATTCTTTTTTTCTTTTGAAAACTTTGCATGCCGACAAAAATTACCTTTAAAACTACCGTACTTGAATATTATCTTCAAGTATTACTTTGCATGTTATCTTTGTATTTTGAGTTATTGAACACAAGTAATCAAACCCTACTATTTTGTGCATGAAACTTATATACTTGTACCAGGCATATGCCGAGTTATGCCACTGATAGACATGCCCCAAAATGTTTGAAGGGACCTGCCTTATCTCTTTGTAGTTAGTTATTAGAAAGAAAATCATTAGAAAGCACATTTACATAGATATTTATACAATAAAACATTTAATTTCTTACACAAATAAAATCTGATAGAAGAACTCATTTTCATATCATGTTATACAAAATTTTTTTAAAAATATGTCATTCATTTTCGAACAATGTATAATGTGGATTCCAACATTCTAGATTATGATCAGCAGAAAGGAATTTGAAATTCTTAACTTTGGAGTACAATTTAATCTTAATTCAGATTTTTAAAGTTAAATTCACTGTTCCTAAGTATTGAGCTCATTTCTTGCTTGAGGGGTACACAATGTATCAGGAACTAATTTAAGCAGTGGGGATGCACTCTTTTATCTCCATAAATTCCTGGGAAGAAGTATAATTTTTTCCTGAGTGATGAGTGGTAGTTGGACACTGTAACATAGTGATACCCTCCATCTGAAGCCTTGCCTTTACTGACTAAGTAGTTTACCTACAATAATAGAATGCATTAAAATGCAACAGAAGATATTATAACAGCTTATATTTTCAGTATGAAGCTAATTTAACAATAGATTACTAATATTCAAATGACCACTTTAGATCACAGTCTTTCCTCAGACTGCAATGCCTAAGTCTGATGATTTGTAAGAAAGTGTTGATCGATGTTTATCAAAGCTATGCTTGCCTTTCCCAGCATTTCAACTAGGTCTTTGAGATGAGCTTCATACTTAAAGATCCACACCACAGCCTGCATAAACCAGGATCCAGAATTTGTCTTTCTCCATGAAAGAGAACCTATTCAAACAAGTGTTGAATGATTTCAAAATTATGAATTTTAATATTAGATTAATTAGATATTTAACAAGAAGTCTGTGAGCCAATGCTCACTAATAATACCTCCGCTCTGATGTGAATACACAAGTTCAGTTATGGACAAACACAGTGATAATCAGGAAATTGACATTGGATTAGTAAAAAATGAATCCCAACATATGGCATGCCTAAACAAACATTGTGTTAAGATTTCAAGCACCTGCGATAAGTAGTTGCTGAGAAAACTGCGACCAAAATTTGTTATGTATGGTACAGACAGATGCAGGGATGAACAGGAAGTTGACATTGGATTTGTACCAAAATGAATCCCATTATATGGCATGCCTGAACAAGATTGTGCTAAAATGTCAAGCATCTGCAATGAGTAGTTGCTGAGAAAACTGCGACCAAAATTTGTTATGTATGGTACGGACAGATGCACAGATAAACAGGAAGTTTACATCAGATTCGTACAAAAATGAATCCCACCATATGGCATGCCTAAACAAAGATTGTGCTAAAATTTCAAGCATCTGCGATGAGTAGTTGCTGAGAAAACTACGACCAAAATTTGTTATGTATGATACGGACAGACACACTAATAAACAGGAAGTTGACATCGGATTTGTACAAAAATGATGAATCCCAACATATGGCATGCCTAAACAAAGAGTATGTAAAAATTTCAAGCACCTGGGATGAGTAGTTGTTGAGAAAACTGCGACCAAAGTTTGTTATGTATGGTACGGTTAGACACACGGATAAACAGGAAGTTGACATAGGATTGGTACAATAATGATTCCCACCATATGGCATGCCTAAACAAAGAGTGTGTTAAAATTTCAAGCATATGCGATGAGTAGTTGCTGAGAAAACTACGACCAAAATTTGTTATGTATGGTATGGACAGACGCACGGATGAACAGGAAGTTTACATCAGATTTGTACAAAAATGATTCCCACCATATGGCATGCCTTAACAAAGAGTGTGTTAAAATTTCAAGCATATGCGATGAGTAGTTGCTGAGAAAACTACGACCAAAATTTGTTATGTATGGTATGGACAGACGGACGGATGAACAGGAAGTTTACATCAGATTTGTACAAAAATGAATCCCAGCATATGGCATGCCTAAACAAAGATTGTGCTAAAATTTCAAGCATCTGCGATTAGCAGTTGCTGAGAAAACTACGACCAAAATTTGTTATGTATGGTATACGGACAGACGGACGGATAAACAGGAAGTTTACATCAGATTCGTACAAAAATGAATCCCACCATATGGCATGCCTAAACAAAGATTGTGCTAAAATTTCAAGCATCTGCACTGAGTAGTTGCTGAGAAAACTGTGACCAAAATTTGTTAGACAGACAGGCAGACAGACAGACACACAAGGGTAAAACAGTATACCCCCCTCTCCTTCGGAGCAGGGGTATAATAGATTTTCTGGAAAATTGACAAGATTCAGCTACAATGATTTCTATCATATTAAGGCCAAAAATTGTAGAAAAACAAGTTAGATGAAGCAAGAGGCCATGCAATGGGCCACTATAAGTCTCAACAAGTTACACTTTTCATTCTAGCAAATGTTTTGGCTGATATTACATGCATATAAATCCCCTTATCGTGTCTCCAAGACAGTGCTTTCAAAACTTTTTCTATAAGCAAACTAAATTCATCCTATCTTGACCCTGGATTTATATTTAGACTACAGAATGTTGACTAATTACTAAAATGAGAAGTCATAGCTGTTTCTAATGTAACAGGCTAGAAGAATAATGCATCGGATCAGACCAGAATTCAAACACAGGCCCCCTGAATCTCCAGTCAGATGCTCTACCAACTGAGCTATCTGGCCACCTGTGATTGAACCTGTCTGACTGCCACACTCCTCCCTCCTTAAAGGTCTTTGCCCCCAAAGACACCAACCCTGGCTCTTCCCTGGCAGGTCTTCTACC